>NC_070638.1:10273821-10598844 GCF_947347685.1 Pleuronectes platessa
CCCCAGGATGATGAGAGGGAGGCTGACTCTCTCAGGACAGATTTGACAGGTTTCAGAAGTGGGGGAGCCTGCAGCTAGAAGTGTCTGCCTGCACCCTTAGGAGCCGTAGTGAGGGCTGGTGTGGAAACTGTGATTGGGAATATGTGCTTAAGACAAACAAAACAGAAGAAAGTGCGCCTGATTTAAAGTCGTACATGTTTGTGTGCGTCTGTGTGTGTGTGTGTGCACTTTACTTATGTCACGGCACGAAGTACAAACTCGAAAAAGCTACAGGATGCACTTGCTTTAAAATCCGCCAGAGTCTGACAAACGCAGTCGCTTAATTAGTTTACTGTTTAGCTGCTGCCCACACGTTCGAAATCACAACAGCTTACATCCCAAAACTTTGACACAGGCTCTGACTCAATATTAGCAGTCATCAGCTTATAGCAGCGAAATCATCTCCCACAGCCGACGTGTTTGTGTTGCCTCCGAACGCCAGGATCAGCCCCTGCATTGTGAACTCCTAGATTAAGCAGCAGCCAACACATGTAGGCTAGACGAATAAATAAATGAAAAGGCGAAAGGGGGAGAAAAAAAAAAAGGATCAACTTTTTTTTTTTTCTCCTCTTCCTCCCTGCACAAACAGCTTAGTATTGGTGCAGTGCAGCCTGCAGAGAGCACCACCCTGCCAAAATAAAGATGAGCTGGGGCCTGTAGTAAAGGAGACGTCTGCCATGGGCGGCCCCTGAGATCTAATCAGAGGGCTTAATATCCCCCACAGCGAGGAGACCTTGGCCCCTCAGCCCCCTCAGCCCTGACACCCCTGACGCCCAACCCGGCTCAGCGCTCTGCTCAGCTCCGCTCTGGCTCCACGGCCAACAAACTCCACAAAGTTTTCTCTCTCTCTCTCTCTGTCTCTCTCCCTCTCTCTCCCTCTCTTTCTCTCTCGCCTATTCTCTCTATTCTCAGCAGGGAGAGACACAATGGCCAGCCACTGATCCTGTTTGGATGTGGTTTTGGATTATTTCTTCCCTGTCTCTGTATGTCCTCAGTTCAACCCGTGAGGAAGGAGAGCTTCTGTTCCTCGTCTAAATGGGCAGCGCAACAGCATTTTCTAATATGACTCATTGCTGCCAAATGCCAATACAGTGTCCCTCAGTTGCCCCGTATCCGCTTATCCCTTCATTACAAGCTGCATGCTAATTTGAAGAACAGAGATGCAGACAAAGCGTTTGAATTGTAACCTCTCGCAAATGATTTAACGGTAACTGGTTAATTTGACAAATGCTTAACTAATGCATTTATCTTATGATGCAAGCCTTTAAACATTTCGGAGCTGAACCCAAATTTTCACACACAAAAATTAAGTTGCTGAGCTCTGATTTACAAATTGGCTAATAATCTCGTAAGTGCCCTGATCTTATTTTACGCTCGGACACTCGTGGCTTTGAATACCGAGCTATAATTTGGCTTATGGCTCTGAATACAGTGGTTTGATCCCAGTCTCCCCAGTGTGTGCCGAAGTGTCCTTGGGCAAGATACTAACTCCATGCTGCTCCTGACAGCAGAGCTGGAGAAAGTGCTGCACATTGAAAGACACGCTGCATGACTGTGTGTGTGAACGGGTGAATTGCTTAACCTTTCACCTTAAAGTGCCTCGACTAGTCATCAACACTGTAAAAGTGCTGTATTAACACAAACCATTTACCACTTTAAACAACACACAACACATCATGTGTCTCTTCCTGGATCTGGACCAGATACACATGTAAACAGGGAGAATCGGCTCACTTGACGTCTCAGTTGTGTTTAGCCCCATCGTACAGTATTTGAAGGCCCCCCCAAGTCTCTAATCCATTTTTATTTTTGCTGTATTGACTTTTTCCTCCTCTAGCCAAAGACATAATGAAGGCTTCCTGCAGCTGCTGTGACCTGCTTCTGTGCGGCATATGCATATAAAACACAGCAATAGAAACAAGCTATTGTTCATCATTTGTTACCCCACTAACACAATTGTCATCTCTCTTTTTTTCCGGAGCATTACAAACACGCGTTCTGGCCGAGTCCTTAACCTTGAGCGGAAAGGTTTTTGTAACAGGCTGCGGAACCAGCCGTCGATCCGCAAATTATGTTTGTCTTCATATCGCTGTGGTCGTTAGTTTCAGAAATGGACCATGGAGTTGTTGTTTGTTCATTAGAGGAGGTTTGTTCATTTCTGGTTAACACGCTGCCATGTTGCAGAGACAGCTGTCACCCCGGCATTAGCAGTCGGAAGGCGTCACCTCGTGTGTCTGCCGCTTTGGATCTAAACTTTTCATTTCCCAGGTCAGGAGTGTGACATTCAATGAAGCCGAGTGCGTCTCGAGTGTACGCGGCTCAATAATTAATAACCACTCTCCCAGGTGAGCTCAAATTGGGACACCTTAATGTTGCAGAGCCCCCCCCCCCCCCCGCCGCCATGGGGCTGCTGCGACCCCCCAAAGCCATCTCCGACAGACACCTCACCTTTTGAGGCGATGCTTTTTTTCCCCTCCTTCTGCTCGTGGCCCCACGGTGCATGCATTAGAAGAAAAGTTATTTTGAGCCGTAAGAA
This sequence comes from Pleuronectes platessa, assembly GCF_947347685.1. Lineage (NCBI taxonomy): Eukaryota > Metazoa > Chordata > Actinopteri > Pleuronectiformes > Pleuronectidae > Pleuronectes > Pleuronectes platessa. The sequence goes on from NC_070638.1 coordinate 10,276,397, forward strand.
ATTCAAATGAAGCCCCCGCATGCTAACTTTTCCAGAGCATCCAGACCTTTGAGATTAGACAGCCGTCCTTAAAGCACAAGGGTCTGGGATAACAAACGGCATGTTTGAAGTGCTCCTTGGAGAGTGCAGGCACACACACACACAAACACACACACACACACACACACACACACACACGCACACAGCGCAGACAACCACACATGCAAGACACATGCACCCAAGACGCACACAATCACACCCCCCTTAGCTTTACAGCGTGGACTGTGGCTGAAATGTATGGTATATGTTTTAAGTGCCAGCGAGTTGTTTGTTTATATGATGGTGAATGTAGCCTGAGTCTGCATGAATAAATAGCGCAACACCATGAATATTTATATTGTCAATATAATTAGCGATGTAGACTAATGGAGGCCATGTTTTCCACTTGAAGCCATGCCAATTTTTTTGTGGTTGTTGTTTATTTTCTGGCTTGTTGTCCCCACAGTAGTGCTAAATAAAGAGCATCATTATTCCCAAAACAGTTTGCTGCCACTCGCTCGGTCTAGTACCATGAATATGACCACTCTAGTTTTACGGTTAACACCTAAATCGTTCTCCTTTGTTTCAATTATACATCTCATAACAATGTTTTTTTTTTCACGCTGGATTGTGTGTTTATTTGTTTGTAATTAAGTAGTTTTACTTGCCATCTGACACAGTCTTCAGTTTTTATTCAGGCAGATGTGGCTTTGATCTTGACTTTAATGGAGGCAACAAGGCTCTTCTCTAATCTCACTGTGCCATTTTTTTTAGAAACAGAATGTGTACAAGATTCTGAAAGGCCTATAAAAATTGGTACTAACACTTATAAAATGTCTTTTCTGTCCCGGTGTCTCCCTTCCCCCTGTGCGTGAGCAGTGTTTGTCCAGGCCAATAAGCTCCAGCAGCACATCTTCTCTGCCCACGGCCAGGAGGATAAGATCTACGACTGCTCGCACTGCCCGCAGAAGTTCTTCTTCCAGACGGAGTTACAGGTGAGCCTCGGGCTTGGCGGAGCAAAAGGGGCCACGGGCACAAACCCTGACTACTAATCACACATGACAGCTTAACAAACACTAAACACCGGGCTCCAGCTATCCCCTCCATCCCGGGCCGGGGTGAGGGATTCAGAAGGAATTATTTCAGTCCGTTTCCAAAACTCATTTGTGATGTGCAGATATGATTTGATTTGCTTATTAGACCAGCAGAGCACTAAAATATCTGGAATTAGAGGATTAGCGGAATGCTCATTTTTGAAGAGGTAATTACAGACAGTGCAGAGGCAAAAACACAGCCGAGTCAATACGCCTGCATCTCCCCTCCTAATCACAGAGGAGGCCTCATGGCTAAATATGAGCTGCTTCCTCTGGGAGACCGTATCTGCCCTTCAACAAAGTTAGCAGTTGGACTTATGAACTCGCAATGTTAGAGAGATAATCCATTTTCTAGCAATCTTTTCCTCTGGTCCTTGGAGAAGCAGGAAAAAAAAATTAAACAGACCTTATTATATTATTTCACTGTGGTGGTGTTTTCAAGCAGCTCTGTTTTGTTTGGGGGATTCTCCACCGTACACATGGCACACTTCTCATATCCAGATCTTTTTCTATTACCTTCCTATTACCTTCTGAAGCTAAATCATTAAAACATGAGCTGTATATACGCATCCTGCTCAATCCAATCACAGAAACTATTCCTAATTTGCCTTAAGCGCAGGATGAAAAACCAGCAGCTCCTGACCACATCCTCTAAGTGCACCGCCCTGAAAGTTGGATTAGCAGCGCTGCGTATTAGCAGGTAGCCAGAGGAAGTATCCAGGGCTCGGCTGCCTATTGATCGGCAACGATTTTCATATTGAGATTCAGCTTGTAAACACAGAGGCGTGTGCATGCCAGGAGGAAGGTGAACGTGATCATTATCCACTGGTCATCTGAACACCACAACTATGAATAAAACACACCCTGATCCGGCAACATGCAACTCCTCCACACAGAAGGTTATTTAACAAGCGTCGCTCTCCTGCAGAGAACATGGAGCCTTTTCATTCATGCCAAGGCCTCCTATTTATCACATTTCCATCCCTCATTGGCACGAGCAGACTCTCTATATAACCAGGGTTGTTGCAGGCACCTGTAAACAATCTCAAATAACCTGGGGATGTTTTCTGACTTTTCCTTCTCCTTTTTTTTTGTGACATTTTTTGGAATGAAGTGATCTCCGCCTCCCGGAGGTGTTGTTTCATGCATGATTATATTGTTTTACACTCTGTGTGAGGAGACAAGAGCAGAACATGAAAGACCTATGGCACTTTGTTGTGAAACAGGGGGTTATGAAAGGAGAGCGGGAATGAGCTTGGGGGATAAGACAATCATTATGCTCAACCTGTGCCATGCTGCAGAGGTAGTCCCATGTGAGTGCATGCTCACTCCCTCTTATAGCACTTATAGACACAAGCACATATACTGTTCCCTGTCACATGCATACAGAAATAACCAAAGTGTCAGAGCGTATTTAAATTGTGACCATCTCAAAGCTATTTTAGTTTTTTTTTTCCATCTTTATTTTAGGAAGCAACTTCTGAAGTTTGCAGTGTTAGATTTGCCTTTTTCACTGTCTATAGTTAAAGCCTTCAACAAACAGTGTTGGTTGGAGTCTTGTTTTTAGTTGTTGTTTTTTTTGCGCAGTTGCCATTTCCCATGCATCACACTTCAAAATGTCTCACTGACACGGGGCAGTCGTTTGTCAGTCTGTCTGAAGTGGAGCTGTCTTCCAGCAGCGGGAGGAGCGCAGCCTCCCTCTCTTTGCCGGGTCTTGAGTTTGGAGTTTCTCCCTGTTTCTCCCTGACACTCTGGTCCGCTCGCCGGCTGCCTGGGCTCCTCATCTCTCACAGTAGTCGGAGGGGTCAAAGGGCCAGTGCAAGCTGGGAGAAGGAGCGGCGAGAGGGAGAGCTGCCACGGCAGGTAAAGGGAAGCAGGAACGATATTTTATTAATTTGCTGCTGAGATCCTGAAACAGACCAAAGGCTGTGACAGGTATCCAGTGCACCGCTCCACTCTCTCCCCCACCGCCTCCCCCCGTGAACTCTACCCTGCGAGGGGCTAGCCAATTTTCGCCAGCCTGTCGAGATGGATGATGGGAGAGCATCCGTCTAATCAGCCCTCCCAGGACCCCCCGCCCAGCCGCCCCCCTCAGACCGGCCAGATTGACTGACTCCTGGGCCTGTGTGCCCCAGAATCCAGATTCCAAAGGAGAATAATCTCTCTCTCTCTCGCTCCCTCCATTTCTCTCTTTCCTCTTTCTTCTGTAGACAAAAAAAAATAAGCACTGAGATGCATAGACCACCGTTCCCCTCAAAACCCTCCAGAGGTCTCTCCTCCACCATCACACACATACTCGCACAGCCTCCACCCTGCATACCCTTCTCCCTCACCCCATTAAAATATGGAGCAAAGTCTAGATATTTCATGAGGTGCTGATGGGGAGGGCAAGTGGGCTGGCTGTGCGGCGCTCTCTCTGACCCTCAACTGCTGGCCACCCCTTGAGCAACGACGAGGCAAAGCTTCACTACTCGCTCTCACCAAATATCAAATCCACCGTCCTCTGGTTCTAAAGGCAGCCGTCCCCCTGTGAGAAAAAAAAAGGTCCCAGGGTTCCAGCAGGGGCCACGTTGCAATGTGAAACTTGATAATAAACTTCCTTCTCCCTCTGCGTTGGCTTCAGATACAGTAGCTTTTCACACTGCGGAGGGAACTGAGCCACTGACAATGCTTCTAGGCTGGATTAATTAACCAGATTCATTAACTGATGAACGCGGAGTATTAGCCACAGCTTAAATCTGACATTTCTCTGAGTGCAGTTCATTTGTGAGGAAACGCACAAGTTTGCCTCCTCGGGCGACGCGGTGCGCCGGAGAGCTGCGATCGGAGACGTCTCTCCCACCGATGCCGCCATTCCTCTGTCGACGAGACAATGAGATTGAGGTTACACAACGGCGAAGATGACGTTTTCTTTTTTCCCTGCGCGAGATTCCCTCGTCCCTTTTAAGCTGGGCTTGTCTCTTATTCCCCTCCATCCTCCAATTTCATTATCATTCGTCGGAAGTGACACGAGAATGTAAGTCATGTGCTAAGTCGTGCCGCGATCGACGGAGGAGTGGAGGGACCGGGGTACACTGTACGACTTCTCCCTCCTCTCAGACGCCCGCAGGACACGTACCTTAATTGGAGTGTCTTTTAAAAGGATTCCTTCAAAGACGATCCAGAGCGGCGCGGCCTTAATGAGTGCTGAAAGTGACAAGAGCACATCTGCATCATGTTCTACTTCCCCACACAAATGAGATTCTCCTCTCCCCGTGTGATAGCCATTATTGCCAAGCTGTGACCAATTCCACTGTTTTAATTAAGCATATTTATAGGCTTCATGGTCACCGGGTCAGAGTAAACAGCTATGTGTGTCATAACGTCTGCCTGAGACGGAGGGAAGGGGAGAGATGGACAGTCTGGGAGAGAGGAGGCGGCGGGAGAGAGAGAGCAACATAGGAAACAAGTGCGGGAAATGGGTTAAAGAAATCAGCATAGTGTCTTCTAGATGTTATTATAGGCTAATAAACAGATTTGCTCTGTTTATTCTAAGAACGATGGCACTTAAAACTATATTCCAGGCATTTATTTACCCCAAATAAACAATGTCACTATTCAGTGTGAAGCACAGACACTCAATTCCCAGGAAGTTTTCCTTTTTTCTTTTCATTTTTGTGAATTTTAAAACATGCCCCCGAAAACCGCCCCAACTGCCCTGCGCCCCAAACACGTGGTGGGAAAAAGCAAAGCGCGGCGTGTTTGTCCCTCAGTGGCTCTCAAACGCCCCGTTTCCTCTGAATATCTTGATCTGCCAAGTGTGACAGCTCCTCACGCGTTTGAAAGTCGCATATATATTTATTTCCTTTTATATGACAACTTGTTTTTTTCTTCATCACCCCAGGTGCTCGCATTTCTGTCACCATTTCATAAAAGTTGCACTACAAAATAAAAGAACAGTGAATTAGAGAAGAAGAAAAAGAAGAAGAAGAAATAGAGAGAGAGAGAGAGGAGCTGTTTTCAGAGGCGCTATCATTAATATTTTAGCTTATTTATAATTATGTACAACACTGTACACACACTGCACCGCACTGTTAACGGGGACATAAACACTCTTAGATGACTAGTGATGTTTCACAATAGTAGTGTTCTAGTTTTGTAGGTGGATCAGAATTAGACAGCATGACAGACCTAATGATCCTGGGAGGATACCCTTTTTCTCACTGTGTGTGTGTGTGTGTGTGTGTGTGTGTGTGTGTGCGTGTACTTCTGTGTGTGTTCTCTATGTATTTGTCTTTGTCTCTGTCTCTCCCGGGGTCTGATATGTGCATGCAAACATATTGTCTGGAGGGAGACATGACAAAAACTCCCAGAAGCCTTTGAGCTGTTCCCTTTTTTTTCTTCTTCTCTTTTCCTCTGTTGCACCACTGGGGAAAGTTAAATCCAAACAAAGAGGAGACGCTTGGTTGTACTGTGCTAGAATCCATCACCGGATCTCTCCCTCAAACATGTCTCCTTTACTTTTTCTTAGTTGACTTTTTCAGCAACTTTGATAAAACAAACAAAAACAAACATTTAAGACGCTTCTGAGGAAATTCACAACACAGGTTTGATTTACCGTCTGCAGTGATTTGATTTGTGAAGTGTCTCTTATGCTGTTGTTGTTGTTGTTAACAGAAAAAGCAGCAGAGGCCAAAGTAAACAAGCATTAGAACAATGATTCCCTCTTGAATATGATATTCACAAACAGCATAAGTAATTTAACTCTTTGGATTTGGAGGAAAGGATGAACGACACCGATTGTCGGTCTATTATAAGCTGGTTTTACGATGGCGCTCCTCCGTTTCAGTGGGAAAACATGAGAGTGCAGATCGGCTCTCGCTTCCTCACAGAAGCACAGAGGAAATATAGTCCTCAAAAAAGATCCACATCCAGCAGCACGCGAGAGGGAGGTGGGAGCGTGGCGGTGGTGGTGGTGGTGGCGGGGGGGAGGTAGGATGCTCTGTAGCGTCCCTAGTCAAAGTCTGTGCTCGACTGAAGTGGTTAAATGTGAGAGTAATTGTGTTTTGTTTCTGGGACTGACATGTGGAACCCCATGGACCCCATCTCCCTCCCAGTGACAGGCAGAGATCCTCCCCCCTCGCTCTGTCTAATTAGAGGATGTAGCCCAGGGCTCGTGTCCCAGGAAGACCCATCCCCCTCCCAAGATGGCTCCCCAAAGAAAGCCCTTAATTGGGTTCTTTAGTCATAGTCTTCATTTCGGCTGGAAAGGCATCTGTGTGTTGCTATCACCTCAGAATACAGTTTGTATCGCTCTCTTGTGTTGTTTTTTTTTGCCTCTCCTTTCTCTCCTCTCCCTCTCGCTGGTCCGCTCTCTATTGCTTTCCCTTCGCTCCCTCGCCCCGTCTCCCACTCTCTCCTCACTTAATGAGGCCCCATAATAACACAGCAGTTGTGCAGTTGTTTTGCTACCTCAGTCAAACAGCAGGATCACTGCATAGTGTGTTTCTAGTACCATTCACTTGTCTACTTAGACAAGGTAATGAGTATCATTTGGAGCTACAAAGCACCAGCCCACAAAAAGGGTGGTCCGTCATCTCCGGGTTGCACCTCACCAGCACTCGGTCGGGGTAGTTAGACATCTAATCAAAGTGTTTCAAGCGTTATGGATTTATGAAGGCTTTTTACAAGCGTTCAGCGTGGACACAAAACGACACACACACACACACCAGGAAGACACAACGAAATCTATCGCTGTTGTCACCGTATAGCCCGGTTGTGTTACTGTATATGACCACGGCTCCCCGGGCACCTCACTTCAAACAAGACGGTCTGTTACCAAGGAGACGGGGCCCGGCTGTGGCACCACGGTGTTTGGGGTCAACCGTCCCCACGGCCTGATAAGTGATGACTGTGGAGAACGCCAACCGCCGTGTTATTTATTTATTTGATTGTGTTTCTTCATTGGCTAAACTAGGCAGCGGTAAGCCTGGCCCGAGGTCAGAGCAGGGGAGGATTACTCCCTCAGTGGACCGGTCAGCGGTAGGGAGTGCACAAAGGGAGGGACCGAGTCAATACCGGGCCGAGCTCAACACACCATTAAAGATCAAGGCAGGATGCGGCGTGCCTCGTCTCTGCTCCACAGTGTGTCGAGCGATAGGAAAACACTTTGAGCAGTTTTCGCAAAAAAAAAGAACCCGGAGAAGAAGTCCATCACTCCGTCTTTCAATCATCACAGGAACATAAATGTCGCTCCCTTCGCTCGGAGTCATCCGGCAGCTCGGCGCCTCGGAGACAGACCACAGGTTCTTTGTTTTAGCATCATTAGGTGACGTTGTCTTATGCGTTAATTAAATTCCTGAGTGATGACTCCGGCTAGGCGCAGGTCTCGGTGGTTTTGTGCGCGCTCCCCGTGCTCCAGATGCAGCGCTCCACACTCATACTGCTCGGTGTCGGGGAGAGGAGCCGGGGTCTGACTGATAGAGGCTTTTAATCAGAGCTTAGAGGGGGATGTTTACAATTTTCTGACTCCTCTTTCAAATTTTGATTATAGATAAACCAAATCAGACACTTTAGCTGCAGGGGTTAAAAATGAGTGTGCTTAACTCTTCTAATTAAATAGTTTCATTAATGACTAATCCTCACTGTAAGTAACACTTACTTGACTCACTTACAGACCTTCATTACAGAATATGGTTTCTAACATTAAGTTTAGATTTCTTCTTTTCGCAGTACTTAATAATTCATCATTGCAGTATTTACAGAGAATATCCAAACTTTATCTTTATTTACTCTATTTTAAGTTTTGTATAAATTTACAAAATGATGCATTAGAACTCATCATTATCAGTTCTGTAGGTGTAGTTTTTGTGTTTTACTGTTTTTTTTATAATGCATTAATTACACTTCAGAGTAAATGCAGTTTTATTGTACACTGTGTAAAACAACTATTACCATTTGAGTTGAATTATTTGTTGTTTGTTTCAGTAGCATTACTTCTTAGTATTCACGGTTTTACTAAATGTATTAATATACATTTTTAAATAATATACTTAACATAATAATTAGCACTAGATTGTTGTAATTTAAAGATTCAGCGTTTGTACCTGAGGTCTACATAATGCGGCACATTCTGGTGAGTTCACTGACCAGCTCACAACTCGTGTAAAAACACACTCTGTTTGTCTGAGGAACCTTGAAGAGGCCCCGGCCTAGAAAGCTGTTATTGCCCACTCAGCGCTCTAACCGCTCGATAAAGGCTAGGTTTAGTGTTACATGCTGAAAAGCACCAGGTGGAGGCGCAGACACGATGTACTTAACATGTGCTCGGCAGGTATTAACATAATGCTAATCAAACATTGTTAGCGTTGCCATTAAGCTTTACATCCTCTCTCTGTGATGTTGGACAATGGGAGGATTGTCTCTAATGCAGCGGGATCAGATGAAAGAGGGGATGTGTCTGCGGATCTCGCTCCGTGGAGCTGATGTAAGAGGTGCACCTCTGTTGCCTCACTGGAGACCGGGTGCTATCGATGGAGACCGGAGCAATAGGGAACGACATAAAGAATGATTAGTTAATAAATCAACTCCCCAGCCTGCTCGCACTTTCCCGCTCTCTGCTCTTCCCCAATCGTTCTCCATATTTCCCTCTTGCCGTCTGCGGCAGCGTTAAATTCCTAAGACATATTGCACCTGTTTGCATGGGTACACAAGACCCCTGCTGGGTGTTCTCCCTCCTCTTCCCCTACCCCTGAGGGCGTTGCAGTAGGGTGATGTAATCAGATGAAAGTGGTGGTTTAACGGTGGCACAGAGCCGGTGAGAGGAGAGGAGAGGAGAGGAAGAGGCTCGCTCCGAGCCAATGCAGCCAGTCTTCATAAGGGAGAAGCGGGTGCGCATTATTGATCAGAGCAAAATTTAATTTAGTGGAGAATTGACTGCTGTGGTTTACCTGAATGCTGCTGGTAACTGGGCCCTGCAGCAGGCCGGTGTGGCCAGCAGGTGGTTGAAAGGATTGAGGAGGAGATTAAGGGTTGGAGAGAAGGGAAGGAAATGGATGATAAGGGGAATGGTGGAGTTTCAGGGGGAATTGGATGGCATTGAAGGAGGGAGTGAGGACGAGAGCTAAAAGGCTTAATGGAGGGCATCTAATCCTAAATTGCGGTGATTCTGGTGTGACACCATTAGTGACATCCTTCTAATGGAAGGCTGGACATTTCTGACATTTTCTTGCATTAGGTGTTTCACATCTAAATTGACAGTTTTGGTTGTCGGTGTTACACTTATGAAGAGGTACTTAAAGAATTAAGGACAAAGATCGGAAAGTGAATGTGCACCCCCTCCTTCACCCTCTGTTCCCAGACACAGAGCAGTTTATAACCGCTCTGTGGAGTTCACTATCCACGGAGATAAAGGTATCTGTTTCATTTTTCCTTCAACGTTTTTCCCCCTCTTCTTTTCCTCTATTTCCCTTTAGTCTGCATGGCTGCCACAGCCACTGAAGTCGTTTAACACCGTCCTTGAGAAAGCCCTCAGTGAGAAAACTCCTGGCATGTTTAAGGAAAAGGTAGAATGCAGTGTGTGTCAGACAGAGCTGGGACATGCAGGGAGGGGGGGAGGGGGGGCATTCCCCAGAGGGGTTATTTTCCCCTCTAATAGCTGTTACGAGCCCTACATTATATCCAAGGAGCTACGTTCCTTTGGGGTCCAGACACACACACACACACACACACAGACACACACACACACACACCTCGACGCACTGGCACACTCACACAAAGGCATGCACACTCAGTTGAGTACAACTCTGTTTCTCTGTGTCTCTCTGTTTCTCTCTCTTCCTCATACACACAGATACACAGACACACAGACAGACGCACACACACACACACACACACACACTGAGTCCTAGCCGCTTTGCTCTCCCCGTGTCAATATCCTGCCATTTGAAGTCACGTACTGCAGGGGCTTCTGGGAGTCGCCGAGGAGCCAGGCTGACGGGTAATGGGCCGCATTCATTAATAAGGTTGCCGTGCTCCTGTCCCTCCTCAGCAACGCCAAGGATGTCTTCACCGGGGGGTAGGGGGAGGTTGGTGGAGTGCGAGGAGGGGGGAGGGAGGTGAGGTGAAGAGAGAGAGAAAGGGAGAGAGAGAGAGAGAGAGAGAGAGTGCGCCCCGTGGGGAGTTTCCTCCCAGACTCACTTAAAGGAGCTTTATTTCAGCAAGAGAGGAGAGAGAGCGAGGAGCTGTCTGGGGCCGCCTCTTTAAAAAAAAAAAAAAAAAAAAGGGAGAGCGGGGCCCAGGCGAGCCACGCTAACCCTTACAGGGGTCACACTCCTGCTCCCCGTCAAACAGCTTATTACCCCACCTGTCGGGAAGTAATCGCCCCGGCTGAAAGGAAAGCCGTCAAGGTGTTTAAATGCTTTATATGGAAGCAGCTGAAAAGGGTAAAGAGGGAAGGAAGCAATGCAAAAGGGGGCTAATAGTTATCTCGCGGCACCGCCCGAGGGACCCCGCACCGACAGGACTGAAGGTGACTGCTTTGGTAAACCCCCCCCCCCCACACACATACACACACACACACACACACACACACACACACACAGGTTGGAGTAATCATTTTAGATCATATCTCTCTCTCTCCCAGTTCCATCTCGAAAACTAGCAAAGCAGTTCAGATGGTTTTATTTTCCCACGTGCTCGCTGGCTTCACTGTGGCACCTATTTCCAGGACAAAGTGACCGTGTGCATCGAGGCGTGTGCGCACGTGCTCATGCATGCGTGCTGACGACTCGGTGACAGGTGTGTCTAGTCCGTGCCAGTGTAGAGAGTCCAAGGCCGTGTTTTAAACCGAGCGCAGCAAGTGGGGCATGTAGTTTGCATTAAAGGGATTAGCAGTCACTTCAAAAGATGACCTGGATTCAGCCCACCAGGGACACCAGTTACACACCCCCTGGTCCACACTCCCTTTAAAGAACCTGGCACAGCTGCCCCACTACAAACACTCTCAATGGTCTGTGTGTGTGCCTGCATAAATTTGGGGGAGATGCAGCGAAACAGAGCGGTGCCGTCAGCTTGTTATCCTGTCAGAGTGAATTTTTGCACCTTTACATATTTGCAGACGTGTGGGGGGGGGGATCAAATCGTCAACAGCCCGGCACCTGCGCCCGAACAACTTTTCCATTTTGCTCCGTATACGTCTGCGGCAGCACGCTCAATAGGTTTAAGAGTCAAAGGACGATATTCCATCAGGCGTGTCAGAGCCATGTTATGGATTTGTTTCCATGGACACAGGCTTTGATCAGCAGGCAGACTTTATGGGATGTTATCTATCGGCGGTCTTCTCCTGTGCTTGCCATAATCCCAACGCGAGCCGCCATTGATCCACGGGCAGGTTTTGACTCCTGTGTGATTTAATTGGACGTGGATAATGAAAGCCCAGTAATGATGATGTACAAATGTCAAGATAATCAAAAGACACCCCCGCCTGTCAGTCCTTTCAGTCAGAAGAAGATGCGGCCCTGGCGCCGAGCGGGAATACCGCCTGTGTTATGAAAGGAAAGAAAAGAAAAAGTGAAGAAAGCTCCTGTTGTATGTGATCATAACGTCTCCCCCCCCGTTTCTCTTTGTGTCCTCGCAGAACCACACGTTGACTCAGCACAGCAGCTAACATGGCAGAGATCAGCGGCCGGAGAAGAAGGATCACGTGAGGCGGAGAATGTCTGACCGCCAATTACCGTCAGTGTAGTTTTTTCCCGCTGACCGTCTTGCACTGAACTTTCAATTCAGTTTCACCACAAGGAACCACGCCACAGCAAGAGAAGAAAAAAAAGAAGCAAAGAAAAATAACAGAAAGAGGGGGTAAGAACATAAAAGAGCCCTCTCCGTTCTTTACCGACCATTATTTCAAAAATAAAGAAAAAGCCAACGTGTTTGTACATAGAATTCTTCATGTGTTGCTTAACTACAGCTATATTGCAATCTTATACAGTATTTGCCAATGTACAGTTCGAAATGTTTGTCCAAATGAGAGATGGGGGGGGGATAAAAAAAAAAGAAGATCAATAACATTGTTAATCAGATCAGATGTGACTCAACCAGTTGTGTGAAGGAGAAACGGGGAGCCGCTGAGAGAGCAGGGGTCTGTAGGATGTTGTCAGGAGGAAACTCTTTTCATCAGCTCCTACTGCGCAGCGTGTCACTCTGCATCCTGACACGCTCAATCATCACGGGGTCGGCTTGATTCACCAGCAGAGGCTGAGATCTTGTCCGTGTGTCTGTCCCAACGCGGCCACACCAGAGGACCAGCTGAGAACGGCGGTGCGACTAATCTGCGCTGCCTGTGCTGGCGTTCAGATGAAAAAGAAAAAAAACAAAACAGCCAACACAGAGGAGAGAGAAACAGGACAGGATGCTGATATATGCAAACGCAGTGACACAGATTGGGAAAAGGCTAGTTCCTCTGGTTGGCTCGTGAAACAGAAGCTCCCATGTGGCTCTCAGAGCATGGGGGGAAATCTTCAGCCCACTGACTCAACCTGTACATTTCTGTTGTTAATGTTTACTGCTCTTTGAAGCCTGGAGATTACTGGATTTTGTTTTTTCCTATTCTGTTTTGTTAATCTCTACATGTTTTTCACAATGGGGGAGTAAATCCGCTCGGGGATCCACCGCGGTCACAGGACCCGGTCCCTGGCTCTCCTGGAGGGCGCCCGAGTGCCCGTCTCCCCTTTTTCTGTTGCAGTATCCCATCGCTCTCTGCTCCAGCTGGAAGCCACTGTGGTGTTGTGGCACCACACAAAACTTTAAACCATTCTGTTATGTAAATGTTTTGCATTCATTGAACCTGAGATGCACTTTTGTATGAAACTTTAATGTTTTGACATTTTGACTGAGAAATGTTCGTACACAGTTTACAGGAAATCACCATCTCCTGCAGCTAGAGGACCGTTATCTCCGATGTTATTAAAATGTATTGTATAAAATATGGAGTTCTGTATTTGGCAGACCTCGTTTTTTTTTTGTGTTGCACATGTGATGGAAATATTAAAAAAATGTATGAGGACATGGCTCAGACGTCCCTTTATTATCGATCTAAGAAGTGTGGGCCAGTGAGTGTGAGTGTGTGTGTGTGTGTGCGTGTGCGCGTGTGTGTGTGTGTTTGCACAATTAACAGACAAGACCTATGACAGCATAAAAGCGATCATCATCAAAAGCTTACACTGCCTTTTTTTCATTGTCTCAAATTGCATCCTATTTTTCCCCGCTCCCTCGTGGCTCTCGCTAACGAACATCTGAGCATCTTAAGGGAGGTCTGTGTTATTAATGACTCCATTACCCATCACCCTGTGCGGTCCCATTCTACACACCCTTGCGCTAGGTCTATTTAGGGAGCCTCCAGCACTCCGGGGGACCGAGGGAAAGATTCTTCTGCCTTTGCCGGATGGGACAAAACCCATGGAACAACATCTGTCTGTCCCAGCGAATGATCCATCAGCGGTGACACACGCGCAGCATAACATTTGTTGAAGCTTTGGGTTTTGTTTTGAAAAGGCCCTGCTGCAGCCCCGCAGCACTGTAGCGTTATACTGGGAGTAACAAATGATTGTAAAAAAAGAGCAGATTTTATATGGGAAATACTTTATGGTGTATGCATATCATAACATAAATAATATTCATATGTAGCCTGTAATGGTGTGATCATATAATGGAGTAAAGCATAGATGTGCTCCCTCTGGATTGAGGGATAATATTAAAGCTCATTTGTCAGATCACCCGATCCCAGTGTTTTATCAGGCATCAGGCGCTGGGAAGTTTGTCTTTCTGAATTTTTTTTCAAATGAAGCACGTTGCCCGTCATCTGTTAGCTTTTTATTACATTACTATAATGAGGATCAGATGAGGAATGGACCGGGCCCTCCAGCAGCGACAGACTTCCACAGCGGAGACGCGACCCCCTCGTCCAAAAGCAGCGATGGTATGGTCCAGCATTAACTGTCATACTGAATGCAAGCTGGGCATCCATTAAACAACTTTGCTAGCATCTCCCCGTGCCAGGCACTTTTAATAAGCTTCAAGGGCATTTGAACGGGTCCAGAACTTTGCTTTGCCAGAGATGGACTGGCCCACATCATCCATTACATTAAATTGGGTGGCGGCCTCCAGCTCATATTTATGATTTAATTAAATTCACTTGTGAGGCGTATCAGAACCACTGCGGCCTCCCTTTTAAAGCCAGCCTAAGCAGCAAAACACACACTCTCACACACACACACACACACACACACACACACACACACGAGTGCATACACCAGCGTTGTGTTTCTGACACTCGCCCAAGTGTGAGACTTTGTGGGCGCTTTGGCAGGGGCGTTCTCAGGGGCTCATTTAAGGCAATATAATTACTCAGCCCCCAAGTATTCTTCCATCAGAAAGCAGCAGAATAGATGGCTTGTTCAGAGATAACTTAGCCCGGCCGATCCTCTGTGGTGTCGTCGCCTCGGCGTAACCTCGATGCAATTGGCACTGAACGCTGCCGAGAGCCTGGCCAGTCCTCAGTGAAGCTGGACAGCCGGGCCAGATGTTTGAGAGCAGCCGAAATGCCATTGTTCTCGTCCAGGTTGTGCGTAAAATGGCATTTTGGCTTTTTTTCATTTGGCCGTTTCATACCCACAGTCCTCTGGAGGGAAGGGGGCAGCCTCGTGTTAAGTGTTAAGACTTTATGAAAGAATTATGAGATCCCACTGAACCTGCGTGGTAGGTTGAAAGCTTAGTGCCACTTTATCCAGTGCGAAACATCCAGCCCAAGTTTAAGTCTGTGTTCAGTGCTCGTCCCCTCGAGTTTTAGTGTCCTTGCTCTTCCTTGGGTGCAAAAATGTAGTTTGGTGAAAACTCCACATTGTTAGGCTGTGCATTCCTCCCACAGAAGGAGACCGCAGAGACCTCTTATGGCATTCAATATGTGCGCCCAAGCATGAGATCCAGATCCATTTGGCCGGGACGTCCGCTGGGAGTGTCTGGGGTAACCCAATCTCTCACACCGGCAATTCACATCCAGAGAGCCATCTTTTCACTTCAGAGCTGTGTCAGCAAAATGGACGTCCTAAACATCAGTATGTAGCCGTTCAATGGTGTTTATAGAGTATCTGTTATTGTCGTTTGTGTATTTCGTGTGTGGTTTTGTTAACATCCTGTTTCTAGGTCTTTAAAGTGTAATTGCAGGAATAATAATAATGGCAGTAAAAAAATAACAGTAGTAGAAAGTAGTGTTGTGTCGTTGTCTCAGAGTTAAGTTACGTTAAAGAATTTTTTCTGCAAATGAATGGATGGCATAGACATCCACCAATTACCACCTTGTGTGTGTTTGACAAAGGACAACACACAAATTCCTGGACGTATTACCACCAAATTTAGTGGAGGGATGCATTATGGGTCAGGAAAGAACCCATTCGATTTTGGTGCGGCTTCCGATAACATTGTTTTTTCCAATTTCCCACAAAGAAATTCATAGATCTGGATGGAAATGTCAGGCATATAGTTTGAAGACAGAGTTTCTGTAATTTAATGAATTCAAGGTGACTGTTGGGCCTTGGTGGAGTTACACATACTCTACTTGGTGCCACTGTGAATATCATCCCCAGGTCTTTCTCAGAATATACACCCTCACCCAAACTTCAAAGTGCACATGTACAGAACTAGAATATGTGAAAAAATACATTTTTCAAAATAAAATATTCATTCAGTGCTGATTTGTGCCGGGGTGATGCATCTTTCATTTCCATCATCCATTTTATAAACTATTTGTCCCTTTCAGGGTCACATGGGGACGGGAGCCAATCCCAACTCACGATGGATAAGAAGCACCCTGGACGAGTCGCCAGTCTATCAGCGACTTCGAACACATAGGCAAACAAACACAATCACACTTTCCCCTCCTCTGCAGCCCCTCCTAATGATCCCCCCTGTCTCCTGGACTGGGAGAGCTGAAGGTGAGTCTCCCCCTCCAGTCATCTCCCTCTGCCTCACCAAGACAGACACTTGAAATAGACGAGGCACTATATCTTTTTTTTCTTTTTTGGATGGAATGGGGGAGGGTTTTCAAAAATGTATTAAACACATAGCAATAAAATATAGACCAGGTGGGGTCAAATTCACTGCAACTCTCCAGGCCCCACAGCCAGTGTGGCTGGTGTGATGAGATGAGGACAAAGGAGGAGAGTCTAACAAGAGGAGAGAAAAGGGGAAAGAAAGTATCAATAATGCAGCTTACACTGTATACAGCTGAGAGAGAAATGGAAAACACACTGCCTGAGAAAGAGAGAGAGAGGCAGAGAGATGAGGAGCAGCAGGAGAAGGAGGAGGAGGTGGAGGAGGAGGAGGGCGCTATGAAAGTCTGGACTGAGTCATTTTATATCATAAGTGCCAGAACATGAAATTCATTGGTTAAATGATTCAATTTCATTGTTGGCAGTTCAGGTGGGTCAGTGCGTCGGGTGTGCGTGGAAACACGTGCAGGAATGTCGGCGCAGATTTCTACACTGCAGTCGGTCTAATGTCTTTTGCCTTGTTTTATAATGAGCAGAAATCTTGTATATGTAATGTTAATGGTGACATGAAGTCATCTTTACTGACAGACACCTTTAATGAAGAGAGTCTTCTTCTTCTTCTTCTTCTTCTTCTTCTTCTTCTTCTTCTTCTTCTTCTTCTTCTTCTTCTACAACCTCCACCAAACACATAGCAAAGATGCAGTGCCGGTCACTAATGGGACAGATACAGACATTTATTTTCCCTTTTCACTGATTTCTCCGAGAGAAATCGGGCAGGTTTAGGGGACTGATATTTATGACTGTGCAATTTGGTGCTGATCCAAATGCTACACCAGATGTAGTGAATCTGAATGTGGTATCATAAGGGGACCGCTGGGCCTTGACAGAGACATCTGAAACCCGTCATGTTACTGTTATTTGGTTGGTGTTGTTTTCAGTGTAACTCAAATCGACTATGCAGCAAATAACCAGCTTTATTATTTTCAACTCAGTTTTTTTCCATGTGTATGTGAGTGTCCGTGTATCTTTAAGAAATGTCAGTAAAACCAGTGCTTCATGTCATCAGTTTGTGTTTTCATCCTTTTTTTGATTATTGGTGACGAACTAAAAAAGTGTTTTATTCTCGCAGTAATCCCCTCATTCTCCCTTCCTATTTATCTTTCCTTATAATTTCATCACTCACCTTTATTTTCATGAAATCTGGGGCTTCCCGTTCATTCTCCCCCTCGTCGCTCGCTCTCATCCTCCCTCACCCACGTCGGTCCTCGTCGCCCCCCTCCCCTTCTCCCCCCTTTGCATCTCTTGTATTGTAAACAGCTCACAAAAGCATGACAAGGTCTCTGCTCATGTTCCCCCTGCCTCCCTCTCTGTTCTCCCAGCTATTTGTTATTGTCTCCCCGCTATCGAGCGTGTTTGTCTCCATCACGCTTTCTTTAGTCTGTTTTTTTTCCTCTGCGTCAGAAAAGCAAAAGTTAATTAAATATGGAACGAGATGGAGCAGCATCTCTTTAAACCATCATGTCATTAAAATGGCATCCCTGGGAGATCAGCTTAAAAGGAGTCTGAGAACAATGTCTTCCCAGTCAGATATTTATGGGCCTGGTTATGTAAACATGCTCCCTTTATTCTCTATGTATATTTCATGTAATTATCACTTTTTGTAGCGCATCCCCCTTGAGATCCGCTGAGGCAAGAAGTTACTGGGGGAATGTCATTAGAAGAGACTATTGTTACTGCGCTGCTATGATGCTGCACGGCTACATTCTCGTCCTGGTGAAACCTTTTATCTATATTTGACTTCATCATATAAAAATCATCAATGTCTTGTTGCAGCCTATCTGCAGCTGCGACTCGGAGCTCATGGCCCCACCTCGTGCACTCTGCAGCTGCCCGTCATTATTAATACCAAGAAGAACACATTTTACCTTCCACTTCCAGCGTGCATGTGATCCGGATGCAAGGAAGATTCACGGATGATTTAAAGGTTTTGCAAAAAAAAAAACTCTGACACCCCGTGGATGCTTGTGCTGGAGGAGCTGAAGCTGTGGAGTGAACCCGATTCCGTGGGCAGTGGGAGAGGCCGGCGACTGGTGCTCCGAGGCCTGGGTGCCAGCTGACGGAAGCGGCTAATTAAGAGGGCTGGAGAGCCAGTGGGGGGGCCTTATGAAACAGGGGCACCTGGGTTTCACAAGAGGGGGGCTGGGTATCCATCACAACTCATCTGCGTTTGCACGGGAGAAGACGCTAGTTTGCTGCAGCCCTGTGCCACGTTGCACTCGCTCACTCATGGCATGATGTCAAATAGGGCTCACACAAGAGCCCCCCCCCCCCCCCCCCCCCTCCCTCCTCCCTCCGCACGGGGCCGTCACAGAGGGAGGTGTTATTGCATGGCATGATGAAATTGTACACGTCAAGGTGCATTTCAATCAAGCTAAATGCGCTGAAATTCAGATGCAAACAGAAACAGCTGTGTATGTGGACGCGGTCGAATACACATGTGTAATGTAAAAAGGAAAAAAAACCTCACTGACACTATATCTATACTCCCACATGCATAAGGTAATGCGCCGCTCCCTTCCATTGTTCCCTGAGTCTTCTCCGCTGCCGGGTCAAAATGTCTCCAAGTAATCTAACTAGCTCCGACTTAAGGGACAATGCGAGGTCTGCCATGAGTTCTGTCATTACTGTCTTACCCACCAGAGGCAGATACAGCTCTCGACCACCACTGAACCTGCCATATTGCTATCCAGCCTGACCCCACAGATGCAGTAAACCTAAGTGAACCATAGTTTCCAAAGTCGACAGCAATAACCACTGCAGAATTGCTTTTAATCAACGTCTGAAATGAGGGTGACTTGAAGCGTCGCCCCATGCTGATTAAATGTAATTGTTTAATTGCCAAGTGCTGGGAACCCATCCTAAGAGGATTCCAATGGAATTATTTAATCTCTAGTCAGGAAGTGCACTGCAGGAAAAAAGCAGAGGGGGGAAAAGAGATGGAGGAACGGAAAAGGCACAAAATTAAGCAGAAATAGTCAGTTTTTTATTTTTGAGTACGTCCCTCATGAAATATTAACAGTGGTTTACTGCTAGGGAAGTGGAAAACAGCCTGTGTGGGGGTAAGACTCACAGAGTATCTTCAAAAGGGGTCACAGCTTTAACCTGTATCTGCAGACTTAAGAGGCTTGTTTTTGTCTGCAGGTTCACTTTTATGTTACAGTTTCACTCCAGAACACCGCGAGTGCAGCATATCACATATTACATCTTCAAGTCAGAACATTCAGTGGCTTCATTACACGTCTGTCACATTGTATCTTCTGTGAGGATCAGATCTCTTGTCAGGTTTGAAAACAAGAACTTGAGGTTGAAGACCATCCCCCCCTCAGATCCCAGACTGAGTCTCTGCTAATGGGGCTCTGTAAACTTCAGGGGCACAGGTGAGCTCTGTTTGGGGTCAGAGCTTTTAGACACTTTGCTTGGGGGGTCATAGACCTCCAAACCTCCCATGAGCACTCTCACTCAGATGCAAAGAGAGGGGGGCGGGTAGGAGCAGGATTTAAAAGGCAACAAATTATTATTCCTCATCTCTATTTTTGATGCTGCAACTCCTCCTGGACCGATTTAAGCTGCCATGATCCCCGATACACCCTCAGCCGGTGGCCAATTGCTTCGGCACACCTGCCAAGACATTTCAATCTATCAAGAAAATCAACAGCAGTCGTCCTGATATAACTGCACAAGGTGCGAGCGCGCCTCACCGTGATAAAGCTCTCGCTGTCGCATTTAGATACATGGGGAGTAAACCCAGGGATTGCCATTCTGCTGATAAATGCAGTTCTGTCATCCCGAGGGAAATGTGCCTGCATCCCTCTGGTCACAAAGTGCCGCTTCTGTCCCCCCACCATGCCATGGGCGGAGGGGGAGCGGGGGGAGGGGGGGGCAGCATGGGGGCCTGCTCCCTGCAGCTGTGCCCTTATTCCCAGCACCTGACCAGGAGCCCAGATGTGCACGCAGGCAGCAGCAACAATTTGAGCAATGTAAGTCCCCTGTGGGAGCCAGGCACCTGCAAACCTAACCCCACTATCTACCATGATGGCATAATTACAGTTTTAATAAGTCTGCATCTGCTAAAAGCTCATTTAATCGATCACGTCACACCTATACCCCGAACCGGAGAACAACACAAAACACAAAAATGGTATTGCACTCTCAGCATTTCATCTGCACATCAAGCTATATCCTCTCTGCACTTGGCTTTGACCCAATTAGCCATCAAGTAGACAGCAACTCCACAGCTTAACGCCATTTATGTGCTACAATGCAGCACACAAATAATTCATATAATTATTATTATTACCTCATATCAAACTAGGCTCAAAGAATATCAGTGAGTAAAGGGATGTGTTTATTTTGAAAATTATAAACAATGATTTACGCATTTTTACAAAGTATTTATACAATAATCTTGCTGTAAGCTAAAGAGACAACATCCATGCTATCACTCTAATATTTCATCCACACAAATAGTTACAGAAAATAGTATTACAAGGTTTAAAGAGTATATAGAACGATTGCTGAAGCATAGGACATATTGAAATCAGTGTTATTTGTATTATGTGTTACTTACAGTGAAATGATTCACTGTTAGAGAGCAGCATCCATTTCCATAGACCTTTATTATAATGTCACATTTTTCTATTACAGTTTGGATCGGTCAACGTCTGGGTGTAGCAGCAAAGCATGTTTTGAACTGACGATTCAAGCACAAACTGTAAAGTGAAAGACTTCATGGAAACCGGATTTCTAATAGACTCAGTTCACTCCATGATGAATCCTCAGTCACTGCGCACACAGGGAGCTGTGCAGGTTAACGGTGACATCTAGTGGCATAAGGAGACAGTACACACACCCGCTCCTCCTTTCTCATATTGTTAAATAAGTCGCTTCTCTCTCGAAACCTTTTCTGAACAACAAACTTACGTCTTATTCAATTATATCACATTTTATTGAATATTCTACAATATGTGTCTCAGGGAGATGATCGACTGTGTGGTTGTTTTGTAAACTGAGAATAAAGATACATGATTGACCTGATTGTTTGATAGAAAATGGTGATGGTATTGTTCCAATAACAATGTGAGTAAAGATAAAATGATACAAATTTAAAAGAATATCTGACTGTTTTCCTATAATATCATGAAAAGACATTTGTTTTTAAACGTGGGTGTGAGGAAGGTTCATAAATGTAATTGTTTACTGATATCATGTAATGCCAAAAAATAAAAGATGGTTAAATAGCCCATTGTTATACTTTGGTAAAACTTTTCAGTTGACGTACATGCAGACTTATAATGGCACTTGTATTTTTAACACTGTATTTTTGTAAACGCAGAAGGAAGATGTCACAGTGAGCTCAATACTTTTTATGAACATAGCTGTCTAATGTCATGTAAATTCAAAATAAAAACTGTTGAACCATAAAAATTATACAAATTTCTCACGAGCCTGAAACAGTTATCTTTCATGTTCTAGAGAATATCTGTGAACAATGTATGTGCTAATGAAGTCAATCAAAATGCATTTCTTGATTTCATTCCTGTCGATATACACGGTACAGTACATACGACATAGCTGACGGATTTCATTGTTAAATTATCTGCATGATTATCAAAAGGCCTCAAACAATGTTTCTGAATATCTTGCTGTTTTTTCTTTGCTCCCATGAAACAACACACCATTGATCAAGTTCTTACAGTAAGTGAAAACGTATAATAGTCAATATCAGTAAATATATATGATACCTTCGTTGGCATACTAATACTTTTAAGGCAGCATAATATTTGTTCACTCTATGATGAGTGATTGACACATTGAACATTGAACACAGTGACTCAATAACATCATACTGTGCAGCACCAACATTATACATCCAAACACAATGGAGACCCATTCATTATGATCTGTGTGACACACCGTGTTGCACACTTCGACCTTGTTTCTAGCTTTGCCACATTGTTAGTTCATGCGCTCGTCACTGGCACGCACGAGGGACCGAAGGTGACTGGGTACCGTGCCGCTTCGCACAGAGGATCTTACCGAAGGCCCTGCGGAAGCTGCTGTGGCAGAGCGGGTACAGGAAGGGGTTAATAGCCGAGTTGAGCCACAGGAGCCAGAAGGTGACCTCGTACCAGTGATGCTGGATGCATCGCCCTCTGCAGGCGGCGCGGATGATCATCAGCAGAGTGTACGGTGCCCAGCAGATGGCAAACACGCACACTATGATGGCAAGGGACTTAGCTATTTTCTTATCCCTGGACAGACGGCACGGCATGCCCCCCCTGCTGGTGGGGGGATCCAGTTTACCCAGACTGGGAGAGGAGGTCTGGGAGTTGAAGGAGCCTCTTACAGCCAGTTTTATCCCAAACCCCCAGTTGTGGGAAGGGGGGATCCCTTCCCCCTGGGCAGAGGCAGGTTCGCTCATTTCAAGGTGGAGCTGCACCTGCCTGCTCTGGAGCCTCCTCCTGCGTATGCTGAGGTAAATGCTGAGGTTGAAGAAAGCCACCGAGAGGAAGGGAGAGACAAACTCCAGCATCGAGGCGCTCAGCAGGAAATACCAAGAGTAATAGAACTCCGCAAAGCACTCGTCCTTCGGCACTCGGCTACTGCCCACCACCGGCTCCCAGAAGATGATGGCTGGGCTGTACAGGATAAAGGCCAGCACCCAGACGGCAATCATCTTGATTATGGCTTGATGAGTCATGCTCTGTCTGGCACGATAACTTACCTGTAGAAAACATAAGCAGAAATCATACAATATAAACTGAGTACCATCGCCAGTGTTGAGTCACTCAATGTCTGAAATAAACGATTGCTTGATCAAGAAAGAGGGCATTCAAAAATAAACATAAGTATTACATAGTACATATATTGTAAGGAGATCTAAAAATATAGTGAAATGGACTGTGGAAACACAATATGTACAGTGTGAACATATGTGCATTGAAATAGATTCCACATAAGCTGTTGAATTTCACTGACAGAAATGAATATTCCACAGTTAAAAAGTGAAGTCAAATGTTTTCATAAGCGCCCCCTGCAGTCCAAAAGACCTCAGTCTCCAGAGCAGATGCAGTCGGCTCTGGCCCTTCTTATTAAGTGCAGTGGCATGATCGGTCCAGTCCAGTGTACTGCTCAGGTGAACCCCCAGGTATTTATAATAATTCGTTATCTCAAAGAAAAGGGGAAGTTCTGTTCCCCTACGTCTTTCAGTGGACCTGTCCCCAGAAGGCTGTGCCAGCCACTTCCCTCTTCTTCTTTTAATGAGAGAGGGAGGACATAGGTAAAAGGTATTTGGATATAAAGGCCTCATTCTAGTGTAAAGAAAGCAACAATTCCAAGGCCCAGGGGGGGCCCTGGCCCTAGCTGAAATCTGAAGTACCTGAAATCTGAAGTACCAGGGGGGGCCCTGGCCCTAGCTGACCTCTGAAGTACCCCTGTCCTGTCAGTAATATTCATACCCACTTATTAACAACACTAACAATAACTATGACAAATTGTTGAGTTTTGTGAAGAACACAACGCGCCTGAACAAGAAACTATTTTCAAAATGTATTCACTGATATAGAGCGAACAGTAACAATTACTTAAATGTGCGCCTGACTGAATAAGGACATGTACTGTACTGTATGTTGGACATATAATTGGTATATATTAATATAACAAAATCTTAGATCCACCACTGATTGTATTCCTTGGATGCACATATGTAAACTCGTTTCTTCAGGGATCGCCTCCAGAGACATTCATGGTCTGGCCCTTCACATTAAATCAATCACAACGCAGACATAGATTCAACCGGTTACATCAGCGTCACATCCTGAGTCCCTGTCCATTTTCTTGTTCAGCGGGCACCAGACTTTACAACCTCTTCAGCTGCTTTGAAGATATGACACTGTTCTGAATAAAGATGATGATGACTCTCAGGTAACTGGCCCCTGCTTCCATAATAATGCATCACTGATTCCACATTTCACGTTATCTTTCAATTCCTCCCGATGCCTTGCAGGAGGAATCTTAGCTCATCATCATAATCAAACCGAATGACATGATGTGATATCTTCTCTCTATTACTGTTCAGTCAGTGTTTTGCTTACTTGCACTGATTTAATCTAACTGCCGTGTGTACAAATCTAATCTGAATCCATCTCTTCTTTCAGAGGACAAACTTTGGCCTGTGACTGTGGATGATATTCTTTGCCTCTCGATGTTCACAGAGAGAGATGCTCTCAGGAAAATGCTGCTTGGCGGCCGGTGGCCTGCTTCTGCCGATGATTGATCTCTCCAGGTTGGAAGGACCGTGGCACGGAGGAGGATCTCTATGATCAAAGCTAGCTAATTAAAGAAGAGGCTCTCTCTCTCTCTGGTGTTATTTGTATTCAGTGCTCTGATGTTAAGTGTTTGCCTGTGAAAGGAAAGAGAACAACCTCTTTGTCTTCTAATGCAAAGCCTCATCCCACCTCCGAGTTAATACGCGGCGTATGGGCCACAGTCAGCTGGCTAATGCACACGCAAGCCTCAACAAAAGAGTCAATGGGGCTAACAGCTGCAGAGGTTTGGAGACTCATATTAAATACAAGTTATGTGCAAAGACGCGCAGAAAAAAAGAAAATCAACATCACTCACTGTGTATTTCAGAGAAATAAATCAGCTGTTTGAATTATTTAAACCTGTTTGAGTAGAAATAAATAAATCAAGAATCGTTTCGTTTATTGACAGTTGTGTGTTGTTTTGAGGCCCAAAGTCTAAATGTGGCTTTATTTCCCTCTTCATCATGGGGGAGGACTATAATTAGGGGTGGCACTGAGCCTGAATGGGTCAGGAATGATTAACCTCTGCAGATGGGCACATTTTGCAGACTGAGGTGGCACTGCCCCTAGCAATGACCTGAGAGACTCACCAGTCAGAAAATGAAGCCACAGACCACAAGCGGTGAGCGTTTGATGGTTACACGGGGAAAAGGACATTTAAAATTTGACATTATGCTTCAAGTGCTTCGTTCGATTTTGAAAAAGGTTATTTTTTCTCTGAGTACTCTGGTATACCTTAATTTAACAATCTAATTTTCTCTGAGTGTGTGTGTGTGTGGGGGGTATGTGTGTGTGTGTGTCACAATCCCACATTCACATTGATTTCCCAGTGTATTATTTTGTGGGTGTGAGGCACAGGATGTTCCACTCACTGCTCTGGTGACTGAAAGGAAACGGTCGTAGCTGATCAGGACGATGCTGAAGGCGGAGGCAGAGCAGAGCAGGTAGTCCATGACCAGCCACAGTTTACACAGCCCTCGGCCCAGCGTCCACCGGCCGGTGAGGATGTACGGGATGTAGACCGGGATGCAGAATGCTCCTGCAGAAACAGGTATGCAGGAGAGGGACAAAACAATAATTATCATAATATAACAACACCAATATCCAAATATAAAATGTTCTATACCTATATATCGCTATATTAACATACACATATACCTCAAAAAGAAGAGTTTAAAATCACAACCTTGACCTACGAGCAAAAATCTGTGTATGAACTCAAAAGAAATAATAATTTTTATATTTATCCCAATAATCATCAATATCAACTGACGTGAAAATTGCTATCTCGATCTTATCCCATCTTTATCAGCCCATTTTCAGAAATGTGACACTTAATAAACACACGCACCATCATTGTGTGTTACTAACTTTTTATTAAATGTTGATGTAATGTTTGTAAACACTAAATTAGGCGGTTGTATGTAAAGTGAACTTTGAAGGAAGGAAGGTGAGTGAAAAAGAAGATCAGGGAAAGTTTACCTGCTGCGAAAGTTAAGCATTGACATTGCAAAGAAAGAAAGAAATGCTGCTTAATGTGGAACTGTTGAATTTGCTGGTGCACATCTGGCACAGGCACAGCAGCACCAGATCTCTTTAGGATCTCAGCATCATACAGAAAACAGAGATGGCACATCCAGCATTTGAAATCCACACTTCTCTCTCTTATTCCAGCGTCTGTAAACAATACAAAAAAAGACTTACCTACGAGGAAATCTGATATTGCCAGATTGAGGAAGTAGTAGTTGCACTGTCTTCTTAAACTCTTGTCCACTTTGAAGGCAAATATGACCAGCGCGTTGCCCAAAACTATCACGAGCACCAGAGTCACCATCATCACCATCAGCACGACAAACGGGGCTCCTGAAAACACCGAGCTGCCCTGGAATCGAGCTGAGGCGCCGTCAAAGTGGTGCCAGCTGGAGTTGAGGTCTGTTTGCTCCTCCATGGTCCTGATGGGGATGTTAGGGGGGGGGGCACGATGCGCTCCGGTCGACTTGCAGTGAGGATTAAAAAGCCAGCAACAGGTTCCAGGCGCGTGGACGTTACATCCAACAAACACCAAGCTGAGCTCAGTGGCCGAGAACATCCACGAGAGAGCGCACGACGCCTTCCACAGAACCGTGAGCGATCTCCTCTCAGCGATGAACAATAGAGTCATGCCTAACCCTAAACCAAAATACACATTGTAACATCTAGAAATTAGATGTGCATGTTTTATTTTGAGATTTACTAGCCTACAAAACAAAAAAGATATTGCCAGTGTAATATTGTTATGGAAAATCCCACTGATCAGTGTCTAAGGTAGTGGAAATCCCCTGACTAGGTGTCTCACTGCCATGACCTTACTAAACAGGATGGAACCCTTATTTGGTGATGTTTTTCTTCCAACTGGTACCAAGGACGGAAGGACGCAGCAGATAAGACAGAGGATGATCTCACGTCTTTCAGGGCTTCTTTTTTTTCCTATTATGTCTTATGTAACGCCTCTTTGTATAAGTTCTGGCTTTTGTGAACTTGCGGCCAGTTGTTCCATTTGTGTACACTCTGCAGAGCTAACTATTATAAAGACTCAATGGCAACTCCAGTCTGAGAATTTCATTATTTCAAATCTCAAGATGAATTTCCATCACAATGTCATTTAATATCATTATTCCATATGTTTTTGCCTATCCCAATTGTCCCTTCACATAATGCACAAATACAGTTTCACACTCTTGTGCAATCATACCACTGCACTTAGCTTTTCTGTAGTGAAGGTGTATATGATGTACATATACTGTTTTGTGCTATCTAATTCTTTTGACTTCTTCAATATGTTTAGTCAATTGTCCACCTCATTCTGACTTGTCTGCTGCTTTAACGAGGGAATTTCCCTGGTGTGGGATCAATAAAGTATTATCTTATCAATTAATTCCAATTTTATTTGCATAAGACCGGACGACGATACTTTATCTAAAGGCACTTTACTGAGACCTTATAGAGAAACCCAACAGAGAAAAGAAACTGTGGAGAGAAAAGAAACCTCGAGCAGAAGCAGACCGGTGTTTCTTTTGACAGTTTTGACATTTTGCCTTTCCACCAAAAAACATTTGTATGTATGGTTACAAACGTCTTATCCTAAAATAATCAGAACCCTCTCCGTTTTTACCTCCCATCCTTCCAACATCCAGTGCCTTTAAGTGGGACTGACACACATACTGGGGTTCTCCTACTGAACAACACTGAACAGCTTTACCAGCAGTGATGAACTATTTGTTTGTATTCTCTTCTATGGCACTTCAAAGTTTAGTATGAACTTGGAATTTGTATGTTCCTGGATTGTGAGTGAGTGTGTGTGTATAACCTCCTATAGCCACAGACGGTGGGAAAGGCTGCAGGTCTTATTTGCATTCTGATACTTTCCTGTCATTCGCCCAGCTGTGGTCTGACAGAAATGAGAAAGGCTGCAGAACTGTAGAAGTGACTGAAGGAGCCCAGCTTGAATTACTGTTATTTTCTCACAAATGGGACTCACCACCATCTCTCAGAGTTAAAGTCACAGCACAGTTGCAGCCCATGACAAGCGTGGGAGTTTTAATGCAGCTCCATTCAGAACCCTGAACCACATTGTTCACAATAAGCTCAATTAAAGTAAAACGTCTGTCCAAATCATTGTTTTTTAAGAAATTTGATCATGGCAGCTTCTGCAGCTTTGCTCCAATTCCTTTCTTCTTTAATTCATTTGCACCATCATACACTATGTCCCAGTTTCCACTCCCTGTGTGTCAGTTTTGACAAAAGAAGAAGAATTGAGCACTTAACCATGTGAGGAAAGCAATTTGTGCTTGTGTTTTTCACATCAGGGTGACAGCTCGGAAAACAAACCCTTTTAGATCAAACATAAAACAACAAAAACAAAAGATGCAACGGTTGGAATTCCATGAGGAATCTGAATCAGGTACTTTTTATGAACATAATTTATGTATGTGATTAATTTATCCTCCTTTTGCTATATAGGATGACCGAAAATATAACAAATGACAAATTTCAAAAGGTCTCAAATCCTGTAAAATTGCAAGACCTCATATTCATTAAATTATCCTTTAAGGGCCAAACTGTAAATTCAACATTCAGGTAGTTTCTGGCTGCCTGTAAACAAGGCTAATGCTGAAGCACCCATTAGTTGCAAATATCAGTTATTCAGAATGCAACAAAAGCGGAGTGACTTCATGGAGACCGGCATCGTGCCGTCATGGAAACTAATGCACATGGGATGACACCAGCGCTGCGCTGTGACACTTTCCACAGAACAAACTTTCCCGTGAGGAGCGAATCACAAATTGTAACTGAGAAGCTCTTCACAACGGATAAAAGGTTGGCATCAGTTTTCCTCTCCTTTATATTTAATTTCACTGGAGAGGACAAATTGTATTCCCCAAAAATGAAACAAGTGTCTTACATAATGCAGAGATCAAAGAGGTGAATCAACACTGCATTAATATTAGATTATCAAAGGTCTGTTGTTTCTGGTAATAAGAGGACAAATCAAATATTTGGTTAAATCATCTCCAAAGCCTGAGGTGTATTTTGAAATGCAATATTTTTTTTTTTTCTAAAATAAAATATGTTAAAAAAGAAAACTAGTACATATTAAACCAAATGCAAGGTGAGTGTGTCAGGGAAGCAATCAGTTTAGCAGGTGCACTGTGGCTGGATTTGGAAATTCGAGTGCAGCGACTCATCTGAATATGGAGGGCACTCAGAAACAAAGCAGTGTCACAGAGGGTACACACAGGCTCCAGTGTTGCCGATTATACTGGGCCCTGCTGTGGCTCTCCATTACTCCAGCACTCAAGTGTTTGTGTTTGGATGCTGGGCTGGAGTACTGATGCTGCCATACTGTTACAGTGCCCCGGTCTAAAGTAATCACGGCTAAAATTGAACGAGAACGTGACCACACATCATGATTCTCCCTTTAGGACCCAATGGGAAGATCTTTTGAAGGCAATATATTCATAATACAGTGATATTAAGATTTACAAATTAGTACATATCAGCATGCACAATGCAATTCATCATGATTATATTGGACAATTACCTACAATGTATGGTTGATTAGATTTTATCATTAGATTTATGTAACAAAATTTAATAAAGCCAACCGCAAGACTGCAAACGTGCAAACAATATTAAGATTTAATAAAATGCTATAAGCTTTTTTCAGTTTTGGACCTTGTTAGAAAATACAAACAGAAGCAAACAGGCCTCTGAAACAGATTTGATTTATTATAACCATTTAAATTATTGTCTGCCTGTTGCTTCAAGGATTCAAACTACAGCACCGGATAAGAATGTGTTTTGCTCATGAGCATCTGTGACTAAAGATGTGAAATTGAGCTATACATTCTAGGTTTAGTTGAGATCTAAGCAGAACTTCTTGATGTATAATATGAAAACATTTAATAATTGACAAAGTCATCATTTAAAGAACTAACTTGACTGATGGATGATGGGAAAAAACATGTAGAAATGGGCACAAAACAAAAGGGACAACTATTAGAACATCATTTTTAATGGCAGGTCAGAGTTTACATTTTTGATCTAAAAGCTATTTATAGAATTTTATTTATTCTAATAACAAGAATTTGGCAGACCTCCACCAAGTCCAAGAAAGTTCCCTTACATTTAGTCAAGTCGCACCAATCTGCACACACTCATAGAAATCAGCCACTCAAATACGTCTGTTTCTTTTTATCAAGATCCCTGAGAAATCTGAGAAAATGTCATAAAACCTTTTAACATCTCACAAAAGAACCTGGGTTTGGTTCTTTGTCTGGATCCGTACCAACATTGAATTGGTTCTTTCTTGACCAATAGTTCCATCTTTTCACCAAGTCTGTGCAAATATGTTCAATATAATTTTAAACAAGTTGTGCAGTTTTAGTATCTGGCCCTCTTATAGTATCATGTCCCTTTGATTCTCAGTAACATTACAAAGGACTGATGGGATTATTGCCCTGTGAAAACGGCACAGTCTTGAAAATCTTGGGCCATTTTCACTTTTTCAAAACAACAGTATTTTTCTGCGTTACTTTAGTGAGGATTTGCTGCTTAGCTGTGTTGAGTAAAATCTTTTGAAGGTCACTCAAACAAAAAGCCGTCTATAATTAACCTATTCGGTAACAATATCTTTAAGTGCCATGAATGGCATTTTGAATTTTTTCAATTTCAGCACAACCCCTACCAACAGTGACTCACAGCATCGCACCTATGCTGTCAGGAGAACAGGATCACGCCTTCTCTGCAAACGCTGCATCAATGTGTTGGTGAAGGATAAAATACTGATGAAACGTAACGGAAACATCCCCTCGGTGTGCACACCACATATGAGCTGCCACAGTTTACAGAGCAAATGCTAATCATTAATGAGAGAGCTGAACTCGTGGCTGGATGGCTTCACAGTCTCACAGTCTGTTTGGCAGAGCCGCCCGTGAGATGAAGGGTGCTGGCATTTACAGCCTCGCTTCCAGATCCACCGAGGCTCATTGAAATGCTGAGGGTGTGCCTCATCACGACAGTGCTTTTGACTCGTTAAATTTTTCATCTCATTTTCAAAAGTTCCAAGCTGCTTAATCCACGTCTAGCTGTGCCCCGCCCTCATGGCAGTATTTACTGAGTGAGTCGTCATGGTAAACATCACTGTGCGGTAATTATCACCGGAGAAAATATGCAAGCGTTAAAAAGGAATCTTGTGTTGTGATGTTAGATTACCAGAGGGCATTTTGGGAATGAGGGAAGGAGGACGAAGGGATGGAGGTAGGAATGAGGGAAGGAGGGATGAGAGGAAAAAAGGATGATGGAAGAAGGGAAGAAAGGTTAACAGGATGTAGGTAGGGAAGAGGGAAGGTGGGAAGAGAGGATGAAAGGATGAGGGTAGGGATAAGGGAAGGAAAGAAGAGAGGTTGAGGGGATGGGCGTAGGGATGAGGGAGGAAGTATGTGTAGGAAAGGAGGATGAAGGGATGAGGGATGGAGGATGATGGGATGTGGGTTGGGATGAGTGAAGGAGGATGAATGGATAAAGGGAAGGGAAAGGGTGGAAAGAGAAATCGGGAACAAACTGCACGATGGGTTGAGCTGGTTTATGAAGGCTTGCAGGTGATGAGAGGTTTGGCCCTGTTAACTAGTTAGTTAACTAGTTAACTTTCTTGTATGTTGTATTTCCTGCCTTCTCTTTTGCACTATGGTATTATTTCAAATTGAGCTTTGGCGAGAACCGTTTGCTTTTGAGTAGCTTCTCTGATTTGGATGTAAATGTACATTCAAATTTGACAAACTAGATTCTCCCACTAAAGCTGAAAGACAAATCTGTCCTTCAACAAGGTGGCATCTATCTGCAGCATTAGAGCAATTGTATCTGAATCGTAATCCTGAAAAGAATATTAATGCCTCACTGTCTCAACACCTTCTGATTATAATAATGAGCCAAACCTGAAGATCCACTAGGTTTGATGTTTCAAGAGACAATGCTGATGAGGCCATGTTACATCTCAAGTAAGACTGACTTCATTAAGCGTTGATCACTCATGGCACCTGGGATCATTTCCATATAAAAAGCAATAACACAGAAAAGAGAAGGCAGACAATACAAAATTACCGTCCCATAAAGCCCCCCCGCACCCAGGGTCCACACACACTGTGTACACTTATGTTCCCAGACCTCATAAGGAAAGTGAGCGTGTTCACAGCGTGCTTGATTGAAAGCTGTTTGACCCTCTTAAACTGGAGTCAGAGCAAAATCTGCCAGGAGGAATTTACTTGCATGATGTTGCCAAAAGCGTAAAGGGGACAGGAAGTAGCACCGGAGGGTTTTGGGGTTGTAAATATAAAGTGAAGGAGCCAGTATCGCTGGTAACGAAAGCACTCTGCAAATATTGTGGTTTTACACATTACATCTTTATTTATACAGCACTTTAAACATATTGTATTTAAAGCTGCAAGCTATCCTCTGTCACTTGAGTAAAACATGTGGTGGAAAATTATCTAAATTAAGTGTGTTAAATGTTATAGTTGAAAAGTAAGTTTTATGATCTGTATCTAGATACCTATGTTACCTGTCTACTAAATACTTTATGAACTTTCTACATACAAATACAAACTGTCCAAATACTTTATGACCGGGACTGTTTTAATGGTCTGAACTATGTATGACCTGAAAACTGTCAGACCCTTTAGACTCACCAGCAAACTGAATGTATGTCATCTTATCTCCAAAGGAAACAAATTTAAATCAATTGTGTGTGTTTAGATTCCTGGCTCCTCTTGCGCCTCGAGAAAGCCTTGGTCCTACTATATAGGATCCTTGCATTTAACTGTTTTACGTCTTCACTTGAGATCCTTGTGACTCTGTGTTGATCCTTTCTGCAGAAAGCCCCTTATTAAATACACAAAGACAAATATGGAGTTCCAGACTCTTGTATTTCCAGATTTCAATCACAAACGGCATCTCTACTGCTCGTTTCATTTCACTGTGCAATGGTGCGGTTATAGAATGATAATATAAACCGTATTTCCTGATTAAGAGAAACTACATTTCTCTTAGACTAGAGCCTGAGATGATTTCCAGGATTTCGAGTTCAGATGTGTCTTTCCAGCTTGAAATGAATCAGGTGCAAACTTTGGTCTGTGTATACACACAGTGTATGAAGATGGACAACCTGACAGTTCCCCAGAAGTAGAGCCAAATTGAATCAATCGCCGCCTGGTGGCTGGCTGCAGTACAGGTCTGAAATCCCATCCGCTCCACATTCATGGGTGCGATATGGATCAAACTAAAAAGTGAATGTAGATGTCAAATTCATTTCTTCTCAAAGCCGATTCTGTAATTGTAGGTAGTTCTCATTACGTCGATGTTTGGGGAAATGCGAACTTTTCTGATAAGATGTTTTAGTCAGTTAAGTAACGGTGATGGTGATGATTGGTCAAGCATGTGGATCGATGGGACCGTGACCTGGCTTCATTCTCTGATCACTACAGCACAGACTTTGGCAAGAACTTGGTGGATCTGTGATATTTTAGCTTAATTTCTTTTGACATTATTTGACCTTGTGTGTCTGTTGTTGCTTTACTTCCTGCCTCTGTTGTTCTCCACACTTTAATGATTATCATTGCTGCTATTAAGCCTCCATATGATTTGGAGTCAACTTTCCTTTTTCAATCTGACTGCCCGTCCACAAACTGGATCCACTGTAAGCCTGATAATTGCACATGAAATCGTCTTCACTGCACCGTCCTGCATCCATCATGTGTTTGCATTTGGAGCCAGTTGAGTTGCATCTTTTATTTTTCTTATTCCTTGTAAAATAATTAATCTTCCAAGATTTCTAAGACACTATTTGGTGAATCCTGGATAATAAAAGCTCGTGACATTATACGTTGCACCACAGTTAAGCATGCATGATGCCACATGTGCTCCAAGAGAAAGGACTATTGATCTGTAAGTACAGCTGAAGCATCCGCACAAGCTCAAGCTTCACATCATGAAACACACAAGGGTTTTATTAGTGAATATGACCTTGTGAGAGTTTTTTAAATGACATTAAAAAATGCGTCATTAGATGAACCCCTCCTCAGACCTGTGTTCTTTGCAGCCGATCACTCCACTAAGCATTCAAATTCAGTCCGCTCTATGTGCAGGGAATACATGCTGTACTTCTCTCTCCCACCTTTCACTGTCTCTCTCTCTCTCTCTTGCTGCCTGTCCCTAAAATGTCCCTGCTGGGGATTCTATCTCTCGGTTCCCTTTTGAAGCAGTGGCCTCTTTTTACTTCCATTATCTTGTAATTTGTGAGGGATTACGCACTGGAGCACACACAGTCCACCCCATTGCTTAAGAACTGTGACAGCTTACAATAATTGCCATGCTAATTAGCAGGAACTAGCCCAGTGTGCTTCTTTCCCTCTCCAGACCTGATTTGATGAATATGCTTTGATTAACGTCTGCAGCCATGTCTCCATAACTTGAGATGCATTGTAATTAACACTGTCAGGAATAATGACCGACTGATATGTGTTAACAAATCAAATGTACTGGGTGATGCTTTTTGAAGGACAAATTAAGGAGATCAATACAAACTCTACTGGACTGTGAAGCAAATTCTGATCAGCGTGAGTGAAGGAATCATACCTATCCATCAACGATATAAGAGCTGAATGGGGAGTAATAATTATAGTCTTCAAGAAGAAACCGTACACAGGCGGAAAAATAAAAAGAAGCTGTGAAGTGGCTTTTTCTGTACCCAGCATGGAGCGGTCCAAATGACTTTGTCTGTATAAACGAGTGAAAGGCCTCAAGCACATGAAGACCTGAATGGTCAGCAATGCCATTTTTGCTCAACAGCAGTGATCTTACAGAACTAGAATGGAACACAGTCAGAAATGTCCCCTTTAATTCCTGATTTATCATTAAGATCCATTAATTATTCTCAGCGACTCTATCTCACTCTTTCTCTCTTATATAAAACGAAAAATGGGGGTCACGTCCCACTCCTCCACAAAATTTCATGGAAAATGTCATCCTGCTAACAAACAAACAAACTAGAAGGGGCCATCCTTTTATCTAGACTGTGGTGACCTGCCATGTTCGACTTTGTCCCACCACAGTTTCATTATTTTACTGGTAAACGTTGCTTCTGTTATTAAAACCCAATCGACTCACCTCTGTGGCATTGTTTCTGCATGTGATTTGGTCATTTCAGCATTCAAGTCTTTTCCATTGGGTATTTGTCTTATTTCGTCTGTAGCCCTTGCAGCTCTGTGGGTTAGCCTTCCTGTGATCAAGATTCCTGAGCAACCTACCTTCTGAAAAATACATATATCCTCAAACAAGTGACCCAGTAACTCATCTTTGACGGGTACCTTCATTACAGAATCACCTCCCCTCCATGTCAGATATAAACATATCTCAGGGGAGATAACTGCTTGAAGTAAGCAGGGCCTTCGAAGCCACACAGAGACCATTATCTTAAGAAAACGTCTCCAGCTACAGGATAATAGAGGCCAAAATGTATTGGATGAATGACATGTGAAGATACAGTTAAGGGGAGAGGTTTAATATGTGGCTGCCACATGCAGAGTTGTGTTAATGTAACTCATACATTGTAAATGTCTCTCTGACAGACACTTAGAAAATAAACACAGCTCAACTTGCAGACCTCACCTGGTGCAGTAAATGCTTCCATCTAGTGTACGAATATAGAATTAGAAACTGTTGAATAATTTGTTCAGCAGTTCATTAACACTCTACAGTCGGGATGAAGATAATTCAAAGGATCTACCATAATGTAACTGGCATACATAATTCTTTTAATGTGTAAAATAAAAGTATGAAGTCTGAAATAATATTGGAATCAAAGTTCCGTTGCAACATCTAGCCCTGCAGTACAAATGCTGTAGACATTTGGTACAAATGCTATAGAATGGCTGTATGGCAGTGACACCCTGTATCTAGAGGAAAACACAAAATATTCAGAACACTGTCTGATAAAAACATAGAGTCCTTCTAACTTTGAAGCTACTTTACTTGCAAAGGAAATAAAATGTGTCCATAAGCCAGAATACATTTGTCATGAAAACACAAACAGCAAAGTAATAATTATCATCGGTAGTTCTGTTCCTGACTCGTGGAAAATGGGCTCTGGTGGTGCATACGTAATGTTTTCATTTCACCAACATCAACAATCCTGAACGGACAATTACACAAAATATACGTATTGATAAGTGATGATACACCACTGAACCAACACAGTGATGTTTTGTGCTAAATAAAAACATTGTGTTGTATATAAATATCTCACAGTCAACACCAGCAGCCATTCACATGAATAAATAAATACAAATAGCACGTTTTGTTTAATTCCTGCTTTTTCCCAGAGAGACTCCTGTGCTGTCCCCAATTCAGTTCTTCAGAAGATGGTAAAACTCCTGCATATATACTCAAGCTTTTGATTTTGGTTTTATTTACTTTTATTATGTTTTTATTTATTTTATTCTGAAGGGGGGGGGGGGGGAGTGGATATGCACTCCGTTGGCAGTTTGTCGGGGTGTGTGGACTCCATAGCTGCGGCCCTGCTCAGGTCACATGATGGCTGCCAACAGCTGTCAGCTGATGGAGGTGCTCAGATTTCTGCAGGGAAGTTGTGTCACTTCACCCTGAGGAAGAACTGGAAGAAAGTCTCTGCAAATCAAGTTCAAAATGCTTGTGGACGAGTTCTTCAACATTTAAATTTGCCTCGAAGACCGAATTAACGTCGGTGACCGAATTAACCGTCGAGTTAAAACGTCTCCTCTGGATTATCTGGGCCCGCGGGACGGCAGGTCACAGGTGGCAGCGATGGCGGCGGACACACGTGAGGAGCAGCTTCTCCTCTTCTCCAAAGAGGGAAGCTGCTCTCACATTCAGAGGCTCCTCGGGGCAAGGACCGACCAGGGATCTTCTCTCAACCTCAACTGCAGGTGTACGTAGAGGAACAATGAGCCGATACCGTTAGTCAGCGGTGAGTTCAGATGTTTCATGTTGTCCCTGTGTCACTGCAGCTTCAGGGAAGAGCTCCTCGGGGTGGACCCCCCTGCACATGGCCTCCTACTTTGGACACACAGAGGTGGTGGAGGAGCTGCTCAAGGTCAGAGATGGTGTCACGTATCGTTCTGTTTGTTATGAACCTGTTCACTGGTGTTTGTACGTTATAATGGTGCACCTGCAATCCAGTGGCTCATGTACAATCCATTTCACTGTGTATGTATTATCTTCCATTTTTATTTTCCCTTGTGTTTGCACTGCATGTTTACTTATTTATTAATGAAGTTTATTTTTGACTGTCGTCTGTTCTGCTGCAAGTTTCCCCTTCGTGGGACTAATAAAGAATTATCTTAATTACACTTATCTCATCTGCAGGCGGGTGCTGATGTGAATTTGCAGAATAACATGGGGGACACACCTCTGCACAAAGCGGCCTGCACTGGAAGGAAGGTAAAGGAATGACACCACTTTATAATAATAATTGATAATAAATGCTCCAACTCAAACCCTATTTGGTTTAGACCAACTAAATCCACACTATTATACGATGCATATGTCGTATCATTTGCAATATTTCATTGAATGAAAGAAGTCAGATGTTGCACTTCATCCCTGGGACGATTGAAACTTGTTAGAAATACGATTTAAACTTCTGCCCTTTGTCTCAATAACAACAGCAATCTGAAAATATGCACGGAATATGGTTTTACAATATTATCACACGCACCTATTATTTATTTATTTAATCATATTTATCAGATAACTGTTATGGCCTTTTGTTAATATGTAAAATCCACCTTAGGGTCACGTGCAGATGTTACAGATGCTATTCAATCTTTATATTTAAATGGGGAAAAAGGAAGAATGGAACAATAAGCAGTGCAATAAATCTTCATTCAACAGATTTATTGTATAATATCCATGTTTTAAAAACTGTTTAAAAAGCTACTTTTACTGAACATTTGTTTTGTATTTTGTTTTTAAATTGCTGCTCAGCCGAGACAAAACAATGTGTGCTAGCCGGACACACTGACCTTGATACATGTCAGTTACAAGTCAACAAAAGATCAATATACGTTTTGATTAATTCATGTAAATGATCAGGACCATATGACAAAATGCTGCTTATAAAAAATGACTGTCTGACTGGAGTAAAACGAGTTGTGTTATAATGTCCCCGGTCTCCTCTGCTATTCTCCCACCGAAGCGTATGAGTGATGACAAGTTGTGGTCAGATTTCCTTTTTGTTGTTGCTTTTCACTTTGGCCCCTGAAGGAGATTGTTCTGTTGTTGCTGCGGTTCGATGCCTGTGCCAACATAATCAATGGAACAGCTCAAATCCCTCAAGATGTCACAGAAGATGATGAAATCATTACAATGCTGGAGGGTATGAAATGACTGGAATATTCGCTGATAGCTTCTCATTACTCTTTGCAGCCGTCCTTTTCTCAGATAGTGTTTTTTATGTGTGCAGCCGCAGAGCGGAGGGAGAGGAGGCGGCGTGAGGAGAGGCTCCTGGAAGCAGCCAGAGAGGGGGATATACTGACCCTGTGGTGTGAGCGTTTGCCTGAGCCATGGCCGAATACCTGTATTAGCCAGAGCATCGTTTTTGATTGAACTCATTCACTTGATTAAGCAAGAATGTAACAACATAAATTTGCATCATTCTCTGTCCACATCACCAAAGACAACGAGCACCATTTTACAGAATTGGTCAATTGTGGGTACATTTAATTTCCAGGATCAATTATGAAACAATGCATACAATATTTGATCTAGTTTGTGATTTGCCTTTATTTTGTATAGTCTTTTCCTGACTTAAAGTGTACAGAGCTTTGGTGAACTGTTTTCTCCGGTTCAACTCTCTTCTCCTCAGCTCAGTGGAAAGGACACACCGAATATTCACTGCAGGGACTCGGTGGGTAACACGCCCTTACACTGTGCGGCCTACAGGGGGCAGAAGCTGTGCATTTTACAGCTGCTCAAGTCTGGAGCCAGCCCGAGTATGAAGAACAACAATGGTAAATGATTTACTGTGTTCTTATTATCACATCTTTTTTAGTTCACTCTAAAGTTTAGGATAGTTGTACTGGATTCACAATTTGTGTTGTGCCTGGTAAATATTATGTTTTGCTTATTTCCTTGGCTGTGTCTAAATGTGTAAAGTAATTTGCCTTTATGTAAATGTTGCAGGGCAGACAGTGTTGGACCTGGTCCGCAGTGATGAACTGAAGCACATAGTCGCGGCCTATCAAGACAAGGTGAGGGCAGTGAGCTGGTTTTAAATCTTCAACTCCCTCTAGTTCCAAAACAGACAACATAAACATACACTATTTCACCAGATCAGTGTCTGATTCATGGTCCACAAAGGAAAACTCATTCCTCTGATTATTTTTTGATTATTCTCTGGCCGTCATCAGGTTAGAATTTAGCTAGAACTTGTTTTAAATCTCATGAATTGGTCTTTTCTCTCTTTTCTCATGTTCCTGTTCATTTAGGGTCAGGCCCCTGTGGAGAAAAAGCCTTGCGAGTCAGATTCCTTGCTCGTGCTCAGACGCTTGATAAACCTTGCATAGTCACTTTGTAAATTACACTAAGGGGCTAGGCACTAAGCTGTCACATTAATTAAGAATGTTTACCCCTCAAAATATGCACCGTTTAGTGTAACACAAAATGAGTCTGAGTCTGGTGTTTCTGGTCTCACTCAAAACTCTTCTTCACTGTCAATCCGTCTGTGTCTGCACACTGTCTAAGAATCATTATTTTCTTTTCCACATAAAGGACTTGAACAGTGGGGTGCAGAAGATTGAAGGTCCTCTTTGGAAGGTACCCAGATGTTCAAGTGTGTTGTTGTTTACTCTTGATATGTCAGGCAATGTCTTTGTCCAGACTCCTGCACATTTGATGATATTGACTTTTCTTTTTTCTTGTCAACACATAATGATCTCTTTTCTATTTACAAAATTCCTTTGCAACCCTATGGAATAAAGCCGTAATATACTAGAATAAAGTCGTTGGCTAATATGACGAGAATAAAGCTATGATGTAAGAAAAGTAATGATATCAAGAGTAAGAAGTCATAATTTTAGGCTACTGTTCCCTGTGCTAAAACATTTTGTGAAGTTAGGTTTCAGAATAGGTTTCACAAATAACAAAATACCTCATCTTTTTGGTGCCACATTATCATTGTGTAAGGAACTGTCTCTATTCAGAAGAAAGAACCTCATGGACTGGGAGGAAATTGCAAAATTTTGTGGAGGAGAAACTGTGGTAGTGATCGACTGCAGGGGAACAGATTACGTCTGTGTTATTTTGCTGGGTTTCACAAAAAACTATGAGATTGGTTATGATGATTTTGGATCAAGAATTACTGGAACTCCGGCAAGCACAAGTTCTCCTTGCTGCTTATTTCCTAAAAAACATTTTCTTTCACTTTTGAACTATTTTCCTCGTTAAATTTTGACTTTCTTCTCAATCTCAGATTTTCTAGATTACTTACACAGAAGATTAAATAATAACTACAAATCAAAATGATTATTTTTGACAATAACACGTTGACTTCATGTGTCTCTGACAGAGTTCGCGGTTTCTTGGATGGCGATCCCACTGGGTGGTAATGGAGAATGGAACTCTCTCCTGGTTCCACAGACAGTGAGATAACTTATTTTGTACGCAGTCATCCTACGGAAGAAAATGTAGCATGAACTGGACATGTCTACTGTTTATAATGTATATACAGTTACTGTTATGGAAGTCTCTTATTCAGTCCTTCTTTAGCGAGATGAGAACTCAGATGTAGGTCACCAAACATGCAGCTGAGCTTCTGTAACGCATTTAGATTACTGCTGTGTTGTATTCTATTCTGTCTGCCCCGGTTCTTTTTCTAGGGCTGACGCAGTGGCTGGTGTCAGGAAGCAGGGGTGTACATCTCTTACACAAGCCTACTGCATGGTGGGTAGAGGAGGTTAGAGGCTCATTGTGATTGATTACCCTTCAAGGATGCTCAGTCCTCAGATGTTTGAGCCGCGATCACGTTGCACTAATGACACCGTGATATTTGACATGAAGAGCAGCGATCGACCTCATGTTTGTCACTGCAGGTCAAACCGTGGGATCATTGCTTCTTCACGCTCCGATGCTTTGACGACACCGTGCATTCTTTTAAGGTCCCGTCAAGGACGAACTCAGTGGCAACGAGAAAAGTGAGATGAGATACTTTTACTCCTGAGTGTTTTCTGCGCCAGTAGATAAATATGTAAATGTTACTGGTATTTCTCCCACTTAGAAATGGTTGGATGCTTTTGAGGCACATTCATCCTACAGCACTCGTCACTGCACACAAGAACAGATCGTCAGCAATGAGGAGGACGGTGACGTGGCAGTACGGAACCTGACCCACGCAGTCCAGGTAAGACCAAGTACCTTTTTTAAAAGGTCTTCTAGGGTAGCTGTGCCTTTCAGTGCTTTTTAAAAGAAATCCGACATTTGCTGAGCGGTGAGTGTTCCCCTGTTAAAGTGCCTCTGTCCTGTTCTCCTGCAGGTAGCCAGCACTTGCCAGCAGAAATTGGAGAGTGAAGTGTCAACATTTCTATCCATGGTGAAGAATGAGGAGAATTTTTGTAAGTGTCCCAGACTTTGTCTCAAACCAGTGCAGTCTATACATGTTTTAATATATTTTGGGCCACTGCATCAACTGTATAGATATACTTACATTACCAGCAATTATCGTCTGTCCTTCTGATGATACATTCGTTTTTTGAGTTGTATTCCGTGGAGAAAACTGAACATTTGAGGATGTGATGAGCTGTTTTAGTAGAGTAAACAATCATAAATATTATTAATGAAAAGAATCACAAATGATTATAATCATTGAAGTCAATCATACACCTGCAATTATATGTTCTTCCTTTTTGAAGCATTGGCCGCTCCTCTCCTACTGAAAGCCAAAGAGACCAGTGAGCTCTCCAGTGAAACTTGTGCCGCCCTCCAGCTGTGCCTCGAACTGTTGTCAAAACAAGAAGAGGTATGGAGCCACCCGCTCATCCAAACTAAAACACACCACTTTTCACTCATTTAAATACAATCAAAACCTTAAACATCTGCGAGAGTCCGTCTCATATCCTGATGCAAAGTCCTTTCCCTGAAAACTGTCTAATTTAATTTAGTAAGGGAGAATGTTGATGTAACTGTTTGTGATGTTGCTTTTATTTTTATATTAGCTGCAGCTCATTGAGCTTCTGTGAATCTCAGTGATTCCCTCACCCATGTGCTGTGCTCCTATTGGTTGGAAAGATTTTTCTGAATGATTACAAAATCCTCAAGCCCCTCCCCCTTACGTTCACACCTTCATTGCAATCAGGTTAAAAGTTTGTGTTTTTTTGTGTGAGTGTCCCTGTCCACCTGTCTCAGTGGTTGTGTTGTGCCCTTGGGGGCGGGGGGAGCAATTGAATAGTGTGGTAATCACTGGCATGTCTGTAGGAAGGACACAGGCCAGATCCTCTTTTATGCTTAGGTCTGCATTCAGCTTGCAGATCAGTGTAAGACACACAAACACACACACACACACACACACAGACACACACAGTTGGATTTGCAGCCACACACTCCTGCTCTAGGGAAAGGCTGTGCATTGAGCGAGAGAACTCAAGTGCATGCATATTCACAGGCTCAGCTGGCGATACATGCTTTCAGCCTCGCACAGTGAAAAGCACGCTCGCAGGCACAGTCCCACATGCCAGATCATCCGAGCGTTTGTCCACAGGACGGAAGACGAGACAGTGACGGCACTTCCATCCAGAATCTGCACAGGTACAAAACAAACAGATCTTTTTCTATATTCTCGGCTTTCCTCTCGTTGTTTTTTTTCTTCCTGTCGTCAGCTGAATATATGGCTTTGTTTGCAGTGGGCTGGTCCCAGTTGACTTAATGTGAGGTGTTTGAAGTTTGGCATCAACTGGATTCATTCTGATGTTTTTAGTGTTGAGGGAGGGTTGGACTCGGGCACTGGTATAAACGAGAGAGACTCAGCCAAATGTGCAGGATACAATGGATTTAATTATGTGCAATGGAGCTGGTTTGTTTGAACTCTAGACTCATAAGATATGATTATTTTAATGGGGTCATGGTATAATTTAATGAATTCAGAGAATGGAGAGAATAGATTAATTTGCATTGAGGACCTATATTTGATGGTGTGATACTTGAAGTTAAGATTTGTAGATATTTTTTCCAGGGAACTGTAGAACATGAATGAAGAATTATGAGATCCTATATTGGTCTCAAACTTTGCAGGTAAGAAACTGTGAGGAATGATTGTTGGATACGTAGTACAACTCAAGACCATGTGTAAAGCAGGATTACAATTCTTCAAATAGAAATGCAACTATGCACAACTGTGTCCACATGTTTGTTGTTGTGTGTAATTGTAAATATCTGAAAAATGAGTTGCATTGAATACAATACAACTCATTTTTAGTCGTCACCTAGCCCACTAACCAGTAGGTCAGTGGTTTGATCCCCAGTGCTGAAGTGTCCTTGGGCAAGTTACTGAACTGACTTTTGAGTGGTTATCAAGCCTAGAAAAGAACTAGGCTATATTTGTATATATATATATATAAATAAATACAGACGTACATGTGATATTGCAATGCCCCAAGCATGTGAACATATTTAGCTTGTATGGTGCTAAATCTCATTATCTTCAGTCGGACTTGGCAACAGCTGCCGTCCAGTGACGGGGAAATAAAACGCCATTTTTAAAAGGGCTGTTGGAGCATTTATCCGTCTCATCACCCAAGCAGCTCTGGAAATGTCACAGCGGTGGACACTGAATTCATTTTTAAATGCCAGATAGTTTACTCAGTAGAAAATGTCCTAACAAGCATGTCCCAGCTGCTGGTCTCTCGCTAAACTCCTGCTACTACATTCACTAACTGGATTATATTTTCTACTGTGCTGAGATTGGCCGTATTAATCAGCATTAAGTTTAATCCCACATTCCCTTTGTCCTGCCACAGAAGCCTCTGTCGATGCCACTTACACATTCATCCCCCCACAGAACATGAAGTGGTCACGTGTTGCAGTAATTGTGGTTTTACTTCTAGGCAGATGTGTAACACGATTGATCATCTGAGGGCTTTTGTGGCAGTTACAGTAGATGTGGTCTGACCCATTTCAGCAGCTGCTGCAGAACTAATGAATGCTAGTGGGAGTAGCCACATGACACTACACACAGGACCACACTATATGACTGGTTACGTGACATATAGGAGGAGGTTTCTGCTGCTATCCTTCTTTTACAAAATGTTGTAATGAAGATTTGGCTGCAAAATAGACAATCCTGGACAGAAACTCAGACAAACCTGATACATAAAGCCAACCTGTCCTGGTGTTTCCCAGGCAGCAGGCTTCCACAACTGTTGGGAAAACAAGCGGAGGGTT
Organism: Pleuronectes platessa; assembly: GCF_947347685.1. Classification (NCBI taxonomy): domain Eukaryota; kingdom Metazoa; phylum Chordata; class Actinopteri; order Pleuronectiformes; family Pleuronectidae; genus Pleuronectes; species Pleuronectes platessa. Next base: position 10,320,893 of record NC_070638.1, read on the forward strand.
ATAGCATGAAACCATAGAGAAGCAGATCAGTCTTGTATAGCTCTGAGGGCTGGAGAATAGCACTGTTGTATTATTTCTGTCTCAGCTGTTATTCGTGAAATTGGATCTACCTGGTGTGAGAAAGAAGATCACATCCAAATCCTTAAAAGAGAAGCTTTTCATGTGTTACCCAGGAGAGAAGGACTTTGCCTCCTTAATGGTTTAATTTCCTTGGTCTCTGCACTGTCCTTTTTCAGGTGTGTGCTCATGCAGTCTGGTCTCTTGAGACTCAAGGTGTGCGTGTATGGAAAAATACCCAGAACTCTTTCTCTGCGATGGTTACCACATCTCTATGCAGTTCTCACGTCACACTCAAGTTAAATATTTTCCAGTCTCTCGGCTCCCTGCCATAATGATTCATGTACAGCTTGATATACAGTCATTACAGACTCCTGTGTGGACTTATCATACATTTTTCCTCTGAGATTTGCCTGCTCTTCAGCAGTGAAAGGACATTTGTGAACAAAATACAAAGCTCTTCCCTTTGGGGTGGTGGCCAAGGAGAAGCATCCCTCCCAGGCTCCAGCAACAGCTCCAGCACACAGAGCCTCAGCAGGGCTTAAAATAGCGCTGTTTGTGCTCAGGCGAGAGGATGCAGCGGGAGCGAGAGAGCTGCCCGGGATAGTTACACAACAAAGTGTTCTGTTCATGGACTCGCTCTTTAGCCAAGTGCCTGGTACAGGGAGTGTTAACACTGGCGTCCTCACATTGAGCTAATTTACTCGGTGAACAATTTAACTGAGAATATGTGTGAATTAAAATAGTCTTTCCAGGTTCAATCAATCAATCAATACAATTTTATTTGTATATCCCATATATCACAATTTGTCTCATAGGCCTTTAACATGGTGTGAAATCCTCTGTACTAAACCCTCAGCAGGAGTGAGGAAAAACTACTAAAAAACATTTTAACAGGGTAAATATATGTAGAAACTTCAGTTTAATGTTCTTATTGACATGTCTTTGATATGTGTAATTGTTATTAGCTTGTCATTATGTGACCTTCTGCTGTTGACTTGGATTCATATTATAGTTCATGTTGGGAAGATAAACAGATAGTAAAGAGAACAAGAGAATTTTTGACCTGTCACTTTAATCTTGATTAAAAAATTATTTCCTATGTTGTATTGAACATATTTTAATTGTGGGGAGAAACTTAAAGGATCTGTGTTTATCAAATATGAATTTAACAGAGACGGAAGTTGCTCAAGCAGCTGAGTTGGTACTGTGATGACAACATAACTGAAAGTGTTTAGTTTGTCCTCGACTTCAGGTGCCAGACGGCTTCTGAACCTCGTGTGAAAGAAACTGCTCGTGAGCTTTTTCTCTGTTACACAAAAGTCTATATAAAAGTGTGAGTGTGGGTTTGTGGTTACAGCAAATGTGTGTCTTTGTTGGAACGGGTAATGTCACGAATCCGTCGGTTCAGATAAACGGTCAAGAAAGTTAATGTAGCTTGGCGTGTTGTGATCCTGTATTGTGATTGCACTGTCACAGAGTTGGGATCTGCACATTGTTACACATAAGTCATCCTCGCCTTTTGTAAGGTGAAGTCTGAGGCCCAAAATAAATTCAAGTTGACATCATCTATTTCCCAAAAGTACACTAAACCCCTTGTTTTTGTTAGGGCTGCACTAATTTAAATCGGATCATTATTCAATGCAAACGGCTGAATTGGCTCCCTTGAAGTTTGCTGATCAGAAAAAAAACTAAGTAAATAAATGTTGCTGAGTGTTTCAGTGTCTCATCCAGCTCCACCACACAGGCATCTGAGATAGTTTAGTTAATTTCACATATAAATACAAAAATGAAATGTAAAAAATAGGTGTGAGCTTTAGTAGAAGCAAGAAATAGCTCGCACAGCCACAAAACAGAGAAAATCTACAATACAAGTTATAAAGTTGGTATAAAATTGAAAATTTGACATTAGTATAACAAAAGAAATATATGGGGGAAGACATTAGTTATGTTTCTAGAATACAATTCAAATTGAGTGCAGTGGGACTTTAATGGGAGTATCCAAAGTGAAAAAAATCTTGGAGTCACATTCTTGCATTTATCCAAAACAAACTCTTTCAACCTCGTTCATCACGTTTAAATCTCAGTGGAACTCATGGAAACATTGTCTCCATGATGGCTCTAGGCACATCTGAGATGGAAACTGTGAGAAGCAGATACACTTGGGTAGAGCCGGGGAATGAAAGGTCCAGTGTGTAAGATTTAGGTGAAAGGATCTATTGGCAACATTTTTAATGTAAAATAGTGTGTTTCATCGAAATTGTTTTCTTTACCCTAGAATGGACCCTTCATATTCGAATGCTTTATATCAACATCAGCAGTGTATCCTCTCTACGGAGTCAACCATGTTTTTTACATTAACCCAAACTGGACAACACCTTTTGGGTTTTTAAGACAACTGAAGGCTGCCACAAGTTCTCCTTCATATTTGGAAGGGGAGAGTGAGGTGTATTCAGCTGCAACATGCAACTTCACCACTAGATGTCACTAAATCTTACACACTGAGGCTTTAAACCCACTTTGAGCGCATGAGCAGATTAGATGACAAGATTTTCCTATGTGCATGGCTGTGGTGACCACATTGAATATTTCAGGCAGGAGAGATTATGAGAAATAATTTAATGTATTTTGAAGAAGACAGTGGCATTACTTAGCATTCTCTGATTTATAATGTGCATTTTCCAGCTCCTGTTTATGCTACATTAAAAGGCAAGTCATTTGTAAATTTACTTTATAAAGTCATTATCTCTTTCTTTATGATTTGTGGTAGTGACTGTCTTCTGTTCCATTAGAATAAGACGCACAACAGCAGTGGGAGACAGTAGGAAACACTGATCTAGTTTATCCCACATTGGCCTGGCTCAGGTTGCTTCGGGACAGTTCTGGGCTGCAGAGCTCTCAGAGACCGGGGTGTTTGGTTCCGACTGGAGGAAACCAGATCTTTAGGCAGCAATAGAACAATCAGCTGCCATCAGAAATACTTAGACAGTGAAACAATCAGTCAGTCATATTACTTCCCAGTTAAACTGTCTGTCTGGTGTCACTGTGTTTGCAGGTGTGGAGCCTAAAGTTGGAGCAGGAGTTGGAGAAGAACAAAGCTCTGACGGAAGCTCTGCAAACTTTGGCGACTGAGCACTACGAACTCAAGCAGTCCCTCAGCAAGAGCAGGAGGTGGTCCGTCCTCAGTACCCTGACAGAAGATGACTTCTATGATGCTGAATCAGGTCAGCAGCCATTACTGTAGCTGCTCGGTTAGTGAAGTAATCAAGAAGCAAGTGTCTCACTGGGTTTTCGACCATCTCTTGACAAATCAATGAATATATGTATAATATATTTTTCTATAAAGCGGTTTGCATCCGTCTGTGCTCATGCTTTTTCATGATTAAAAATTATTTTCATTACCGACCACTGCACAGGGATCTATGGTGTCCGATTCATGATTCAATCCACTGATTTAGGCGAAGGTGGTTGTGAAGAGTCCTCAACAACAGAGAATGTTGTTGCCATGACTTAATTGAAGTTTTATTCCGGAGCAGGGACGTGACACACAATTGACACCATAGGCTACATGTTTTTGACGGATACACACAAATATACAGAAACACTCTGAGATCCATGTTACGGGCTCTTTAAAGGGACCCTGTAGAGTTTTAGACAAGTAGCAATGTTTTAGGTGCACTTTCCCATAGTGATACACACTCTTGTCTGTTTCACACTATTCTGCTGGTTGACAATATGTACACCAACAATAGCAGGAGGTAAAAGGAGTGCAAGTCTGCAATTTTGTTAAATTTGCACAAAAGTCATATGTTATGAATCATATTTTGCAACTGTTTTATCAGGAAAGCATTTACCAGGTCTCAGTCATAAACATAAAGCTTTCTTGCTTGAGTAACAGTTAATGTGAGCATAACTTTGTTTACATGAAAACTCGTGTGTGTGCGTGTGTGTGTGTGCGTGTGTGTGCGTGCGTGTGCGTGCGTGTGCGTGCGTGCGTGCGTGCGTGCGTGCGTGCGTGCGTGCGTGCGTGCGTGCGTGCGTGCGTGCGTGCGTGCGTGCGTGCGTGCGTGCGTGCGTGCGTGCGTGCGTGTGTGTGTGTCCCTAAACCACACTGACAATGTTCCCGTCTCTCATAATCAAGAGTAATAGGATAGTGTTCAGGTTGACAGGGTTTACAATTCAGACTATTAGTTAATCGAGGAATTAGACAGTGGTTCTGAGCAGAATGTTTGCCATCTGCAGTATTTCCATCAGCAAACATTGTGTGTGGTAAAGTAAAGCACAAAGTTTGCTTCCAAAAGCATCACCATGGTGATTATATACAGCAGACTGCTGTCGACAACATGTTTGTGCATCATGGAGACATCCTCCTCGGGAATCATTGCATTATTCATAGATAGGCCTGAGATATCTACTGGCCAGAGACACTCTATACACCAAGACCCAGTGGATACAAGAGAAGCTTTACAGGAGAGTTTTTAAATCCAAACCGCATGTTGTTTAATACAGTGTGTGTTGTGTCTGCTACCTCTTGGTACATGCACGCAGCTGCTGTCAGCACAAACAATATACACAGGGTCGTGGATTTACAATAAGCAGCCTCGTATACAGTCGACCATCATAGTAAACAAATAACCACTATTCTCTCCCTCCCTTTGTGTATGGGATGCACCTGTAATGTCACTGACGGCGCTGGTTTGGGGAGGAGCAGCATGCACAGAGCAAACAATGTTGCAGGAAATGAAACCTGTGCGTCGCCTCTCACTGGAACACAATCCTCAGGTGGGGTTTGGCTTGCTGCAGAGCAGGGAGGGGGAGGCTGGGGAGGAACTTGAGCGCAGGTAGTTCTTCTCAGACCGTTTACTGTTGTGACTGCAGCTTCCCGAGGCCGGACACTCAACCCCGCGTTTGTTTGTTTGTTTGTTTGTTTGTTTGTGCATGCGTATGTTTGTGTTTGGCATGACCCGGCGTCTGCCCCCTGTCATCGTCCTGCAGACTCCGAGTCGGAGCTCTCAGTGAGCGGCTTCCTGTCCGTGGCCAGTCTCTCGTGTGAAGAGGACGAGGGGAGAGACGCCCCCCTTCGCAGCAGCAGCCGCCGCCATCCCAGCTCGCTCAGGGGGCCTACCGGAATGTCAGGGGAGTGTAACCATGGCAACCAGCTCAACGGAGTCCAGAAGCACAGGTGGGACATGCTCCAGTTATGATGTCATGCTTGTTTACTGGCATAAACCATGGTAATGAGTCGGTTGGTAATTCAAAGATGTGCATGCTGAGGTAATTATCACAGCTGGAAGCGGAGTTAAAAACCAGTGTTGTTCTTCTTCATGTGATTGTTAGTACGCACGTCTGATGACAGGTTGCAGACATCCACCGGATAGCGGACAGGCCAGAGCAGGTGTAATGAGATACCACCTTTGCAGTCTGCTCTGTTGTTGTCGTTGAGTGTTTTTTTGTTTTTGAGCACCCAACCCCCAGAGAATAGCCTGTTGTGTTTTTCCCCCAGACGATCCCACTCACCAAGTGAGGAGTCAACCTGTCACGCCGCTCTGTGTGTGATGATGCTCTGTGTCATGGAGGATTTGTCATCTCTTTCTGTTCTGCCAATGTTGATTCTGCCTCGGCCTCGCTTTAATCCAACAAGTGATCCATGAATAATTAAAGCATGTGCTGGCTCCAAGTCGGAGTTGGACGAAAGGGGCACTGGCTGGCTGGCTGGTTGGCTCGGTGTGCGTGCGTGGGTTTGTTTTTGTATTAAAGATTTATGAGGCGTCTGTTTATTTGAAATTTCTGTCATTTAAAGACACTGGTTGCCTGTGTGTTTTCAAATCTAGTTGTTTGCCATTCTGCTCATGTTCTTACCGATAGATACTTTATTGATCTGGTATCTTGCATCCATAAGCTTCAAACACACTCACATTATCATAATAACAACCTGTTATAGATAATCTTCTAATGAATTGTACAAATAACCACTGTTTGACTCAGGTATTGATCTCACATGTTCAAGTGGCCTCTGCTGAGCAAGGCTTTTGTTTAAGAAGTTATTTTTATCTGAATTTCTGAGTAGGTGAATGATATCAGTTTCATTTCAGCCTAATGAAAGAAATCCTCCATGCTGAAATACATTTTGGAGCAGTAACTACCCCCCGCTACTCTCTACCTCTGTTTATTTAGCTGAAGTAATTTCTTTTATTTGTGTGGCTGCTTCTGCACTCATTTCCAAACAAGGACACCATCTGCCTCCAGCCGGCATACCTGTAAATCACCCCACCCGACAGCTGTCAGCCAGACTGGAAGATAAACGCCGCTGTGTTGGGACTTGAGATTTAGCGAGATTAGAAAGGTGTCTGTGTGTTTTATAGTTCTAGATCACACTTGAATTAACTTTAAAGTCCAGATATTAACTAATAGGAATGCAAACTTTAATTATGCGAGTTCATATGAAGAAAAGACAAATGTTAGGATTGTGTCTCATGACGAGGCTTGAAAACCAACACACATGCAGTTGTAGATCCAGTCATGGATATTGCATGAGGCTGGAGCCGCTCATCAGCTTAAAGGTGTCAGGTGACTTTGTTTCCAAATGGGGGGTCAAGCTATGTTTCCTGCTCTGCCCCGACACAGTGGCGGATCTAGAATTGTTCTAAATCAGGGGCCATAAAGGGGGCCCCAATTTACACGGAGGGGACAATTCTGTCCAGCCTCTACATGCACAGTTTCTGATTCATTAACGTTCACATTTCAGTCATTCCTTGTTTACTGTTGGAAGAAAAGCCAGACATCAATGAATACATTTTGAAAATTGTTCAGCAGAATTTCGACAGCTTAGAAAATATCTATTCTTAGTGAGTGACTAGTTTATTTAAAAAAAAAAAAGATTACAATCGCATTACAATTAGATCTGATTATTTTCTATGGACGTAACGGCACCTGATTTGGACAGTGAGGAAATTCTCAATGTAATCCTGTCTTTTTCCTGCTGCCCCACAGAACATGTCTGCCGTCCCCCATGTTCTCCAGGAATGACGTCAGCATCTGGAGTATCCTGAAAAAATGCATCGGCATGGTGAGAGGACCGAGGCTTCGGCAAACATACCTTTCATTTGTGGGGCTTGTGGCAGTTTGCAAACTGAAGACTTGAGATTTAGTTTTTTAAGTTAAAGTGATTCCTCATAACCTTTTTATATGTTTGTTATTAGTATTTATAAGTGTCCTGGAGACCTTCCTTCCCGACCATATCTGTATATTTCCCTAATACAACACACTAGGAAGCTGGGTGGCTTCTTAGTGGATGTTTGAAGCTTGCACATGGTTTCTGTCTTTTCCCGCATTTATCAAACCTAAATGTTTCATATTTAGAAGCTTATAGCCCTTATGCGTTCTTTCGTCCTCGCCGCTCATGCACAAGTCTGTTCCCTCGCGGTTTCTTTAATCTTCTCCAACTCTTCTTTCAGGAGCTGTCAAAGATCGCCATGCCCGTGGTATTTAACGAGCCTCTGAGCTTTCTCCAGCGCCTGACGGAGTACATGGAGCACACCTACCTCATCCACCAGGCCAACACCACAACCGACTCTGTTGAGAGGATGAAGGTATCGTCATCCCGTGTTTACCTTCTTCAACAAAAATAATAGAAATGGATAAACAAACATTTTAACGGTTAATTTCCACGGTGACATCTTTATTTATTTGAATCAAGTGCTACCATTCGTTTTTTATTAAAATATGCATAAGCTATTGTGGGACTTCATAATATATATTATATAAACACTAATGATTTAATTTGTCCCTGCTGTATAGTGTGTTGCAGCATTTGCTGTGTCAGCTGTAGCATCACAGTGGGAGAGGACTGGGAAGCCTTTCAATCCACTACTGGGGGAGACCTTTGAGCTCATCAGGTAAGTCAGGAGCCTACCTACAAACATGTTTTACATTTAGTGAAGAGTTGCTCTTGTAGTGAGCCTCCCTGCAGTCGCAGACATGTCTGTGTTCTCCACCAGAGACGAATTGGGCTTTCGGTGGGTATCAGAGCAGGTGAGCCATCACCCTCCTGTCAGTGCCTTTCATGCTGAAGGCCTCAAAGAGGATTTCGTCTTCCACGGTTCCATCTACCCCAAACTCAAATTTTGGGGAAAGAGCATCGAAGCAGAGCCGAAGGGAATCATCACACTGGAGCTCCCGAAGTGAGTTCAAAGTCGAAAGATGTTCTTTGTACTTCTGAATTCATTCATTTAGTGGTATTTGTCATCTCACATTATTGCTCCCTCTGCAGGTATAATGAAGCCTACACCTGGACAAACCCCACCTGCTGTGTCCACAACATCATTGTGGGTCAGCTTTGGATCGAGCAGTACGGCAACGTGGAAGTGATCAATCACAAGTAAAAACGAAATCTCTTAATGGTCTTCTCTGTTTGTTTGTCTGCAAACGAGCTTGTGTCGTTTATTTGCCTGCACAGAGACTTGGGTGCAGGAATCTCTTTCTCTGTGCACTGGAGTGTTGATCCACTTTCAGATTCAGCGTATTGATCATGGGAGCAGAACTGGGACAGTTGCCATTAGAATAGAAGAGCGTGAGCAGGATAATTCATGTTTGAAAGCCTCGGCTGGCAGCAGGAGAATGGTGAAAGGGAATTGGTAAGCAGTGTGTCATTCTGTGGCAGGACTGGAGAGAGATGCTGCATGACGTTCAAGCCCTGTGGCCTCTTTGGAAAAGAGCTCCATAAAGTGGAGGGATACATCCTGGATAAAAGGTATCGTCTTTGTTGAATTAACACTGATTCTACAATCTATGAGATGCTTGAAACTATGAGCAATGTCATAAATTGCTCTATTTTTGATTTGTCACATGTAACGTACCAGGACATTGATTTTATAGCTGTGTCAGTATGTCAAACATCAAAGGCATCTGAAAGTAACTGTGTATAATTTGTTATTTGCAGCAAAAAGAAGCTCTGTGCGATATACGGCAAATGGACCGAATGCCTGTACACCGTTGACCCCGCTACCTTCGACGCCCACAAAAAGTCTGACAAAAAGAATTCAGATGATAAAAAGGCCAGTAAACGGGTAACGGAAATTCACAAGTCACCTTTGTTTTGTGTCCGTTGCTTTGAGTTACACTTGAACTTACGTGCGAGTGTGTGTCTGTGTCTGTGGGCCCCAGAGCAGTGTGGATGAGGAGCCAGAAGAGATGCCTCTACCTGATGCTGAGACGGTTCAGGTGATCCCAGGCAGCGAGCTCATCTGGAAGATAACGCCTCGACCGGAGAACTCAGCCAAGGTAGGGTGGAAGAAGAGCGAGAACAATGTTTGAGTAAAAGTTAAAGTAGACGAGGCAGTTGTGTTGTTTTGCGGCATATCCTTATCTTTTTTTTGTGTGTGTGTGTGTGTCTGTGGCAGTTCTACGCATTCTCCACATTCGCCATGGAGCTGAACGAGCTGGAGGAAAGCATGGAGGGAGTCGTTCCTCCCACCGACAGTCGCCTCAGACCGGACATCAGCGCCATGGAGAATGGAGATATAGGTGCAGTACACAACCTCAGTTTGAGTCTCTTTTAATGCAACACCAGCTAAATTCCATGTAAAGAGTTAAAAAAATTGGGGGCATTTTGTGACCTTATAGATTTGGCGAGTGCCGAGAAGAAGAGGCTTGAGGAAAAACAAAGGATAGCCCGGAAAAATCGCACCAAGGCGACAGACGAGTGGAAAACGAGGTGAGTCCCAGAGAAAATGTTGTGTGATGTCATTGGTCAGTTGCTGATTATTGGTCTGTTTTGACTAAATGCCTCCTTATTGTTTTGTGTCGTCCTCTGGCCCCGCCCCTTTATTATAACTGAGAAGGAACGCTGCTCTCGGCCCAAGGTTTGGTTCAAAGCTTTGCTCTTTTCACTGTCGTTTGTCTGGGTGTGAAGTGCTGCAGCACCCTCTCCAGGACAAAATACACAACTACAACTGTGTGGTGTTTTTTCTTTTTAAGTTGACTGATTGAAACACTGGCAAATACACTGGCATTGGAGTTTTTCCCAAGAAGACTTGGAACATTTCCCACTTTTCCATGAAGTAATGTTGTGCTGGTTTTGTGTTTTGATTCTAGTGGAATTTCCACATGTGGTCTATTTATATTAAATGATTTTGTCCTTATTAAATCTCTGCAGGTGGTTTCAACAAGGGCCCAACCCTCACAATAAAGCTCAGGACTGGATCTACATGAAAGGCTACTGGGACAGAAACTACACTCAGCTGCCTGACATCTACTAACAAGTAGACACACACGTGGAGATCCACTGTTACCACCTTTGGACTTGATCTGCTGTACCTGGGTTTGGAGCAGCAGGTAGAGATCAGGATTCAATGTGAGAAAATAGTCTCAAAATATCTTTTTAAAAAAGGCAGCGAAACACCGAATGGATCCTTTGGTGTATGTTCTTCAATGTGTGTGTGGATAATAAAGCACAGGAACTCTTTTTTTTGCTAATTTATTGTGGTTGTGGACCACTCGAGTACGGTCTAAGCATATACAGGAAAAACTAGAATGTATATTAGAAATATGTCATGTTAAATAGATGGAGTGTTTGAGCAGCAACCTCAGTTTTACTGTTTGTAGTTTGTTCAGAGTTGTTACTGGTTATGAAAACATTTAACTCATCAACGCAGAGACAGGAGGCAAGAGCACGACAATAGTCTGGTTCTACTAGCAAACTGTAACACAATGCAAAGTATTAAATCTTGCCTGTTTTTACTCCCTCATATAATAAATGGTGCAGATGATTTACGTTTGAAATCTGCCTCAGCGCTTGTTAGCAACGCCCCCTGCAGTCGGTTGTAAATCTGTTCCCCTGCAATGGTGTTTGCAAGTAAAATGTTTCCATCTGTAGCCAGGACTGTAGCAGTAAGACTTACAAATGAAATAAATGTATAAAATATTATTAAGCTCTGAAATGTGTAACTGTATAGATGTGACTACCAGTCGTTGCACACACGTCTACCTGGTTCTGTGGCCACAGTAGCACTTTTTTCTAACTACACTTAAAGCAGGGACACTGGCTCTGCACTTATAGATTTGTTTGTGCGTGTGTTGTATAATTATATTCCTATTGCTACTTGTATCAAACTCAACTATAACAATAAATGCATGTGCATCACTGTAACTATGCAAGCCTTACCTCCTTCACAATCGAGCACTGGATATTTATTCTGTTATGTTGTTGTAGCTGATGTGAGTTGAAGTTTTCTTTTACCACTCTTTGGTTATCAGTGAAACTGAATTTATATTGTTGCTAAATAAAAGCTGAATATTAATTGAACATCCATTGTTTTGTGCTTTTTGCTTTAATGTAAAAACCTGCCAGTATCAAAATGAAAACATTGGTCTGTGCTGCTACTGTACCGTGCTGCTGTCTATCCAAACCTGTCCGTGCTCTCCTAGCTTTGTGATTTACCATTTTCCTTTTTTTCAGAGGGTTGCATTTCATCCACAGAACCCTAAGGGATCAGATCAAATCCTAAATCTAGATGAATTGCTGGATGTGTATTGGGAATCCAAATTAATTCAGCATTGGTAAATAACTGGCTGTGAAACTCAAAGCCACCAAACCCATGTTTTTACAGCAATGTTACTAATGTAAGCAGCACAGTTGGATATTCAGAAGTGAAAAGAATGAATCTGCAATTCAGAATCTCTTTAAAACACGACTTCCCAGTTCTAAAGCAACACGACAGCTTAACATTTAATTGTGTGTTTAGACAAGCTATAATAAATCTGACATTTTTCAAGAAGTGGATGTAAAGTTCTGGAAAAGACAAGACGTGCCACCTGGTGGCAATACGGTTAGGTTATAAACCCTTTCTCCTCCATGTTAGTGAATGGGACATAGGACATTCTAATAAATTCAAGTACACGTCAATTTCTAAAAGATAGTTTGTCACTTTAGTTATGATGTAAGTGCTCATTTTCCTTCAGGTTTGGTTTTACTCTACTTTATATATTATTTGATGCAATTTTAAAACGTCGTCAGAGACTCCCAATAAGTTGAGATTGTGGATATCTTGGCTTCATCAATGTTGACTTTGTCGCAACGACCTGTTAATGTTTTTTTAGAATTAATAGGCAGTGATATGTGCATGTGTAGGCAACTTCAAAACAAACACATTTTTGTACTGGATAAAACAATATTCATTTTTTTATTATGTCAAAACAAACAGATATAAAGTGGGAACCAGTATACAGCAGAAGGAGCCACATGATGTTGGCACACGTTTAAAATGGGAGCAAGACGTATTTACATCAAGGACAACTCTGCTAAAAAAGGGGGGCATGTTAAAATAATAGAAAGTCAGTGCTTAGTGGTCATACCAGTGGAGTAGCAAAGTCTCAACAGAACAAATGTCAAGTCAACAACAAACACTGCAACGGTAAGAAGAAGAGTTTCTCAAAGACAACTGAGTAGTCATTTCTTTGTGCCATTTACATTATTGACCTGACTTTTCAAAATTATAAACTGTGTTTTGGTTTTACTGGTATGTCATTTTGTAATTAACAATAAAAAAAAAAAATCTATTGTTCAGGACAGTAACAGATCAGTAAAACTCCTCTTGCAACTGTCCTTCTGTAAAACACCTACATTGCACACATTTAAAAATCCATTTGGCTCATATGAAAAATAAATTAAAAACAGTAGAACCTTAGTGCCCAGATTGAAATTGTGGCTTTTTCAAAGACCCATTCTTCCAGGTCTCTCTGAGGTGCAGGGGTCACGGCTGAGCTGCAGTTCTTATAGAGGCCAGAGCTGAATGAATGCGAACATGGAGCCTGTTCTCAAAGTCATAGCCAGCATAGTCCTCCTGCATCATCCATGTGAATAGAAAAGACAAGAGTGAGTAAAATGTGTATTCACTGTATTAGATTAGCCTACTGGAACCATGTATGTTTGCTGTGACTAAACAAATGTCTGCAACAACTTGAAATCTACGCAAACAAAGTGTTTTGTACAACTCTTCAGAGCGTGTAAAACAAAGAGACCTACTGTACCTTGGCCTGAAGCATTAGCATGCGGCCCCTCCCTGCAGACTAGAGAAGGGAAAAAAAGAAAAACACATTTAGATAACGTGACTTCTCCACCATCTCAATTAAACTCGATCACGCACACACAACTTGCCTCTGGGCTGTTCAGCAGCACACAGCCCAGTTCATAGCAGGAGTAGGGCTGAACATAGGAGTTGGTGAGGCGACCGACCTCGTCCCTCGCGGCCAGATGGAAATACTGCAAATACAAGAGGAACAACTCAGCCACATCCCACTGAAATAAATCAATTCTAGCTGTTATCACCTCAGTATTGATTATTAAATGATGAGTATCCGGTTAATCAATAACAAATCGTGCTGTTCGTAGGTGTCCAGGCTCTAGACATTGTATTAGAGCCCAGCCGATATCAGTTGGACGTTAGGAACCTTTGACTGACAAATCTGTATCAGCTCCTGTTTAGTCAAACTTATTTTACAACAATAATAATAATACAACTGATAAACAAACGCAGAAAAGTAGATCGAAAGACTTTCCGTGACGGATTAACAACCACCACGCTCTCCTCTCTTCATCGTAGACTGACTCATATAAGCAGAAGTGATTATGAATTGTGGTGTGAGCTGGTGGTAATCTAAGCTTGTCAAGGGGGATTTACTGGTTGTAGCCTGTAGCAGTACCTGCAAGTAAAAACCATGTTTACATTTTCTTTCTGTATATTCATAATTCAAGTTTTACATATTTATTTGGTTGTATTAGTGTTTTCATTCAATTATTTAGAATAAAGTTCATGCTTAAACTGTAAAATATCAAGCCTTCCTGGGTATCATTGCAATTTTTTCTTCTTTTTACATGTATTTAGATACATGTTGACCAATGAATCGGCACCAGATCCCCAAAATATCAGTCAGAATCTACATTGAATCATTAACACGACGTGTGCTTACCTGAATAGCATCTTTGGTATTCTGAAGACATTTGTTTATGGCTCCGAGAAGCAGGTTTTTCAGGCCTGTGCACGAGGCCTCCTCGATGCCCTGCAGGACTACAGCAAGGAAACAAAATAACAAAGCTTACACGTTTATTCCTGATACAAGCGAGACCTTGAAAGTATCTCTTTTACATTCCAGTACCGTGAGACATGGTCTGCAGCTTGGCACTGGAGCAGTTTGACAGAGCCTTCCACAGATAGAGTATCTCAATCACAGACAGGATGCAGAGTTCTTTGGTCAGGCAGGGACTGTTCAGCTTCTCAGCCTGATAAGACACGTAAACAGATGCATGCACATTGACACATAGTTGTTTAGGAAGAGTTTGCACTACACAATCAGCTGGAAACATACTCACCCTCTTCATGGAGTACAACTCTATCTGATTATTCTTGCGCTTGAAAAGTCTTTGAACATCCTTGAAAACGGCGATAGCTCCCTCAAGATCGCCCGTGGCTCCTTGGCAAACTACGCAACACAGAGCAGGAATCAGGAGAAAGTACTAAATGAACATAAAACCCAAGTCAGCTGTTGTTTTATCACCTCCAGTTAAATAAGCGTAGAAGCACTGCGACCAGCGAGACTCAGTCTTCAGCCGCTCAAAGGCCCTGTAGGCTTCTCTGTAGTTCAGCTCGATCATGCTGCACCAACCTAAAACGTGAACCAACAGGAGTTAGGATGCAGACCAGTGCAGAGGAAGGTGGTTTAAAAGCTGAGGGGTGAAGACTACAAATAGTACCTATTTCATATAAACACACATGCTGAATCTCCCTCTGGTCAGAAGCCAGATCCAAGGCATTGCTGAAGGACGTCAAGGCGCCACTGATCTGGCACTGGAAAGGAAAACTTTATGGTGTGAGTTACAGCGAGGACAACATTGAGTTTTCTCATCTTAGGAGAACAATCAGCAAAGCATCGGATATAAAAAAAAGGGGCTGATTCTTATTTACCTCAAGGCGTTGGACTCTGCCTTTGAAAAACGTGAAGAGGGAGGAGTTTGGATAGGTGGCCTCCCGCTGCTGGAGAATGGACTTAGCCTCTGTTAGGCCGGCCTGTGTGTCTGTGCCATCCAGAGCGAAGAAGGGCTGCACTACTGTGTGGTACCACAAGAGGGCCAGGCTGTAAGGGGAAGCACAGACAATGTTCAGAAAACATCACTGTCCTTACACTGTCTGTTGCTGCAGATCCTCTTTTCAGCCTCTGACAGAAACGAGTTATTTTAGCTCCCGTCTCTCTAAGGTCCTGTCTCCTCTGATTGGCCAGCTCGCCCACCTAGGAATGTTTTCTCTGAATAGATTGGTGTGTCAGAGGTGTTGCCCAATCAGCAGCGGCGTGTAAATAGAAACCCCGCCCTATTAAACTACTCACTCACGTACTCACGTAGCTAACGGCGCCTTCATGTCCTTACTCTCACTGGCAAACGAGAGCGCTGACAGGCCCTGGAGACGGTCGCCCGGGAAGCCCAGCAGGTTGACGATCTTCAGCAGGTGCGGCGGCACCATCGAGATGCAGAGGTGGAAGAGGCCGTAACCAAAGCTGACCGAACCTTTGAGCCGGTCCAGAGCCTCCGAGCTGATGCCGTCCAGTCTCTGGGAAGGGCTCGGCCCGGGTGAAGACGAGTGGCTCTGCACCGACGGCTCAGAGGAGGACGACGGAGACGCTTTGGCTTTGTGTTCCGACTCCTTCTTCCTGCTGCCGCCCTCCTGCAGGTGTGTGATGTCACTGTAACACTTGTTGTACATCTTCCAGGCTTTGCGGAGGATCCAGCCTCCTTTAATGTACGCTGTCAGGAGAATTCAAGTCCAGTCAGTGAAACAGCGGATGATATCAATGCTGATCACCTGCTGGATAAACAAACATCTTGTTTTCATCTCACACCAGTAAACGTGCGGTCAGTGCAGTTAGATGCTGTACCTGACAGCTCCTGCTTGATGAAAGACAGCACGGCAAGGTAAACCTGACAGTCTGCAATGATGATCTGCCTCTGGAGTCGGTCCACTGCAGCGCCCCCTGACCTCTGGGAGTCCATCTGCCAACACACACACCCAACGATGTGACGAGCTGACAAGTAAGCCTGGACTCTGTGGTCCATTTTAAAATGCTCCTTTTCAGGTTAAATATACGTAAATATACTTGTTCTATATACAGTAACTTTACATGAATTTGATACATTTCTACATTCAGTAGATAGGATAATAAATAAGTATTATAGTAGGACTATACTTCTATAATGGCTTTATATACGTCTATAAAAGGAGATACATCAGTTTTTGATGCTCAATTAATTTGTTAAAACATATTTTCAATTTGTCATTAGAAATCTACGACAGAATAAACTGCAGAAAGGGAAGTGGTCTGAATACTTTCTGAAGACACTCTATCTAATGTTAAGAGGTTACTCACACTTCTCTTGATCTTGTTCTTAATGGTTTCTATGACGCCGGCGTTTTCGCTCTCGCACATTCTCTCTGTAGCTTTGAGGTCCTCGAACGCCATCTGCATTTTCTCCTCTTCAAACGTCATCATGGCGTTCTACACAGAGGTGGCCAGAAGAACAACAACGGCTTAACATTGATATTCAAATAAAGCCAACTGCTAGAAAGCAGAAATCTTAATCCTGGGATTAATCCCGAAGACCAGACAGCTAGAAAACAGTTTACAGATTTCAAACAAACTATTTACAGTTGGATCCCAGTTTCCTTCTAACATGTTTAAGATCAGCTTGTCACAGATGAAGAGAGCATGCAGCCACCTACACACAACAAAAAACTTAGAATCTGCAAAAATTAACACTTTAAAACTCCAGCCACAGGGAGACAAGTGTATTTGTCTCGTTGTACAGCAACTACTGACAAAGAACTAGATATACTGTCAAAGGGTGAGTGACAAGGGATTTTTAATGACGTGTTAAATGACATTACTTGCTTCTGTTATGTGTGAATTAACTTATTATTATTATAAGTTGCTTTGGACAGAATCAGCAGTTAGTCTTGCTTCTGTTTTGAGGCTTTGTTTATTGGCATTGCCCCCAGACAGAAACACAAGGGAGAAAGGGAAATTCCTTGAACGTCATTATGTAAAGGAACTGGTCCTTTTAAAAGAGGAATTCATCAGTCATTTGAGTCAGCAGCACGTATCCACGATCCACGTTGAGGATCCGGTTCCTGCACTCACCAGAAAACTCACGAAACTGGCCCCGAAACTCATCAGCGGACTGTGGTTCCTGAAAGAGATGATACAGGAGAAGTGATGAGACGACTGACATGTCAGTGACAGATGAGGCGGAGTGACAAGGCATCGAACACTGGACTGATTGACAGACAGCACAGTGTCACAGTTGGAGATGCTCCAATACCAGCATTAGAAATTCTTCTGATTCTGCCGTCGGGCAACAGGGAGAACGGGAATCTTCCTTCTGAATTATACCACGTCTTTAAAGTTTATTGGTTTCACCGAGATAAAACTGCAACTTTCTTTCTGGTAGTGTAGAGTTGCCCTGAACTAGCTAATATGTCCCACAAGTAAAAGTTCAGAGGGGTGGCACAAGCATGTCAAGCTTAATAATTACAAATGTATGCATTTGTTCTTTCAAAAGGCTTAACGTGATCCAGGCCAGAAAACAAGAATAGCAATCATCCTATTTAATGTCAGGGTTGGTCGCATACAGCTATCAAATTTATTGTTTAAGTTGCTTTCGTTTTAAATGCTCTGGCATCAGATCTGTACTTTGTAACGATAAATGTGCAAAGTCCGGGTTTCTTATGAGGAAGGAAACATGCTACGGAAACATCTCTGGTCACAAACATAAATAACTTGATTCAGAATAAATGTAGTGATTTCATATGGTACAGATACACTGAACCTCCTGGTAAATACTATCCTTCATCCATAATGCGACACACTGTTTAACAGTGCGAGTAGGAAGTTGGTCAACACAGTCAGTTTCACGGCCTCTCTCATTTACTGCCAATGTGGGTTTTTTTTTTACTTCCCTTCATCTATTTTTTTTTTGTTGCTGATGCAATCAAAACAGGATGACACCCAGAGCGTCACTCAATTAGTGAGAGAGGTGACATTTAGGTTTGACCCCGGGGGGGCGAGGCCACACAGGGGCTGCCCTGCTGTGGCTTCAACGTTCAAGGGTGGGAGCCAATAACAGAACAGCATGAGCAATCAAGTGGTCTCTGGTTGGTCAAGAGTGAGAGCAGGGGTTCCCCAAACCTTTTTTTAAGGTTATCATTTCACCCCGTCTGTTTGTTGGTTGGTTTGTTTAGCTGGTTTTCACCGGGAATTAATAAAAAAAATTTAAAAATACTTTTGTAAATGAAAAAATCAATAATTATCGCTGATTACCCCTAAAACTCCCAAAGTGTTTAGTGGTCTCAAACACGTCACCCACCCCTCCATCCAGCGGTTATAGACAATGAGTGAAAGTTCATTTTCGAGGTGAACTATCCCTTGAGGCAGGTGCAGCCAATCCGGACAGCCTCCATGTGCTGGGAGCTGAGCGAGGATTGACATGTTGAACCCGTGCATCTGGAAGCAAGAGAACTGGCCTGACAGGAAGGACCAGCTGCTCACTGGGGTTCGGGACATTTACAGTGAAGGTGTCCATCACGGTCCTGCAGGAGTCCCACAGGTCACAGTCCGGACATGGGGGAATCAAACAGGATTCGTGACATGGATGTTGCAAAGTACAGCTTGTGCTGCTGGGGGGGGGGGGGGGGGGTGCATGAGATGCACCATGTACATGCTCCCTTCACTGAGATGAGTTAGCAACAGAAGCAGAAACATCGTGATGTCTCAGAACGGGACAAACCCGGAGGCAGACAGACCTGTGTTTTCTGAAGAGCTCGTCGCTCTCCTTGAAGCCATTGTTGAGCAGCATGTTGATCCCCTGCAGAGCCAGCTCCGCGTCGTCCACTCGCTCCGTCTTCTCCTTGGACTCGCCCCCCGGGGCTGGGTCCGCAGGGTCCGCCATGGAAGGGAGCCGAGCCACGGAGTGAACGCGGCCTGAGAGCAGAGCAGTACGGGCGGAAGGAGGGAAGGAGGAGGGTCCGGTGAGTTCACTTCCAGGCTGGAGAGTCTCAGCCGCTGGAGCCCGTCAGAGAACCCGCGGTTAGAGCCATGTTTGTCTCACTAAACAGGGAACAGGTGCAGGTGACATGACAACATGAGCGTAGTCGGTAGCTGTCGGTTGTCACAGCGGTGGAGTCACTGTTCGATTCCCCGCCGCCCGCCTGCCTCTGTCTGCCCGGTGCGTTAGTGCGTTCACACCGGAAACGTGATGCATTCAAAGAGCCACCGGAATTATAGCTGTGTGTACGGTGGCCCTGAAGTTCACAACACGACCAACAAATCCCCAAACATAACAAAAGTACGAAAACACAGCAACACATTAAAAAGCACAACAGGGAGTAATACAAAACATGAACACATAAAAAAACTAAGCAAAATAGAAGAAAACACAGCAACAGATTAAAAATAAAGATTTTCACTTCAGCCTCACTCCACTTTTCTGATTAGATGAAAATAAATGACACCTACGGGGCAATAACCACAGAGATGGGATTATAAAAAGGATGAATAAGTTGTAAGTATGAATATTGTTGCTATTGTAATTCGAGGTGGCAATTAGTCGCAACACCTGTTTCTACAACTTTCACTCAGAAGATCTCAATGAGTCAGTGAAGGCAGCACGAGAGTGGGCGTGGTGCATTTACTTTGTCAGCCAATGAGGTTCGAGGGGAATGTGTGTGGCAGAGCCTGCTGCGTGTTCGAACCTCTAACCATAGACTGTAAAGGTTGTAACAGGTTTCAATCGTCATAGAATAAGAATAATATGTTTCCCTGAGGGGCAGAGAACTGTGTTGTGACAAAGATCAACACCACTTCATCTAAACTCATTCGATTTCAGACGCTTGTTAAAAATCCACCTGCTATAACGGAGGCATATGGAGGAACATAGACATTGTAGGTATTTTTCTAAATCAAATATGAGACCCATTCATGTATATTTCAAGTTTTTTTTATCGATATCTTACAATCAGAAGTAAACACACGTCAGAACATAAAATAATGTTGTTTTGTCAAAAGATCTTTTTACTTATGGCACAAAACAAAGTATTTATAACGAACAGATTACAAAATCCTTTACAAGTCAGTGGTCACAACACAGGAATGCACGTACAATATTACCAATCATCATGCATATTATTTTTCTCATATCACAAATGTTGGTGTAAATGTAAAAGGCAGGTAAATAAACACTTGGTGGAGAATTGTATGTGTATAAAAATACGTATGGTGGCCCATAAGTCTCACACATGTGCATTAACTGAAAAAAACACAAACGCAAAAGCAACAAAACAACTACAAAAGACACGCAACGGAAACATTATGTCATCGGAAGTGAGTGACTAGAGTGAGATTTTGTTTGTGTGAACCTGTCAAGCCAGTCACAGACACCCATTGTTACTCACTTCTGTTGCTTCCGTTTGTGTGACTTTTGTGTTTGTGCTGTGGATTTTGCGGTTGTGTAGGCTCTTCCGCATTTCTGTTGTAACTCTTGCCATTTTCTTGTGGCTTTTTGTTTGTGTTGTAGCTTTTCATTTGTGCTGTATAGCTTTTGCATACGTGTTGTAGCTTTTGCGGTATGGTTGTAGCTTTTTGCAGTGTGTTATGTTTTTTTCAGCTGTGTTATCACTTTCACATTCATGTTTTCCATGAATGACCTTGTGTGAGACATCATGCACCGTTAAAAGGGGATAAATGGTCCCAAGCATTACAGACCAGATTTATGTAAAGTAGATTTTCAACATAAAGTCAAACGCTCCACAAAATTCAGTACAAGCTGATTTCTGGTGTAACTGATGTAAACAGCAGCACAGAACATTGTCATGCATGCAGAAGGAATGCAAACTGGAAAATGAATTCAGAACAGCAGTAATATGGGAACAAACTGTGTGAAGAATGAACCAGTTCAAATACAGAATTCTCCATATGCATTGTCTCTGAGTGGTGTAAATATAATTTGAAGTAGGGTATAAACGTTTGATTCATACATAAAAAAAAACAACATAAGCGTATCACAATCACAAAAGGCATCATTTGTTGTTCGTTTCTTCAAGTGCTGGGTTGTTCTCTCCGACCCGTCACCAGCATTTACAGTAGCATTTGATTGTCTTCAGAGAATGAATCATGATTTGGTGTCACAGAATAAATACAGAAACGTAGAATAAAGAGGCAGCTACTATGAAACTGTCAACTGCTGCTCATGTCTCTAATTTACAAACACACACGCTCACGTTCACACTCACTGACACACACTCCTCATAATATGTACATTCTTACATACAAAACACATTCTCTGTCTCGGTAACAGATTGCACGTGGTTGACGGTGGATCATGTGGTCCCAAGGTTTGTGTGGTGATGACACAGTGAGACGCGTGTGCTCAACCCGGACACTCTTTGAGGTTGACGGGGCCGAACGCAGCGGGGAGCCTCTGGAAAGAGACAGGGTCCTCGTTGATCCTCATGTCCTGGATGCATCCGACGAAGGACGACGTGAGGGGGAGCGTCTGCTGCGTTGGCGTCTCTGCAGGAAAACAGGTGAGGGGTTTCAAACTGCTATTGATATCAAAACTGGAGAATTTGTCAACATGTCGCCGTGGTTTTATCTCATGTTTTAGAATCCGAGATTAAGAGATTAACACTGAGATTACACTCACCTGGAACGCCACCCACATACAGGGGTGCTTTGGTCTGCGGGACAGTGGAGAACGGTGGTCCAATCTTGTAATTGTCCACTGTGTCTACGTGTAGTTGCACAACATTCTTCCTCTTGATTACTGGAAGATACATGGACAATGGCTTCATGACTTAATCACCATTCAAAAACAGCCTCCTAATGAGTCCTAACAGCAGGGATTGTTCATTCTGAATGTGAGCGTGTGTGTTTTACCTGAAACTTTATGAAACATTCCATCACACAAAGAAGCTTTGGGCTTGACAGACACCATGAAGTTCCCGTTTCCATTGTTAACTTGTACCACCACCTGTGAATGTCAATGGCGCAGCATGTCCCTTTATTATTATACTATATTATTACTTTTATACCTTAAAATAACAGCTTCAAAATCATTTTGACTCAAGGAGCATGTCTGCTCTATGTTAATTTAGTGATCAGCTCTTTTGAGAAGTGTGTAACTGACTATGAGTCAGGCCCATATATTCAAGAGTCATCCTGAATTGTAGATCAGTTAAAAAGACATTAAAATAAGTAATTAAAAACCAGTATTTATCTCTAAAATGAAGTGATGAAACTTTTAAAATATGAATAACTCTAAATAGAGTTTGGTCTATTTGTTTCAGTGGCAGCTTCCCTAGATCAGGAAGCCAGTGATCATGGGTAATAGCCACCGTTCAGTTGTGTGTTAGTTCAGTGAGTGGCACCCAATTAGAGCTCTGGTCAACAGATTGATCGGCCATGTTTTTCTTTTCATGAAAACCCTTGGACATAGATCCCAGAATTAATCATGACGTGTGGCTGCAGGGGGCGCTGTTCCTCATTCAAAGTTACTTAGTGTTACTTTAATATTATGACGGAGTGAAGACTCTTATTAAATAAACACATCCTTGGTGTAAGAGCAGACACAAAAAGGTGTTTTTTTAAATCCACTAACATGACAGCAACAACTAGAGGTAGTGGAGTGGAGTCTCACCTCTCCTCTGAGAAGGTAGATAGTGAGATAGTGATTCCTCCCGGCTCCACTTTGTGTCCTGGTCAAATCACCAACATGTAGCAGGAGTCCAGTCAGACTTCGTGGACGAATATTAAACAGCAGTTCAAAGTTGGAGCCCACGGCAATGGAGTCATCTGAAAACAGAAAACATC
Organism: Pleuronectes platessa; assembly: GCF_947347685.1. Classification (NCBI taxonomy): domain Eukaryota; kingdom Metazoa; phylum Chordata; class Actinopteri; order Pleuronectiformes; family Pleuronectidae; genus Pleuronectes; species Pleuronectes platessa. Next base: position 10,343,855 of record NC_070638.1, read on the forward strand.
ATGGATTGTCATTGTCAGAGATTTGATTTAGACTGTAGGTATTAACACAACTTGGAAATGTGGGAAATTGGTTCAAACGTTTGTTAAAAATGCAATACAGAATTTGTCTTACTGTGTACGTGCACATTACTATAATACAAGGAAATCTAAGAAAGATTTCTTTCAGATATTAAGATTTTCCTTTTTTCCTAAGAAATTCCTGTAGTGCTTTAACTGTGTTCTTCATACATAATCTTTTATTTCCATAATCTTGAATAATCCATGGAACCTTTGAATGAACAAATCCTCAACCTTAATCACCTCTTAAAGCTTTGTCTTTAATTTGTAATAGTTTTCGTGTCATGTCCAGAGAGACACAAATTGTGTGGCTGTGTATAATTGCTCCTGATGCAGAATATTTTAGAAATCATTGTGATCATTACAAATGCTTCTTTGCGCAACACAATCAGAGTGTTATCTATCTGATTGTGACTATTGTGGGTACTCACTGATTAGAACGTGTGCTCCATTCCCTGAGAAATAGGCCCCTCTTTGTGTGGGTCCCTTGAAGCAGGGGCCAGCACCCAGGTTTGAGGCTGGCTTGGACATGAGCACTCCGTTCATTCTAAAACCACGGATGCAGCCAGACACACTCTGCTTCGGAAGGAACTTCAACTGGAAAAGTAAAAACAAATACATTGATAGATAATCTGTCAATCAAGTTGTGTTACTGGGTTTGTATGAATTTACCAGTGTTTGTGTGTGTGATGTTTTTTATACCTGTAGCTGTTTGTGAAGGGACTCGGGGACACTGCCCAGGTACAAGTGATGCACATACTGCTGCATGGACGTCAGCTCAGTGTTTGTCAGCTGACCATCCTGAGCTCTGATCCCATTCACAACCAATCGGAATTTCTTCTTCTCTAAACTGAATACGATCTACAAACAACAAGATCAAACATAAAGAATCATAAAGTGTGTAGTTTCCTTCCTTCATGTTGGTTTATTGGTTCCATGCTATTAGTTATGAAATTGTTATGAGTATTGTTCTTTGTTGAAATACAAAGTGATCACTGACCGAGTGCCACTTTCCATCATCGTAATTCTCCCTGTTGAAGATCTTCTTCTCTGTGCCTGCAGACAGTCTGATCCTGCCCTTGGACATGTAGAGAGCAAGATGAGAGCGCCCTCCTTTGGTAGCAGCAAAGAACAGCAGACCTTCAGAAGATTCGGTCCTGACATCCAGAGAGAAGTGAGCTCTGGGGATGAAGATAAGAGAAGCACCATCATCATCAGTGTGTGTGTGTGTGTGTGTGTGTGTCTGTTTGTGTGTGTGTGTGTATGTGTGTGTGTGTCTGTCCACTTGATGTCTCATGTGTGCCGGCTGCTCTCTGACCTGGACAGCTGCACCGGCAGTGGAAGATTGTAGCTCAGGCTGCTCACAGGGCCTCCCATGCGATAAGCGTGTGGAACCTGGGCTGGCAGTGCACACGCTGATCCACTGTCATTTATGGGCTGCATTACACCATCCTGAAACGGCTAACACAAAACACACAAGGTGCAGGGTTGGTGCATCAATCTCTGCTACATCACAGCTTTTTGATGATCTCTGTCGGAAGGTCAGGGAAAACTCTGCAAATAAAAAACATTAGAACCTCAATTGTTTCCAGTGTTAAGGACGTGTATGAAAGGATGTTAAGTTTCAAACAATGATTATTTAAATGATCTGCAAATAGTTTTTTAGATCAGCCAATTCTTTTCTATATCAAACTCCTTAGATTAATTTCTGGGGTTAGGTTTAGGACATCCCCCCCAAAAAATTCTAGATGTCCTCCTAATTTCACAATTGCTAGGTTTAAAAATATTGATTTTTTTCAAAAAGATGCTTGCTGAATAGTTGACTTGAACTTAAGTGATCAAAATAGCTGCAGATCAATGGCCACATGAATAACTGCTGCTGCCTTGCAGACCAGAAAGACACTAGATGTCTCCAACTCCCAGAAATTGAAAAAGAAAACCCTGTGGTGGTATATTCAACATTTGTTTTTAGAACTGACAACAGGATGCTCAGTTTGATATATAGACATCAGTTGATATTTGTATCTGATCCTGGAGTTAGCATAAACCCCATAAACTTCCTGTGTGGGCTTTTCAACTGTTGGTTAACAATGACCAGGAGAATAGTTCCTTAAATGATTTATTTGGTGTCGACTTCATGTTAAAAGTGATGAACTTTAAAACTCTAAAGAAAAAAAAAAATCTCAAAATCTGAGATTTTTTTTTCTGAAATGGCTCACGAGGTGTTGATATAATAAAGAAACATCATTAATAGTTGACATATCCTTTTTTTTCATCACATGCTTCATTATGAGAAGTCTGTTTCCCTGCTGGTGATCTACACGTCTGGACCATAGTGAACCAGTGCAGTGCACTTCTCTGGACTCATGCAACACTTGTAAATCTATTATTTAATGTAGATAATTTAAGAGGTTAATGGAGAACAGACTGTAATTGTGAGATGAACTCCTTCAATCAGATGATCAGGATAAAGTAACAGAGTTTAGTAAATGATGGTGCGCATGCAAGATCCACAATGATTTGTAAAAATACACTGATACTTCTGAAAAGATACGATGAGAGTACTTATGTATTTAAGATCCAGAAGTACTCCCATTTTCCCCTGCAAGGACTAAATTAGTTGCATTTCATCTCAGGAAATTCTTTCATTTTGCTACTAATGTTATATCAATACCAATATTTCTGAATGCCTGGACCCCATTTAAATTCAATATCTAGTCATTTATTTGTATTGTTACACTATTTTATGAGGCTATTATGACCCAACTGCAACTCAAAAAGGAAGATTCAGTTTAAACGTAGAATAACTAATATTCAAGTCCATATGCATCTTTTGATTGATAATAATTGTCTTAAAAGTGAAAGTTACTGATATCAATGATCATGACTAGAAGTCATTTTATGTGATGGTTAAAGTTACTGCTTCTACCATATGATAATGATGATAATGATGATAATCAGGCGTGTTTGTTGTTGATTGTGATGCTTTAGCGCTGAGATGAGTGGTGAGTTAGAGGGAACGTGCTTGTGATTGACTGTTAAAAAGTGGCTCATGGAAGAAAGAGAAGAGACGTGAAATGATTTCAAGCTTGTTATTCACAAGTCTTTGTCGTTATTGGATTTTTAAATAGAAGACACAAAGGTTACAATACAATTTATAATTCTTATGATGATTACTGGAACATTCATGCAAGTTGCTGTTTTTTTTATTCAAGTACACTGCAAATGAATGAGCTTGTGCAAAAGCAAATGAACATCGTGGTGCAAACGGCCATTTTTCCGTGTCAATGTTAGATTCTTGTCAGCATCATCGGCTCTTTAGGGCTCCTCCTTCTTCATCTCTGGAAACAAGGCAGCAAAATATAATTTAAAAAATGTGAACAACACACCAACACCGAATTTGACAATTCAAGTGTACGAAAGTTTAAGAAGGATAAAATGAAAGCTGGGTGTGACTTACAGCTAGAATCAATAATCATCATGTCACTATGTTCATAATGTACATATTAGTTTTGAGTCATATCTACAAATAAAGTGCCATTAAAGCTGCAATTTAAACAAAGGTCCAGGGGAGAGTACCCTTACATGAGAACAACTGACAGCTACAACAAGCTGTTCCTCTCCAGTCCACTAGATGGTGGTAAATTAAGGACTGTAGAGCATACATGACTGACTAACAGTAAATATTGAGGAAATTCAGATCTTGCTGCTGTTGATTGGAAAATGACAACCACAGGTAAATTGCATTCAATACACAAGAAATTAGTACTCGACCAATCAGGCTTCTCCAACACTGCAAGCCCCACCCCAAATGTTTCTCTACCTTTGTCAGTGGTGGATCAAGGATTTCTCTAAGTCATAAGCCAATCATAAGTTATTATTGTTATTATTGTTAGTAAGTGACTAGATTTTTTAAGACTGATTTCAGCTGGGGCCACTGTCCCCCTGGCCCCTCCCCTGGATGCATCCCTGACCTTTGTTAAGTATTACCATCTCAAGTTCCTGTAAAGGTTCATAGTTTCTGAGGAAAATTCCTGCAGGTGAAATGCAGCTTTATTCCATAATAACAAGATAATTGAATAAACAGATGACTACAATGGATCACACAATGTGGGAGCTTGTAACTCACCTTCTTAGAAATGCGGTCCAGCATCATTTGAGCGGGGCTGTCAGAGGTACAAACATCAACCAGGACGTCTCCAGAAGAGACGAAGGGGCTTAAGTCCTCGGCCTTGTACATGTTCGCTGGCCTGCAAACAGACGGAAAGAAAAATAAACAATAAAACAATAATAACAGTTGGGCAGGACATCCATTTTAAAATCAAGCACGGGGAAGGAAAGATTACCTTCTTGTGTAGAGGTTGGAGATGCAACCTTTGTACTGTTTATTTCCCAGGATTAGGATGCCATCTGTGTTAGGAATGGGAGTGCTGCCGCTCAGCGTCTGACCCTCATCGTCATCGTCAATATACAGCTCGATCCTGTTTGGAAAAATCATGTAAATTCACTTTTTCTTGCATTTAATGTGACCAAAGTTTGATCTAATCTTCAGGTATCACAGTCCATACACTTGTTTCTTTTCATCAGTATACATATGCCTGAGCGTCGATTGTGACATTAATATATCGTTATTAATGTTTATAGTTATATTCACTGGCTCGGTCATACCTTCCAGCTCTTCTCTTCACAGTCAGGTAATGCCACTGGCCATCGTTGTACTGTCTGTTCGATTTCAGCCTCTTGTCGTTGAAACTGAGAACAACGTGGCCATCGAGGAGTGAGAGTATAATCCCATTAGGCTAGAGAGTAGAAAAAAACACGTTCTTAAAAGCTGAGATCTACGTGTGGTCTCTCACAGATCAGTCACAGATACAAACCCATCCATTATCTACACCGCTTAGTCTTTAATCGCTGTAGCTGTTGGGTGAGCACAGCAGCAACATAACCAGACAAACAACCATTCACATCTAGGGTAAATTTAGAGTCTAACTTAACCACAATCTTTTGACTGTGGGAGGAAAAGTGGGAGTGCAAACTCCACACAGAGGGAAGTGGGATTCAAACCAGCAACCTTGTTGCTGTGGGGCGAAACAAAAATTTGATTTTAAAACACAAGCAAAGACTTACCAGCTTTTTATCTTGTAGAATGAGACCCTGATTCTCCGTGCTCTTGAATCCCAGGGAGACCGTGAGATCGTTGTCCAGGGTAAAGCCTGGGAGGTTAGCGGAGAGGGAGCTCTCCAGGTTGAACTCTGCCTTACGAGAACTCTAGATGGGAACAGCGACATTATGCATCAGTTAATTAACGTCACATTGGTTCACGCTCTGATGTGAATGTACAAACAAATTAGGGATATAAAACTGTGATTTCCTACCAGGGAATCCTTGGGGCATCCTTTGCCGATGCCAACTTGCTCATCTATAGGTTTAAAGTCGTTATTTTGCTTCAGATTCGACATGCATCCTGTGAATGGTTGAATGGTGATGTTGTGTCTGTGAAGAAGAAACAGAAAATCTATTTATTTCTGCACAGTGAGGAAACACTGATGGCACAAAATGACTAAGAGGGAAAACCACATACTTTTCCCTCAGGTCTTGCACCAAACCGCCGATATAGTACTCTTTAAATTCGCTGTTGGTGAACTCAGCTTTGACCTTAGCCATTTCTAAATTGTTGGCACGGATTACAAATTGTCCTTTGTTGTTGATAATGATGAGGATATCCACATAATCGCTACTCTGTAGAAACGAGAGAGAAGCAAGGTGTTGTTCAATAATTTACTCTTTATTTATCTGTGTCATTTGAGCGATCATAAAAAAAAGTTTCTTACCGGGAATAATCTTTTTGTGCTTTTTACTTGTTCTTGTAGCAAGTTGCTATTTATACAAATTAAGCCCTTCTCCACAGTTACTGTGAAGTATTTGTCCTGTTTGGAAGAGAAAACAAACGATAGCTATAATTCAAATTCAAAAGCATAAGGACATTAGATTAAAACAGTATCAATACAAAGAATAGCTTACCTCGCTTCCGATATATAAGAGGAGACCGTTTTCTGACCGCGCGAAGGCAGACATATAGATGAGGAGGTTGGAGGATGTCCTATCTATGAACATTTTGCCATATCCAGTGCCTTCAAAGAAATAGTGATCCTTCGGTTTTACATACCTAGACAGAGTGGAGAATCAGAAGATATGTTTTTCTTTAAATCTGGTTATTTCGATTTTGGAAATACGGAGAGAGCAGCTAATTCACTGACAGATTTTGACAGAGGCCTGAATGGTCACTGGGATATTATCAGGTGACTCTTGAGCTGAGGGTGCACGCAGCTGTTCTCACACCCCTGTACACAATTGTAAGTGTGTGCAATGCAATATAGTCACATACATACATGTAATGTGCATGTATCCGTGGCTTTGGGAATTTGTGTGTATGCATCTACTCCCACAATGCATCTAATGTGCTTGTATCCATAGCGCCTCTATATTCATTCGACATATCTGTATAATGCATCAATTGTTAAAAAAAAAGGGGAACTGTGTGCAATGTGTCATATACCCCCCCCCCCCCCAGCCCCCCGATTGTGTTTGTGTTAAAATCACTCACACATTCTGTATCTCGAATTTGAGTGTCTGTAAATGCAAATCATGTCAGGAAGTACCTCTTGCACGGAGTCATCTGGTTTATATTCTCCGCGTTTTGGAAGTTGTAGAGACTCATGACTTTGTCGTTGAAGGAGGAGAACTCGATGCAGCCTTCGTACATGGGGTGGTTCAGAGAAGCTGGCGGCTGAGGAGAGGCCAAACAGAGAAGGGTATTCATAAAACTCACGCTAGTTAAACTTTATTTTTATAATCTAGGGTATGTTGCTATCTAAATGTTGCTTACACTGAAGTCGGCAGGGTAGCCTCCAATGTAGAAAACAACATCACTGGGGCTGAGGTCCAGCAGGTTCTTTTTCTCCTCCCCTAGATTGCTGCTTAGTATCGGCGTATCGGGAGTAGACGACGTGATGTCTTTGGTGAGGACAATCTGAGCATCTTGGTAAATCCTGAATCGTGAGATTAAAGTTAGGTTAAACACAGTCAGGATAAGAGTGATGGCATAAATGTGCATTAATACTCTTCTACACAGAACTGCAGTGCTAGTTCACCTGTGTAGATCCACTTTATCAAACGTGGCCGTCTGGGGATCAGACTTGGAGATATAGCCCGACTTCATCTCGTACTCGACTCCGTTGAGCTTGTACACACTGTGCAGCACGTTCTTCTTCAGAACCATACCTATGTAGTTCTTCGAAGACTGCAAAACAGAGTTTGGTTCATGCATTATGAACAACAACAACAACAAAAATCCTCGTGTCATATTGACTTGCTGATTTGGGATTCACTTACATCTCTGCTGCCGAGATACAACACAAACATGTCTTCTTCTTTCGTCTGTCTGCGCCGGCGCCGTCCGTCTCCTCTGCCTTTGGGCCTCGCCAGCGACAGAGACAGCGAAGTGTAGGCTCTCAGGTCCTCCAGATTGGAGGGCGGACGCAGCTCCACGTGGCCGTTGCCGTTGAAATTCATCGGGATTGAAATCTGAAGAGAGGATGTAGAGAATTAGAGCCAACAGAGAGGGATACCACACAAGGGGTACTGGTTGGTTAAATTTAGGCTTGGAGGTGTAAACGAGACGTGGCCAGATGTGGAGCCTCACCTTGTTGGCCGCGTCTCGCGCCTGTTCGATGAGCTCTTTGATCATCTTGATGTTCAAAGATATGTTGCCAATGGATGAGAGGTCTGACGTCAGGCTCTCCACCTCTGAGATCTTATTGGTCAGAGATGGGATGGTGTTCAATAAGTCCTTCACTGCAAGAGTCAGATAAATGCAATGGGTTTAAAAAGGCCATACTTTTAACTCTACATGTGTATAATGTAAAAACGTTTTTCAAATTCTAACCCGTTTTGTCAACATTTTCCAAAATATTGCCGAGGTTGGAGTCCACAGGAGTGACACTGATCTTGTCAATTTCCTTTTGGATGGCGGCCAGTTTGTCCATAGTGTCGCTCGCCTTATTGTTCGCTGAAGCTGCCTTCTCCTTGGCTTCGTCAATCATAACACGGATGTCATCTGATCGGAAAAAAAACAAAGAGAGGAATAATGAATTCTGGCAACAGATTCATTTGAGCGCTCATCATGTGATGCCTTTACTTGCGCTACCTCTGTTGATGTCATTTAATTGGTCCGCTGCATCAAGCAGGTCTGTCTTGAGAGTTTTCTTCTTGTTGTCAGCGTCCCTCAGACGTTTCTTCAGGTCAGCGAGGTGGTTGGTCGCTTCTGTTGGAGAAAAAAACTAAGATTGGTGACTGAGCTTTTTTTTGGGGGGGGGGGCATTTCAAAGTAAAAAGATTAAATAAGATTTTTAACAGTTTAAAAAAAGAGAGCCTACCCTGAAGGTTTTCCTCGGCCTCACGAGCATCCTGCACCCGGGCCTCACCAGACTTTTTCAGTTCTTCTGCTCTTTTATTGAGGTTCTCGCTCCTCACGTTCTAAATTAAGAAAAACGAATTGTTTAAACTGACTCAATAATACTTTGTTCTGTCAAAAGCTTAGTGATATTTTATATAACGCTAAAAAGAAGTTACTGTGGTTTACCTTCAAGGCTTTGTCCGCTGCATTTTTGGCCTCTTTTGCTGCGGCCTCAGCAGCGTTAATGGCATCTGTGATGTTCTTGTAGGCGTCGATGGCGTTTTTTGCGTCCTGCACCTCAGTTCGTCCACTTGCATTCTTCACAGAACTATCACAAAGAAACAAGGGAAGAAAAATAAACCACAGACACACGGAGAAATCAACCACCACATAATCTCATGCAGTGATGTTAATGCTCGCCTAGCACTGAAACCAGGAGGGAAATCTCAGCACAAGCAACAGACAGTTATTGCGTCTTTGTTACTTGCACAATAAACCTACTCCTGAAGCGCCTTTGCCATCTTGAGGAGGTTCTTGGCATGTTCCTCCGCTCTCTCCACAATGTCCTCCTGGTCGGCTGCTTTGGAAATATTGTTCACCCTCTTGGTCAGATCGGTCTTGGCACCGTCCAGCTGTGCAGCCAGCTGTTCGTACTCCTGATGTGAAGAAGGCGGGGATGGGTGCAAGTTATTCACAGCAGCAGAAAAATTCTGTTTACCACACTTCAGTGAACAGTGAATAAAACAGCGATCGTTATCTGAGGGGACGGCGTGTTAGGACCCGAGAGCCCGTCGGTGTGGGATTGGAGATGAGGTCATTTATTGTAACAAAGCAGGCAAGTGTTTACCGTCTTACTGTCGGTGAGCGTTTTCACCAAATCCACCGTTTTCTGGAGCTCATCCTCTGCCAGGGCCATTTGCTCCTCAACCGTCTTCCGCTCCATTTTTAGGTTCTCAATACGTTTCTGTAGGAAGCATATGGACACATTTCATTATGACTATGTAATTACTAGTATAGTATGTGCAAATGTTACTTTGTATAGATATTGGAGAAAAGTGAGTAAATAAGAGGTAAACAGTGAGTAAATATATACTGGTTTTCTATTTGTTATTGCTTTTCCTATGTATGTTGTATTTATTGCGTTTTTTATGTTATTGCGTTTTTATGTTTCTATGTTAATTGTAAGCACCAATTACCAGAGCAAATTCCTTGTAGGTGTTAACCTACTTGGCAATAAAATACTTCTGATTCTGATTCTGATTCTGATTAATATTTTATCATTTAGATGTATAATAAAGACTATTGTATGATGCCATATTGGGGAAATGTGTAAGAAGGTAACCCCAGTAATTTCTAAGTCCTACTCGACTGAAATATTCTCGTAAAAATAAGACTTTATTATAACTTGTGAGTTACCTGCAGCTCCGCCAGGGCCTTAGCGCTGAGTCCATTCTCAGCGTTGGCTTTTTTCACCAAGTCCGTCGCCTCCTTCAGAGCCTTGTCCAGGTCCTTCAGCTTCGCTTCGTAACCTTCCAGCTGGCCGCGGAGTTTATTTGCCGCAGCGTCGTTCTGGTCAGACTGCTTAGTTACATTCACCCTGATGTGGTCAAGCACTGGAGAAGAGAAGAGAAGAAACTAGAGTCTTCAAGAGACTTTGTTTTGGTTTTGGGAGATGTTTACAGAATTTGTCTCCAGTGTCGTACATTTCTCAGCCTCGTCCAGCTCTTTCTCGGCAGCCGTGCTCTGAGGGGTGAAGTCCCTGTTCTCCATCTCCTTCACCATACGCTGGGCATCTGCAAGCATTTTACCCAGGCTTTCATTGGGCACCGTGCCGCCGCTGGTGCCCGACTCTTTCAGCTGATCGAGCAGAGCTGCAAACACACAGAAATTTGCCATTTATTAACATGTAAAACATCTTGAGACAACAGCACGTATAACAAGCGCTGTTGTGCTGCCACTGAGTTTAAGTTTCCCTTCACCTTGGATTTTCTTGAGCATGCTTTTAATCTCTAAGTCCAGTTCCTTCGCCCTCCTGTGGGTTTTCTCAACGTCTGCCACTGCTTTGTCGGCATCAACGGACCTTTTATCTGCCTGAACACAAACACGTACACAAAATACACATTTACACACAAGTCCCTCTCACTTGTTGAATGGTGATCCTATAAGTATTGGCTCCGACACTCTACCTTTCCTTTAAGGCCGCTGACGTCGTCTACCAGAGTGCTCGTGTCCTCCTCCAGCTGGCTGATCCGGGACTTTTGGGCGGTGATGGCAGAGTTGAATTCTTTGACAAGAATCTGTAAAAAAAATTAAAAAACAGAGATGTAACAACAGCTTTATAACAGCAGAAATCCATACGTGGTAGTTGGTGCACTGAGAATTATTCATGAGGCCTACACATGAAAAAAGTAGAAAGAATGCACAGTCAAGTGAGGTGGATCCAACACATAGATTTTGAGGGGACGAGACTCGACAAGTTGCTGCGACAGACACTGGCATCCAGTGGTGCAGTCTCTAACTCGTCTCGACACACGGGGTTGTGGTGCTTATCAGCGGGGGATTACCGTTTGTGTGTACGTGTGAGTGTGTGCATGTGTAGGAAGTGGTCGCCTGCAAAGTACAAAGATATCAGTGCCCATGGCCGTGGATCTGATGTTAGTATTTGGCATTTTCTGAATGTGATCAAGTCTCTGAGGTTATCAGCCCTTTCTGTGGCTGTCGCAGCGAGTGAGCATGGTTTCAGGAGAGGTCTGTTACCTTGGTGTCGGCCACGGCCTTCTCCAGGTTCTTCAGCTTGTCCCTAGAGGAGGCGCTGGCGCTGGCGTTGTCCAGCTTGGCTTTGATACGTCCCAGCTCATCGTCCAGCTTCTCCAGGTCGTGTAGTAATGTCTGGGCACAGCTGTCACACTCTGGAACACAAAGGACGATTTGACTGACAGATAAATACATTTTGCGTAAAATGCATGTCGCGGAGTCAAAGGTAACAGCTCTCTAGGTACCTTGGCATTTCTCATGTGTGTTGGTGTCTCCAGGCTCCAGGGTGTTCTTGCAAACTGAGGAGAGGAAAAATCATTGTATTAAACTAACCAAAATCTGGGAATATCGAATTGTGGCTGTCAGTGATCTAACCTCCGGTCCGGGGATCACAGATGCCCCCGTCGCCTCTGCATTGGCAGAGTTTGCAACGTCCTCCTGGGGCCAGTGGATTACCGTAGTAACCAGGAGCACATCTTCAGATGAAGAGGAATAAGTCAGAATAAGAGGCAGAACAGCTGAGAATGAGCTGACAGTATTTCCATTACTCGTCCGTGAAGACTCTCACCTCTCACACTTGTCTCCAGTGTAGCCTGATTTGCAAATGCAGGTGATATCTCCAAAAAACTCTCTGCAGCCTACAGCGAAACTGTGGAGTGACAGCGAAAATTACGATTTAATCCATTTTCCCCTTTGATTATTACACAGCTGTTTTAAGGAGTGTACCACTTGCTCCCTCCCACCTGCTTGTGGCCACGCTGAACGGGCACGGGCACACTCTGCATGTCCCGCCCGCGTAGTAGTGACCATCTTCACAGTGTTCACATCGGTCCCCGGCTGTGTTTTTCTGACATTTCTGAAAATGATGTAATGTGTTAATTAAAGACACTGGCAAATGAGCAAAGGATGTCAAGAAGCAAATATGAGACACTGTTAAAAAAAGTGTGTACTCATGCTAGACATTTACACACACACACTGTACTTTATATTGATTTTACACATGGGGGCACAGAGAAGGTTAGTTTTCAAACAGTGTGTTTGATGCCCTCTTTTCAGCCGCTGCTGTGAGGGCGTGGATCCATGCATGCATTGCACACACAGGCCCGGTCTTGAGCAACTTACAAAAGAACAACACAGCGGAGATGGTGGAGATTTAGAAATGCGTAAAGGCTCATCCTTCCAACAAGGAGGATAATTAGCGAGTCAGGCTCCATGACAGGAAATCAGGAGGCCATATTAAATAATGCCTCTGATATGGTGATAAAAAAAAGACTTCACATGCAAAGGAGACACCGATGTGCCCACAGATGTACCTTAAAGGTAATAGGATCAAAAGTTTCCTGTTTTCTAATAGAACCGCTACATAATAGAACATCTCAGACCCTAAAAACCTTTAAATGAATGCTTAGACCAATTTTTGAGTTTGAGACCTTGATTTGATCTGTTACTGTGCCATATTCTAATTCATAATCATTTATGATACTTGCTTTATTGCTTTTTCTATTTATTCTCTGTTTTTCAGATATATTTTTACATTCTTTAATCTTTGTTTAAAGCCTGTTCAGCACTTGGGCAGTTGTTTTAAACGTGCTATATAAATAAACTTTGGCATGATTTACACTAGAGTCGGCCTAACTAAACTAATCCCTCTTGGTGGTAGGTATGTGTGGTTGTCTGCTCTGTCAACCTGAGGTCATTAACGAGAGTTTATCACTTACCAGGCACTTCCCTGTCGTGTCCTCACACTCGTCGGCCAGACCGTTGCACTCGCAGGGCACACAGCGGCCCAGGGAAGACCCACTGTTGTTTCTGTAGAAACCAGGAGCACATTTCTGAAAAGAAAACACAAATATAAAAACATGGTTTACCGAAATTACAGTTTACCCTGAAATTACCCTGTATATTTGAGTCAACAAGTATGTTTCTTGGGGTTGATAACACACTTATCGCACTATATACGTAATGACGTCGTGATTTTTTGAAAATATTTCAGAGATTAATTAACCAGACAGGAGGAAACGTTTCTGCCTAATAGAATTAATTCAATAACTCAAAACTTGTGTTGTTTGTCATGATGTGAAATTCCTATAAATTATGTAACAGAAAAAAACAGGCCTGCTCATCAATCTGCAACATTGCCTCTAAATAATTGTGTGAGCGCTGACATTAAGATTTAACACGGAAGAGCCAAAGCTCGGACTTTGCCTTCAGAGATAACATCCTTCAAGTCCCCGTCAAACCACACCTGAGACACCAAGAGCTGTAAAACAAACAACAAGATCAGATCTCCATGGGTTGTTACCTGAATCTGAATACTAGCATCGTCATTAACAGAGGGAAACCGAACGGACTGTCCTCTGCCATGTCCTGAGTGGTGGCGTCCCCCTTGGTCATTGAGTAATGGAAACTCGGTCCACTGAGCCCATCGGCCGTGGTGCCTGGCAAAGCGAGTTCTCTCTCCCCTGCTGTAGGCCCTGTGGCCGCCGCAGCACAGTCCTATCAAAGTCCAACATATCAGGGTCCGCAGCAGAACCCCCGCACGCCGCTGTCTATCCATACACGAATCTGACATTCCAGGCGTTAAGTCTGTGTGAAATAATGCTCCACACTGCCCTGCCTCAGCCTCTTAAGGACACACAAACTCACACACACACACGTAGAGAGTGTGGACACGCCCCATCTCTCACCTGAGTCAGACCTGGAGATCACTATGAGTGTATGCAGGCACACAAGCACACACATGCATGCGTTTACATGCTTTCTCTCCTTCTCGCTCTCCTTTTCATTCCCGCATATACACTTGAAAAAAATAAATACTGTATTGAAACAGTTAAATGTGCACAAACACACACAACTGACAACACACAGGAAAATCCACTATTAGCTTTTTTGAATAGAGAAAAGGAAAACTACAGTTTGGCAAATACTACAGGTTGTAAAAAGATAAATCCTCAATACTGTATACTCCTTTATCTTGATGTAAACTTGTGTGTGTGGTCCAGGTACTACTAATGCTGTGGGGACCTTAATCAACACTGTCACATTACAGGGACATTCATTTTAAGATGAAAACATGTTTATGGTAAGGTTAAGGTTTGGTTTGGCTTAAGTTTAGGTAAGGTTAAGGTTAGTGTTAGGCAAGAGGTAATTAGTATTAGTAAGATTAGATTGAGTCTCCAGGAAATCAATGTGCGTCAATATGATGACCTCTGGAGTCATGAAGACACAACTCTGTGTTTGTGTGTGTGTGTGTGTGTGTGTGTGTGTGTGTGTGTGTGTGTGTGTGTGTGTGTGTGTGTGTGTGTGTGTGTCAGTGTGTGTGTGTGTGTGTGTGGTAAGCATATGTGGCTGAGAGGAAAAGTCAGACATCCTCAGACAACGCAGACAAACTCACACCTGAATCACGCTGCTCAAACACACAAGAGACAGAACTGGGTGTGTCAGGCCCACACAGTTTTATGAGCAACACAGTGTTGCCAACGGCCTCACCCAATGTGTAAGGGTGAGGCTCTTGTCATATCACCTCGGGGCACGCATAATAGACCTTCCTTCAAACAGCCCCAAACACTCACTGCTCATATTGGAAACCACAGTGGCACTCCCATAATATAGAACAATAACAATATAACTTTTTCTCTCTGCTAATTAATGGTCTGTCAAATGTTTAATTAAAAGTCTTATTTTGGTTCTGTGAGCCAAACTGTGAACAGGATTCTGATTTGAGAAGCACAAACACACTCGGCCCAGACAGCACTACTCCCAGGGGGAAAATTATTCTGGCAAATCTTTACCCTTGGCAACTACATCCTGCTTGTTTGTACAACGTCCCTGTGAGCTGCAGCCACGCCAGTGATTATATCGGTACGATCACTAATATTATGTCTGCGTGATTGTGCATCACATCCCAGCCCGGGGCTACGCAGTTTGGGCTGCACAGCTCATCGGCCGGTATTTTCCAGTATCCATTCCAGCCAAGGATCCTCAGCTGACAAACATTTCCTCTAGGTGAAGGGTGTGGTGCTCGGTTCAGGCGTGTCAGGACAATCAAAAAGTATGAGGACGGGGTCCGACTCCTCAATCGTTGCTCCACCCTGTTTCTTAGCTGTTTGTCAGACCTGACAAGATGATCCGTATGGCTTCCCGTAATATATTTCTTTTTCATTTTCCACTTTTTCCCTCAGACTCAACTATACATGCCATCTATGGGTTTGAGCAGCGTACCCTCTCAGGTTCCGTTTCCAAAGTTTGGTTGTTTGCCTAAAAATCATAAACTCCTCTAACAAATTATTTACACACCTTAAAAGCTGCACTTTGTAGAGTTTAGTGACACAAAGTGGTGAAGTTAAATGTGGCAGTTGAAAACCCCTCACCTCATCCTCCCCTTCCAAACATGAAAGAGAACATGTGGTAACCTTCATGTTTCATAAAAACTCAAAGGATGTTTAGTTTGTCCAGACCGGGCTACAACAAGAAACATGGCAGCCCCCCCCGATGTAAATATAAAGTATTTCAATATAAAGTCGCCCATTCTAGGGTAAATAAAACAACAATTCTATATTGAGATGAAACACACTCATGAAAAATCACTAGATCCCTGTCACCCTTATCTTACACACTGGACCTTTAAATTGTATTTAATAAACTGCCTTTTTAGTGTCTCACCTCGCAGGAGTCTCCGGTGTACTGGGGCGGACAGGAACAATACTCCACGTTGTTTCCAGGACTCCCCGTCCCTGTGCTGGTCGCCTCCTCAAAGCCCACCTCCCCCAGGCTCAGACGCTGGCTCTGGGTGAAGTACAGGGCTTGGATCCTCAGGCCCGCCAGACCGGCTAGGACCATCATGAGTTCCTCTCTGGACACGGGCCTGTTGGTGACAGCGTGACGCCAGTTTCCCTGCAGGCGATGGATTTGTTATGTGGGGACTAGAAATCTGAAGGTGGAGACTCTTCTTAAACATCAGTGTTTTTCCGATTTGATATGTTTCAGAAGTAACTTATTTGTTTGTCTGTCCAACACATTATTGCAGAACAATGTACTAAATTATTATCTAGTTCATTCCTGCCAAAATGTATATTTAATATGTTTGAATTATTCTTTACCTCCACCAGATGGACTCTGCCCTGATACAGCCTGTCTGCAAGTGGGACTTGAGTAGCCATGTGGATCAGGGTCATATCCCGACCCTATAGGGAGAAATAGTGACTTGGATTAATAAACTGAAAACAACAAAAGAAAGGATATGAAGATATGGTGAGAATATACACACAGTCAGCACGACATCAGGTCGTCTGTCCTTCAGAGTCATCCCCTCGCTGGGGATCCCGAAGGATTTGGACTGGTAGGTGAGGAAACCACCGTAAGATGTAACCTTAGAGAAAAGGAGAAATCCGTCAAGTTTATCTGTAAATACAGATAATAAATGTTTATTCTTTGTTTTATTTATCAACAAGGATAGTAAGAACCATTATTTATATATCACTTAAAAAACATTTGACTAGTTAATGTAGTTCATTTGAATTCAGGGATGTTGCAGAATTGCAAAAGAAATAAGTTAAACTCAGTTATCTGAACCCAGTTTTTCAGAAGTGAAAACACACCTTGGAGATGTGAAGCACATTAGACAACACTGGTGACGTACCATAAAGAAGCTAAAAACCAAACACTAATATTAATAAAAACTTCCAGCTGAGTCGTTTAAACCAGAGTTAGTGCATCCTCAGATCTCAACTATTTGGAGGTCTGAAAATAACACTCTAAAAAGAAATGTAATTTTTTTTATATGTATTGACTTTAACTTCACCTTTCTATCTATCGTTCTCTATAATATCTTTTAATCTCTCACTATGGAGACACAACACGGCATCTATTCACATATTTAATCATTAATAAAACAGTTATTAACAGCAGATCTTGTTGCCAGGATGTTCTTTCCCTCCATTGACTCACTCTGTCTCCCAGGTAGGACTGTGGTGCCACCCAGTGTAGAGTCTGCACAGTAGGAGGAAGCTCCTGGACGTCTGCCACCACCGTGTTACTGGCTGTGTTCAGCACAGAGGGAACCTCCCCCTGGTCAGGTCTTTCTAAATGCCAGCCCCGCATCTCCACGAACTGACAACGGGGAGTATGAGGAGGAACCAGTGAAACATCCATCCTAAAACTCTGCTGTACTGTGTTATTCCAAACATTTTTGACTTTGTTTTGAAGTAATGTTAGTTTAATACAATCAGACAAACACCTCCCAAAGCTGGAGATTTAGAGCAGCGAGGTTTGGCATGATGACGTCATGATATAATCTTTGAAGTTATGAATCCTCATGAGGTAACGTGCCATCGCCATGGCATGTTTGCTGTCTATCATGCCAGTGTTTGTCCTTTTCCAGAACAACACCTGTATATGCATCTTTCATTAAACACCCAACATTTCACCACATATATTAGCCTCCATTAGCCAGAGGGTTTTGTCGGCATTACATTTGCATTCACAGACTTGCAGGAGCACGAAAAGCAAACACACACCTTCCCCCTGCGTTTGCTGGAGCTCTGACACTGGTCAGTGGCTCCGAAGCAGAAGCAGCTGATGCAGCCGTGAGGGTTGGAGGGGTCAAAATAGAAGGAACCTTCCCGACAGGTATCGCACCTGACACCGGCTACATTCCTCTAAAAACAACACGGCAGCCATAAGAGAGAAAAGAGGTCAGAGTGAGGAAAGAGAAATAGACAAAAAAAATGAGTAAGAGGAGTTTTGGAAACTATAGGACGATTGAATGAAGTGAGCTCACCCTGCAGAGACACCTCCCTGTGTCTGGGTGGCACACGTCCGGTGTGACGCCGCCTTGATTACAGTTACATGGCACACAGTCGGGGAAGCGATAGTAACCTGGAGCACAGCGGTCACACTTGCGGCCTGAAATCCGAGGCTTGCAACTACACAAAACGCACATTAGCTTCAGTCAGATTTTAAATCCACAAAACAGCGTTGTTGCTTCATTCTGTGCCTGTTGTTACCGGGAAATGTAAGGACTAAACTCAATTTTATTTAATTATGCTGTTCGTAAATATGCAAAATACTGTTTAACCACATTGCATGTGTTGCTGCTCTGTATGTTGCTGCTACTTGTTCATTCAATTGTTTTGTTTTTCGTCAACTGTGTGATGGAAAACCTGCAGGACAGAAACAGACAAGCTGTACATCAGCCTGAAGAGACTGTGAACAAATCTCCTCTTTGAGGGGTTTGGTGTCACGTTTCACTTTCACTGTAAAACGCACCTATCATTTTATATCCCTCTAAAAATTTGTGCATATAAGAGAACATCTGCTTTATAAATACTCTATTAAACTGAAATTGTAAAATGATAAAATCAAGAACAATTTAAAAATCTACAATAAAAAATTACAACATTTAGTAACATTTCAACTGTAATAACTTTTATAATAATAATAATAATGCTATAGTCCCTGCTCTCCTCTCACCTGCACTGTCCCGTGGTGCGTTCACAGTCCGGTCCTGCGTTGGCCTTGATGCCATTCGGGGAACACTCGCAGCCCTCGCAGCCCAGCAGAGGGTGGTAGTTGAAGGTCTGACGCAGACACACGTCGCAGGCTGGTTTGACCGTCTGAGGAGGGCAGATACAGCGTCCCGTCACCTCGTCGCACAGCCGGCGACCACACTCACACGCTGCAGTGGAGAGAACGGAATTCATTTGTGAAATAACGTAATCCTGAGTGGAAATTAGAGGGATGAAGTGATTTTAAAGAAGAGTTAGGCAGAGAGCTTTATGTGGTAGGTGTCTACGCTCACATCCCAACACAAGTCAAAAGAGAATATATATATTGTTTTCATTAAAACAACTACTCTGGCAGAGCTGAAATCTGATGGTGCACAACTGTCCCTGGTCTCTCTCTCCTCTCTCTCCCCCCTATACCTCTCTCTTTTCTTTCCCCCCTCTTTTCCACCCATCTCTCCTCTGCTCCCAATTTTTCTCAGCTTGAGGTTTCTTCCGGTCCATGAGGGTTTTTTCTCTCCACAGGTACCAACTATGTAAAGTGCCTTGAGATAATGTATATTATGATTTGGTGCTATACAAATAAAACTGAATAGAAATTGAATGTTTACTCACGTTTGCAGTAGGGGAAGCCATAGTAGCCGGTGGCACATTTCGTGCACCGTCGACCAATGATGTGCTGCCTGCAGGGACACTGTCCTCCAACAGGATCACAGGCAGCTCCCGTCGAGCCGGACTTCTCGCAGTCGCAGGCCAGAGCTCCATCGTTGTAGGCTGCGACGAGCGAGCGGGCTGAGTCCCTGCAGAACTGGCAGGAAGTTCTCGGGCTGAAGAAAAAGAGAAAGAAAAGTACTTCCGTAAAATGCAGATGTGGTTAAACGCCAGATTATTACAGCTAGAAGGCACAATTTACAAAAACGTCCACGGTACTTTTATTTTAAAACTGTGCCATTGCTGCCGCAGGATAAATAGATCACTGCCCGGATAAAAAAGATATCTAATGGATTTGAGTCCAGCTTGTTTTACTGACATGGTGGATACCTACTCGATATAAAACCCATCTCCTCGACATTGCTGTACGAAATCTGCAGACTTGTCCCGCGGCTTCTCTTTCAGCAGATCTGGGCTGTAACTGTTGTCAGGAACCAGTAAGATATAATCCTACACAAATGATACAAAGAAATACACACAGGCTCAGCAAAAACATCCACTTCGGATTGTTTTGTTCTTAAAATATATTCATCCGTCAGATGGAGAAAGAGATAAATGGATAATCTTCGTGTTTTCAGGTGTTTCAGACAGGTTATTTTTTTTTTCTGTTGAATTGTATCTGGAGAAGCAAAAGAAAACTAGCAAACCACAACCGACCTGCCCCAGAGGATGGAAGCTTAGCTTGTGTAAAGCTTTGTGGGGGCTGCCAGGGAGAACACAGGCCCTTCATTGTTGTTGTTAGGGGTTTGGCATAACACTGAGGAGAGAGGACCTCAGCATGCCAAGTCCTCAACTTCTCAGACACACAGACTTTACACAGAAGAGACACTCAATGTTTTCAAAATGATTTTTCTCATTTAATTCTTATAAATGAAGTGGACAAGGTTCATCAAAACCCTGCCTGACGTGTCACATCCACCACTGACCAGAGTAAGGGTCTTCCTAGGTGGCACGATGACAGAAATGGAGGGTGGCCGCCAAATATTTTGGTCCATGTCGAGGGCGATGCGTCCCTCAGCGATGACGACCTCCCTGCAGCCTGACACCGCGGGGCAGAAGGATGCGTTTATTGAACCTGCAAGAGAGAAGCAGAGTTTGAAGCTGAGTGTCAGAGGGAGAACACAATAATCAGAGTCTCCATTGAAGCCATATAAGGAAGTGTGTCCAAGTCTTTTCATTATATTGTCATGAGGCCAGCGATTTAATCAAATCTTAAGGAGGAATCGACCCCCTTACCTAAAAAGGCTTTTCTAAAGTAAACATGCTTCTATCCAACAGGAGCAAATAAACTCCTTAATTCTATTTGACCTCACGTTATTCAGCCGGATTTCCTCAAACACACTCACCCCTCCAGTCACGCCCTGCGTCCACCCGGACCTCCACAGGGAAGGAGGTATGCTCAGGCTGGTGATAATGGAGTACAACCACATACCTGCCAGGGAGGGGCACCTTGGGAGAGAAACTGATCTCCGTCTGGAAAAGAAAAAAAGGCGAGCAGACTTAAAGCTAGGGTTGGTAATCCTAGAAAAGTTAGCCAGCAAAGGCTATAAATGTCCTCCTATCAGCCCTCTTGTCATAGCCACGCTCCCAAAATACATTAACGTACACTGAATGACAACTGCTATTGAACATCTCAAGCTCAACACAGCAAATATATTTAAAAGGGTTAGGAGAAATGCATTTTGCTTCCTTCGTAATCTAATACCTGAGGGAATTTGAGCAGTACCCCGACACCTTCCTGGACGGGGAGAACCGTCGTCTGTCGTCTCCTTCTCGAGTCCTCGTCGTATTCTGGCTGGGGAGCAACGACTGGCGGGGACGACAGGAGTCCGTCACGGGCAGCTGACAAAATCTCGGCCGACGTTGGCTTGTCGAACTGCCTCAGAACACAGTGCTCACTGGAAACAGTAAACAGCAACAAGCTGTTGTTAGTTAAAGCCTTTTGATTTGTGTTCAAGTGTTTTGGGGGGTCTGTCACACCTAAAATGTCAGTCAGGAAATCCTCTGGCTATCGCAGTCTTTTCTCATCTATACACATACGTCCCGGGATTAAACATCACAGACTTAAACTGTACTATCGAGTGAAAAAGAAAAATGCAGTTTTATCTGGTTGAAACCAATACACTTTAAAGACGTAGTATTGGATCAGTACCTAGATTTGTATACTCGCTATCAGAGGTATTTCTAAAAATGGTATTGGAACATGGTTAAATGTGCACTTGTCTTTCCGGATTTAGAAATTTAACTGATATAGTAACATTTTCTTGTTTTCATGGGGAAACACTGATCCCTACTTTATTCTCTCACAGTTTTTAATTATCATTAATATTTAATTTTGCTTTTAAGCCATTTCCAGCTTTTTCTATGTTGTATTTTGGCTTTAGGAGAAGTTTTTATAGACACGTGTAACTGTAACATCTAACCTTGCAATTAGGTTCAGAGTGACAGTAAATTTACTGTGAGAGACAGAGAAAGTTTGACCTGACGTTTAGCCTCAGGTAAATGACCTTGCCCAGATGCAGGAATGCAATCACACCTGGAAATCATATGTGTCTCTGCACAACAACGAAAGGACCAGTCTTGTATGATCATCTCCGAAATTGCCGCTTCCATTTATGGGTGTTATAGAAGTGTGTTGTTGAAAACAGGCAATGAGGTATATTCAAGGTGAATTACCTGTCTTCGCTGAAGCGGCCAAGAGTGGAGACACAAAGCACCTTGGGGTCAACATAATCAATGGAGAACTCCTCCGCAGGCACTGCATACACTTTGTACTATCAGGAGAAAACGTGTTTATTTAAAAAAAAATTACGTTGCAGTCTGCTTTATGAACCATAATGATTTTTTTGCGGAAACGTTTCTCTCACCAGCAGGAATGAGGCTGTGGAAATTTGCAGGAGAAGGTCTGTCCTATGAGAGAGCTGCAGCGCTGCCACCTGATTACTGCTGTCCACTGCCACACTCCGGCACAGGAAGCTACAGGGGTTCAAAGATACTACAGCTACAAACATGTATAATCTACAACTGCAATTACCTGCAATTTTTTTCACACACTGAATAGACCATGACAACATATCTCTTTAGAAGCTGGAGCAACAAGTGCAGGACTTACCTGTAGGCACAACTGTAAATATTAACCCTGGCCGGGATCTGGCCTTCTAGCTGACCGCCGATGACTATGTTGACATTCTGGACAGCATCCACCTCGCTGGCGTACTCCAGCACCAGAGCGTATGGGCCAGAGTGAGGAACACGCAAACTCAGCTGAAGCTGAGACTATAGGACGCATGAACAGAACAAAAAATGGACTAGGAATGATTTTGAGAGAATTAAAATTACGAGGAAAGGTCAAAAGGAAGTTCAAGAAGTTACTTGAAAGATGACACAGGTATAATCTTTGATTCTGGACCTTAGTTTAGTGTTCAACCCTTTTATACTGTAAAGGTAGAGTCTATAATACCGAAATCGGTGGGTACATTGCAGATGTATTAAGTCGTGGCTTCCCACCTGTCTGCCACTGAGATCAGCCATCTCCGGGTGATCCGGGGTGGGACGCCGCACACGAGCCTGCCTCCTCCTGCGCCCACTGCGGCTGGAGAGCCTTCCCTGTGAACCCAGTGCCGAGCTAAAGCCGTCCATGGCCACATGCTTGTACAATAGACAGCTGAGACAGAGACACACGGACATAGTCAGATTCAGCATGAATGGTAAAAGATTATTTCATCATCATCCTATTTTAGCTGCTATTTGATGGTTGTCCCATTTTGATTGTCTGCTCAGAGCACTGGGGGATTTTTCTACTTCCCCTTCATCTGTATGTGATGAATGCAACCTTTGACCACTGAAATCTCATCCCAATGGCTGTTACTGTCGGAGGCATTATAAACCCTCATCTCCATTATGATTATAATATTATATGACTTCTGTAGGACCATGTTAAGATAAATCAATCTAGAAATCTTTGTCTGAAAACTAAGTGGTGAGTATGAATGGACCGCAACAAATTGCTGAACAGAATTATTAAATAATTACTTTGCGTTCCTGTCTGCGGAGGGCAGGTAAGTGCAGGGCTCTGTGATCTTCTCCTGCAGCAGAGGTGCTTCATAGTACTCCCTGGGCAGCAGCACTAAATAGTCCTGAGAAGTGAGAGGGATACTGTCTATATTAGGAGTTCAGTATAGGTTATTTTTAATCAAAACCAAATTGGGTAAAATGCACTTTTTAAACGATGACTTCTACATCAGAGTCTTCCTCACCAGCAGTATCCCCTCGGCCTTGATGTGAATGATCCATTTCCCAGGAGTCAAAGCAAAGGGCTCGGCAAAGCCCTCTCCTGGGACGGTGAGGAAGGATGGCGAGCGACTCTCTGGGAATATGACTTCCTTACTCTGGTCTGACCCTGTGGCCAAAGAGTCATTTTAAACACTTAACAGAAATACACCACTGCTGATTGCAATAATATCAGAGAAACTCATGTAAGCTTACATGTAACTGTCAGTAAGGGAATGATTTACTTTTTTCTTAATGATGGGTTAGTTTGTGGAATGAAAAAGATGATTCACCTGCAGTGCCTTTGTTATCGGTAGCCCTGACGCTACCAGTCACACTGGAGTTGCTTGGGTTAAGGAATCGCAGAACCACACGGAACAAGTGCTGCCTCCCTTCCCTTGGGTCAACATGCACTGCTACTCTGACGTCACTCTGCGGGGGGGGGGGGGGGGGGGGGGGCGAGAGCGACACACAACTGACTGCTTCAGCACACACAGGTTGGAGGTGACGATGATGAGGGTGTAACAGAGAGGGTTAAAAATCATGTCCGGTGAACGGAGAAGGGAAACAGACAAGGGCTGGTTAATCAACAGGCAGCGAGCAAGGTGACGAGAGGGAAATACGTCCAAAAATGGAGGCAGGCCCTTCACTTACAGTCACAGCAAGACTGATAGCCAGCTTCATCCACCACCAAGATCCTTGCTCGCACTCGTTTTCTCCCCCTTTGTTTGGGGGTTGCGTAGCGCATTACAATATGGAAAGGGCCAGGAAAGCCAAGGGAAAGTGTTAGGATCACGTCCGGCTGAAGAGAGATAGGGTTAGATATAGGGGAGCTGGTATCCACATTCTTACATCAGCCCTGATATAAAGAGAGGCTTGTGTCTTGAAAGCAGAAAAATCAGTGAAGAGGTAAAAGCTAAAAGAATCACAGTGGGATCAGAACAGACTGAAAAAGGATTAAAAAAAGGAAGATACAAAGTTCTTGAAGTGGTAGATCATAAAAGAATTTCCAAGCCATAATGGAATTTATAATCACAAGTCATTCAATTCATTAAGGTGCTCATTTGAATACGTACTCACCTGTGCGGGGGACATTATAGCATAACCTCGCCAGCTGAAATCTGGGAACTCTTGTGGGCTATAACCGAAGCGCACCGGTCTGGCGTTTGGAGAAGTGCCATCCTCAACCTCAAACTTCAGCTGGTGCAAAGAAGGGAAGAAGTAGCTCGGTGCTGGCCTATAACAAGTTACACGAGAATATAAATAAAAAAAAACCATTACGTTAATCACAATGGCACAAAATGTAGTTTTGTCAGAATCGAAATGAATTAAAATCTGCCGTGTCTTACTCGGTGCATTTCCGGCCAACTATGTTCTTCCGACATTGACACTTCCCTGATGTCTCATCACACGCCATGGCAATGGCCCCGCCTACATCACACTGACAACCTATCAGGCAAAGAAAAAGGAGGTTATTATTTGTAGGGATGAAATCTATTTTCTCAATGTTGATTCTATGAACCACTCAGGACCCTGACAAATCTATTTAAGCTATAGATGACTCTATGGCTCACGATTCTCGGATTGATAAGTGAAGTTTAGCAGCTGCGACATGACAGCAGTGGCTACAATCTAATCTTATGGGGCAACTGCCACAGTTCATGAAATGTCCACTAAAACCCGTCAAAAAATGAGGATGAGTGAAGAATGTCCCCAGCAGAGCCCTGTTGATTAGACGGGGACATTCTCCGACGTGGTCACACAGCATTGTGTAGTGTCCAAGGAATCACCTGTGGACAGATGTTGAATACCAGTATCGGGCATCAACAGGTTCGACTCTTTACTACAGCATAGGTATGGTTTATTTGAGTGAAACTCTTCCATCTTCCTGCAACAAGTCTCATGAGACCTGAGTGAGTAATGTTGCCAGACTCTTAGCAAAGACCCAGAATAACAATTTACGCCTTTTATTGATGACAAAACCCCTTTGTAGTGGCCATGTCATAGACTGGCGCAGTTGCCCCATAAGAATACACAGCCTGTTTGTTTATGTGCCAGAAAATGGTAGACAGTAAATGCAAGTGAATAGGATGTTAGGATATTTTTCTTACCCTGACAGCCGAAGTAATTCTTTTTCTGCTGCATGAAGTATCCGTCCTTACAGGTGTCACACCAGTGTCCACATGCGAAAGGCTTACAGTGACACTGTCCACTTTTCTAGGCCAACAGATCATCGGGAGAAAATGTGATTGTGGAAAAGCAGAGCAGTAAGAAGTGCAGCATGTGACTTTGAACTTCAATGAAACTCAATTTGATTAATTCCTCCGTGTCAGTCACCGGCGGCGGTATTATTATCACTGCTTGTGCTGTATCACTCACCTGTTCACACTCTCCAACACCACTCAGCGTCCCTTTCAAATCACACCCACACTCTGGTATGAGAGAGGGAGACAGAGCGAGAGGGGTGAAGGGTAATGAAAACGTGAAAGAGGGGGGGGGGATCTACAGTGAATAGACCCTGATTACAGGATTTTGACACTTTCATGGGTGAAACGCAAACGCACAAAACCCTCCAATCTGCAAAGATCTGTACATCAAAAGGTCCAGAAGAGCTTTACTGCCAGGGCTCGCTTTCAACCCAGAGGAAAAATGTCCGGCCCCCGGTCAACCAGAGGCATTCTTAGGATATTAAAAGCTCCCTTCTTTTCTTGTGTCTTCAGGCAGCGTGGTAGCTATAACATTCTTGCTGGAGAGCAGAACTGTAACATTAGACAGGAACTCCAGACAAAGCCTGAAACTCTTTCCTCAGAGGCTGAACAATAAGTATTTCCAGTGGAGTATTTTTTATGCGCGTGGAGAATGGACAAAGCACCAGTCCGGAGGTATTACATGTTTTTAATGTGCCACCAGATACTCATTACTGCTCTGTCACAGTTTGAATCCCAGCAGCTCCACACTGGAACTACTCAGCAGGAATTGGCCTGTATTAACGTCTTATTCCTCAGCTCCCCTCTGTGGGACAGGAAGGCAGACCTGGCCTTGTTGACAGGGTTGTGTTGACATATCCTCTGGGTTAGAGAGGTCGAGACCCATATCAGTACCGTGACAGATTGCTACTGGATGGATGGATTTGTATTTACTACTGGCGATTTAATACAGTGGGAAAAAATGGGGTCAGTGACCAGAACTAATGCGCCTTAACTCTTAAGTCTGGTTGAGTTGTCCGTTTTAATTCCAGTCACTTACCTGAGCAGCCACGAGGGTTCTCGGTAGCCAGATTCCAGTACAGAGGTTTACACATGTCGCACAAGGTTCCCTTTACGTTTGGTAGGCACAGGCAGTGGCCCTGAATCAACAGATAAGGAACATAAAGATAACTGGCGGCTACTTTGGAATGCTGAATTATATTTGTTAATAAGTACATTTTGAAATTAATCACGAATGTCTTCAGAATTTACGATATAGCAGGAAATTGGCTGCTTTTCTTTCATTCAAACAAGAACATAATACGTGCCAAAAATAAAAGGAAGAACACAACCTTCCAGATTGACATGAAATTAGATCAGTTGTTGTGGTTTTTCCTTCCTCTTCTAAATGGCAGGAAGTATCTTTTCCTTCTTTTAATTACATTTACATTTCAGGGGGAAAAAACACACGTCCTTGTAAAATCAGCAGCAAAGTTCTCTTTTCATCTAGGACTGTTGTAGTCTGTGTAAAACCACACCCAGAGGGCCGGTGCTGACGTTAGGCTGTAACCTCTTCAGTTGGTTAAAGGTTGGGATGTGGTAAAAAAATTAAAGTTTTATTGAGAGTGGCATACCGTTTGAGGATTGGCGACCTCGGTCCCTGCAACATTGCAACGGCTTATGGGAGCTAAAAGGATAAAATGAGGGAAGAATTAAAGAAAAACATGAGAATAAGTGCATTACATGCCTTTTTCTGCACTGTTAAATATAGCAGGGGTTCCCAAAACTGTTCTGTGAGAAGAGTTGTTTAAGAAACGGATAATAAACGGGTGTGATGTGCCGAGGTAATGACCCTCTCTTGTATCCTCTTTCGGCTGAGGCCTGATATAATATGACAACAAAACGCTCGGCTACACAACTCATATAAATTATTTTAAAATTGTTTTAGTCTATTGGATGGCATCTCTAACCCCCACTTTGCGAACCCCCGACATATAGAACAAGGTTGTTCAAATATTTTAAAACACATGGAACAACTTAATAAAATTTACATTCCTAAATAATTTGCTTAAGTAATAACTATAGCTTCGGTGCAAAAAAAAGGCTGCATGTATGGTGCTGTGTGTTTACCTGCACATTGAGGGAACCTGAGTCCAGACACACAGCGGTCACACTGCTGCCCCACCACCCCTGCCAAACACAGACACTGACCCGACACTGGGTTGCATATGTTGCCATGGGATCCTTCGGGTGAACATTGGCAGGCTGGTGACAGGAAACAACTTTGCTAAGAACATTAGATAATAATAGCTATACTGTTATCAAATATAATTCCATAAAAGGAAGGAATCCAAATATATCTCGTGTTTAAGTTCATTTGAGTGCTGTGCAGATTACATGAATTTGGATGACGCGGTGGGATTTGATGGGACACTGTGGGAGAGCGAGGACGTTCGCTCCACAGAGTCATGAGAAGAGGCCACAGTTAAGTCCCGTGAAACCAGCATTCACATTTTTTCCACCACCACTCAGACCAGCGGAGGTTACAGGCACCCACTGGTTTTGTCGATCATGATTACACTGGTGGGGTATTGAGGGAGCTGGATCCCACTCACCAGCACAGTCCGGGTAGCCGTAGTAGCCTGGTGCACACTGGTCACACTCCTGCCCCTCGTAGTTAAGCAGGCAAACACACTGACCCTCCGGAGTGCAGACCCTGTCCGCCACACCGGCTCCATCACAAACGCATCCTGGAAGATGAGGAAAAAGACGTCAGCTGATGCCATTATACATTATTAGATTCTTATTATTCCTCACAGAAACCAAAATGATCATTATATGGCTCTTTAATGCACACAGCTGATAAAGCAAATGGCATAACATGATGAGAGAATACACAATAAAGCATTATTTTTATCATACTTGATCAAAGTGGATCCTAACCCTAACCCAGCTCTCACTGCAGTCCCAACTGACTAACGCTATCACAGGAACACCTGAACTTAAATCCTCACTGACGGACAACAACATTTAGGACCATCAGACTGTTATGTGTAACAACTGCTAGAGCTCTGCTGTCAGTGGCAAAACTTTCGGGATTTGCACAATAAAATTAAATTTTTTGCACATTCACTCCTATGCCTCCCCCTCAATTTCTCTATATACACTAAGTAAAAGGAATATCCTTGGTTCGAAAGATTCAAACTTACGACTGCACTGCGGGTAGTAATAGTGTCCATCAGCACAGCGGTCACAGTTTTCTCCATCAAACTGTGGCCTGCAGATACACCTTCCAGAGCCCACTTCACAACCGGCTGATGTCCTTTCATCGCACCTGCAGGCTGGGGGAGATCATGTTTGAATGATGAAATTATATAGATGTACAAATATGACCACATATTTACAAGTGCATCACTGTAGACGCATACATAAATGAATGCCATAAACAAAGACTGCGATTTGTAGGGTGATGAGGGGGGACGCCATTCCCTTTAAACCATGTGACCAACACTGAATGCCCCTTGATAACCTCTCACAACTCTTATTCCCTCTCAGCCACCCCCCCCCCCCCACACCCCCTATCCCCTATGAGAGAGAGAGCTGCGTGTGAAGATAGAAAATTCATATGTGCAGGTGAACATTCTACAGCTACATAGGTCGTCAGCAGCACCCGCAGGAATCCTACCCATTTTGCTGGCTGTTAAAACATTCATAAAGATGATAAAGTCTTCAGCAGGAAGTATAAGCTCAAATATTCAACTATTCAACCATGCACGATCTCAAATCAAGTGATCTCAATAGCAAACAAATCAAAGTGGATCATGGGATATTACAGTGTATATGCAGTTGGTTAGGGCTTTTGAGATCATTTTAGATCCGTAATGTTGGAGTGCCAAAAGTCCTCAGCTCTGACTTTAAAATGACCAAAGCATGTCTCTGCGTGGAGTATACATTCAGTGTTTTATAATTGTATGGCTTTTTAGAAGTTACACTTGCTTTATTTACAATGATACATGCTGGTGTTGTATAATTTCAGTCTTATTATTATTTACTCTGTAAAAAACATTGTGGTTTATTTATTTCAAAATAAAGGTCATGTTTCAGTCTGAAAAGTAACTATGATGAGGTCGAGATGTCAATTTTGTGAAGGCGAATGGGGATGATGATTCCTTCTCACCCTGGCAGTTGGGGTAAACATGGTATCCAGGTTGACAGCGGTCGCATCGCTCCCCCCCCACACCCTCACGGCAGAGGCAGCGCCCCGAAGAGTCACAGACTGTAGGCACAGTTCCTCTGTAGTCGCATTCACACTCTGTGCACAAACACATTAAATATATTCATTTCATCAATAAAAGTCCTAACTAATTGAATCACTATTAAAATTCGAATATTTTGTTGAATTCTGAAGCCTGCTTACAAATTAGCCTGAGCTTTTTCTTTGATGCAGAATGAATGACAAATACGTTCAGCACTTGAACTATTCTCCTGTTGTGGCACACAGTGGTACAGCCTTACTGGTGCCCACATCTTGCCAAGCTTCGCCTGGTATTGGTATGTGAATCGACTTGGCGCTCATACAGGACAGCCACCAGCCCAGAGAGAAGTCTCTGTGTCCCTATAAGCGGCTCCAACATTAAAATCAGCTTTTTCAAAGGCTGCAGATGAATTTCCTTCTATCTCAGTTCACAGTTACACAGACAGGTTTGAAAACAGCGTACATTGTTTTACAAATAATAAGCCAGAAAAAGTAAAGGGCCAAAGGTCTTTGTTTAGATTGAGATGCCATATTAATAAGAATGAGTTTCCCAGCTTAGATGAAACCAGAAAAGGGAATTGAACAGGGAGGGGTCATAACTAATAATAGCCTGGTCAGCTCTCATTGCTCTCACTGCAGTCCCAACTGACTAACGCTATCACAGGAACACTTGAACTTAAATCCTCACTGACGGACAACAACATTTAGGACCATCAGACTGTTATGTGTAAGAACTGCTAGAGCTCTGCTGCCAGTGGCAAAACTTTCGGGATTTGCACAATAACATTACATTTTTAGCACATTCACTCCTTACTTCAGCCTCAATTTCTCTATATACACACTCGGTAAAATGAATATCCTTGATTTGAAAGATTCAAACTTACGACTGCACTGCGGGTAGTAATAGTGTCCATCAGCACAGCGGTCACAGTTTTCTCCATCAAACTGTGGCCTGCAGATACACCTTCCAGAGCCCACTTCACAACCGGCTGATGTCCTTTCATCGCACCTGCAGGCTGGGGGAGATCATGTTTGAATGATGAAATTATATAAATGTACAAATATGACCACATATTTACAAGTGCATCACGG
Source organism: Pleuronectes platessa (assembly GCF_947347685.1). Classification (NCBI taxonomy): domain Eukaryota; kingdom Metazoa; phylum Chordata; class Actinopteri; order Pleuronectiformes; family Pleuronectidae; genus Pleuronectes; species Pleuronectes platessa. The sequence goes on from NC_070638.1 coordinate 10,375,136, forward strand.
TAGACGAATATATAAATGACTGCCATAAACACAGTCTGCGAGTTGTAGGGTGATGAGGGGGGACGCCATTCCCTTTAAACCATGTGACCAACACTGAAAGCCCCTTGATAACCTCTCACAACTGTTATTCCCTCTCAGCCACCCCCCCATCCCCTATGACAGAGAGAGCTGCGTGTGAAGATAGAGAATTATATATGATGGTGAACATTCTACAGTTACATAGGTCGTCAGCAGCACCCGCAGGAATCCTACCCACTTTGCTGGCCGTTGAAACATTCATAAGAAGATAAAGTCTTCAGCAGGAAGTATAAACTCAAATATTCAACTATTCAACCATGCAAGATCTCAAAACAAGAGATCTCAATAGCAAACAAATCAAAGTGGATCATGGGATATCACAGAGTAAATGCAGTTGGTTTGGGCTTTTGAGATCATTTTAGATCCATAATGTTGGAGCGCCAAAAGTCCTCAGCTCTGACTTTAAAATGACCAAAGCATGTCTCTGCGTGGAGTATACATTTACTGTTTTATAATTGTATGGCTTTTTAGAAGTTACACTTGCTTTATATACAATGATACATTCTGGTGTTGTACAATTTCAGTCTTATTATTATTTACTCTGTATTGTTTATTGATTATTTTAACTGTTTTATTATCTTTTAAAATGCATGAGCGCATAGGTTTATTCATAATCTTTTATAATTTTGACAATTGCTTGGGAAGCATTTTGTATTGCAATTAATTTGTTTTAAAAGTGCTATATAATGAAGTTTGATTAATGGATTATTAATCCAGTAACTACTGCACGTAGTCTCATGCAGTCAAAAAGATGAATCATTAAATACAAAGTTGCAGAATAAACCATTATTTGCACACAAAGCTCTTCTGTGTCATTCCTGTAATCAATCCAAAATATCAAGTAGCTACACTGTCAACATTTACTCCTCCGGTCTGCTGCCTATGCTTATGAGAACATGATGGTTTATTTACTTAAAATAAAGGTCATGTTTCAGTCTGAAAAGTAACTATGATGAGGTTGTGCTTGTGCATTTTGTGAAGGCGAATGGGGATGATGATTCTTTCTCACCCTGGCAGTTGGGGTAAACATGGTATCCAGGTTGACAGCGGTCGCATCGCTCCCCCCCCACACCCTCACGGCAGAGGCAGCGCCCCGAAGAGTCGCAGACCGTAGGCACAGTTCCTCTGTAGTCGCATTCACACTCTGTGCACAAACACATTAAATATATTTATTTCATCAATAAAAGTTCTAACTCATTGAATCACGATTAAAATTCGAATATTTTGTTGAATCCTGAAGCCTGCTTACAAATGAGCCTGAGCTTTTTTCTTTGATGCAGAAGGAATGACAAATACTTTCAGCACTTGAACTATTCTCCTGTTGTGGCACACAGTGGTACAGCCTTACTGGTGCCCACATCTTGCCAAGCTTCGCCTGGTATTGGTATGTGAATCAACTTGGCGCTCATACAGGACAGCCACCAGCCCAGAGAGAAGTCTCTTTGTCCCTATAAGCGGCTCCAACATTAAAATCAGCTTTTTCAAAGGCTGCAGATGAAATTCCTTCTCACTCAGCTCACAGTTACACAGACAGGTTTGAAGACAGCGTACATTGTTTTACAAATTATAAGCCAGAAAAAGTAAAGGGCCAAAAGGTCTTTGTTTTGATAGAGATGCCATATTAATAAAAATGAGTTTCCTAGCTTAGATGAAACCAGAAAAGGGAATTTAGCGGGGGGGGTCATAACTAATAATAGCCTGGTCAGCTCTCATTGCTCTCACTGCAGTCCCAACTGACTAACGCTATCACAGGAACACCTGAACTTAAATCCTCACTGACGGACAACAACATTTAGGACCCTCAGACTGTTATGTGTAAGAACTGCTAGAGCTCTGCTGTCATTGGCAAAACTTTCGGGATTTGCACAATAAAATTAAATTTTTAGCACATTCACTCCTTACTTCAGCCTCAATTTCTCTATATACACTAGGTAAAATGAATATCCTTGATTTGAAAGATTCAAACTTACGACTGCACTGCGGGTAGTAATAGTGTCCATCAGCACAGCGATCACAGTTTTCTCCATCAAACTGTGGCCTGCAGATACACCTTCCAGAGCCCACTTCACAACCGGCTGATGTCCTTTCATCGCACCTGCAGGCTGGGGGAGATCATGTTTGAATGATGAAATTATATAAATGCACAAATATGACCACATATTTACAAGTGCATCACTGTAGACGAATATTTAAATGAATGCCATAAACACAGTCGGCGATTTGTAGGGTGATGAGGGGGGACGCCATTCCCTTTAAACCATGTGACCAACACTGAAAGCCCCTTGATAACCTCTAACAACATTTATTCCCTCTCAGCCACACCCCCTATCCCTATGAGAGAGAGTGCTGCAAGTGAAGATAAAGAATTATATGTGCAGGTGAACATTCTACAGTTACATAGGTCGTCAGCAGCACCCGCAGGAATCCTACCCATTTTGCTGGCTGTTAAAACATTCATAAAGATGATAAAGTCTTCAGCAGGAAGTATAAACTCAAATATTTAACTATTCAACCATGCATGATCTCAAATCAAGAGATGTCAATAGCAAACAAATCAAAGTGGATCATGGGATATTACAGTGTATATGCAGTTGGTTTGGGCTTTTGAGATCATTTTAGATCCGTAATGTTGGAGTGCCAAAAGTCCTCAGCTCTGACTTTAAAATGACCAAAGCATGTCTCTGCGTGGAGTATACATTCAGTGTTTTATAATTGTATGGCTTTTTAGAAGTTACACTTGCTTTATTTACAATGATACATGCTGGTGTTGTATAATTTCAGTCTTATTATTATTTACTCTGTAATAAACATTATGGTTTATTTATTTCAAAATAAAGGTCATGTTTCAGTCTGAAAAGTAACTATGATGAGGTTGTGTTTGTGCATTTTGTGAAGGCGAATGGGGATGATGATTCCTTCTCACCCTGGCAGTTGGGGTAAACATGGTATCCAGGTTGACAGCGGTCGCATCGCTCCCCCCCCACACCCTCACGGCAGAGGCAGCGCCCCGAAGAGTCACAGACCGTAGGCACAGTTCCTCTGTAGTCGCATTCACACTCTGTGCACAAACACATTAAATATATTCATTTCATCAATAAAAGTCCTAACTAATTGAATCACTATTAAAATTCAAAGTTATTTTGTTGAATCCTGAAGCCTGCTTACAAATGAGCCTGAGCTTTTTTCTTTGATGCAGAAGGAATGACAAATACTTTCAGCACTTGAACTATTCTCCTGTTGTGGCACACAGTGGTACAGCCTTACTGGTGCCCACATCTTGCCAAGCTTCGCCTGGTATTGGTATGTGAATAGACTTTGCACTCATACAGGACAGCCACCAGCCCAGAGAGAAGTCTCTTTGTCCCTACAAGCGGCTCCAACATTAAAATCAGCTTTTTCAAAGGCTGCAGATGAAATTCCTTCTCACTCAGTTCACAGTTACACAGACAGGTTTGAAGACAGCGTACATTGTTTTACAAATTATAAGCCAGAAAAAGTAAAGGGCCAAAGGTCTTTGTTAAGATGGAGATGCCATATTAATAAGAATGAGTTTCCCAGCTCAGATGAAACCAGAAAAGGTAATTTAGCAGGGGGGGTCATAACTAATAATAGCCTGGTCAGCTCTCACTGCTCTCACTGCAGTCCCAACTGACTAACGCTATCACGGGAACACTTGAACTTGAATCCTCACTGACGGACAACAACATTTAGGACCATCAGACTGTTATGTGTAAGAACTGCTAGAGCTCTGCTGTCAGTGGCAAAACTTTCGGGATTTGCATAATAAAATTACATTTTTAGCACATTCACTCCTTACTTCAGCCTCAATTTCTCTATATACACTCGGTAAAATGAATATCCTTGATTCGAAAGATTCAAACTTACGACTGCACTGCGGGTAGTAATAGTGTCCATCAGCACAGCGGTCACAGTTTTCTCCATCAAACTGTGGCCTGCAGATACACCTTCCAGAGCCCACTTCACAACCGGCTGATGTCCTTTCATCGCACCTGCAGGCTGGGGGAGATCATGTTTGCATGATGAAATTATATAGATGTACAAATATGACCACATATTTACAAGTGCATCACTGTAGACGCATACATAAATGAATGCCATAAACAAAGACTGCGATTTGTAGGGTGATGAGGGGGGACGCCATTCCCTTTAAACCATGTGACCAACACTGAATGCCCCTTGATAACCTCTCACAATTCTTATTCCCTCTCAGCCACCCCCCCCCCCCCCCCCCCCCACACCCCCTATCCCCTATGAGAGAGAGAGCTGCGTGTGAAGATAGAAAATTCATATGTGCAGGTGAACATTCTACAGCTACATAGGTCGTCAGCAGCACCCGCAGGAATCCTACCCATTTTGCTGGCTGTTAAAACATCCATAAAGATGATAAAGTCTTCAGCAGGAAGTATAAGCTCAAATATTCAACTATTCAACCATGCAAGATCTCAAAACAAGAGATGTCAATAGCAAACAAATCAAAGTGGATCATGGGATATCACAGTGTATATGCAGTTGGTTTGGGTTTTTGAGATCATTTTAGATCCATAATGTTGGAGCGCCAAAAGTCCTCAGCTCTGACTTTAAAATGACCAAAGCATGTCTCTGCGTGGAGTATACATTAAGTGTTTTTATAATTGTATGGCTTTTTAGAGGTTACACTTGCTTTATTTACAATGATACATGCTGGTGTTGTATAATTTCAGTCTTATTATTATTTACTCTGTAATAAACATTATGGTTTATTTATTTCAAAATAAAGGTCATGTTTCAGTCTGAAAAGTAACTATGATGAGGTTGTGCTTGTGCATTTTGTGAAGGCGAATGGGGATGATGATTCCTTCTCACCCTGGCAGTTGGGGTAAACATGGTAACCAGGTTGACAGCTGTCGCATCGCTCCCCCCCCACACCCTCACGGCAGAGGCAGCGCCCCGAAGAGTCGCAGACTGTAGGCACAGTTCCTCTGTAGTCGCATTCACACTCTGTGCACAAACGCATATATTTATTTCATCAATAAAAGTCCAAACTAATTTAATCACTATTAAAATTTGAATATTTTGTTAGATGAAACCAGAAAAGGGAATTTAGCAGGGGGGATCATAACTAATAATAGCCTGTTCTCGCTGCTCTCACTGCAGTCCCAACTGACTAACGCTATCACGGGAACACTTGAGCTTAAATCCTCACTGACGGACAACAACATTTAGGACCATCAGACTGTTATGTGTAACAACTGCTAGAGCTCTGCTGTCAGTGAGCAGAAGATTTACACAGTCTGACTATATGTCATACAAGTATTTTAACCCTCCCCTTCAAACCCAGTCATAAAACAGAATAGTGCCAGTTCTGTTTTCATAACCTGAGAACATGACCTACCCTATGTATTTGTTTAAGACTTGCTTGACTGACCCCTGTCAAATGCTCCTTACATTTAACTCAGTCAGACTCAGTGGGGCCTTAAATGGTCTGAAGTCCTTTCTAACAACCTGCACCAAATATGATGCAAGACAGTCAAGGACTGCACCGTAAAAAAATAAAACTACTAAACACAGCATAACCATATAATCAACTCTATAGCAGCAAAACATATCAGATGGAATAAGACTCACGCTGACAGTATGGTGAGCCGAAATACCCCAGAGGACAGACTGTGGGCTCTGTGCAAAGACAAAAAAAAAGATGGAAAAAATAATCAGAAAAGAAGATCAACTTAGAGAATTTTAAATGATTGTTCAATTAGAAATTACTAAATCTACTTACCCACAAAAGGACCTGCGGGGGATTTGGTGGTCACTGGGTATATGGGATATCCTGATTTCAAAGGACAGGTACAAAGTAAAGATAAAGAATAATTGATTTTGCTGCAAATACTAAAAAGCACAAAAAGCTAAACACATACATAAACAAACATTATTACTAAGATATTGTTATAAATATTGAGAAAAGAACTGCTTTACTTTTCTTGCAGAGGGATCAAATTGGATGATTGATACACTCACAGTCACAGATCTAGGTTGATGGATTTTCACAAAACTTCAATACATCAAATTCTGGTTCAGATCTTGATCATGGGTCAGACCCAGGATTATATTCTTCACTTTCTTCACTTTCTTCAACATTGTAAGTATTTTTCATAATTTTCACCCATTAACCACGATTCTTCTCTAGTGCTACTGTTACTTAACGTCTCCTAGCATTTAACATTTCCCATACTTTTCTCAACAACGGCCATTTACAGCAAAAGGGGTAAAATCTTGGTTTAAATGCTAAAATACACAAGTTGTAGAAATTCTATACAACTATAAAAACAGCAGAGAAGCTTCTCCCAAAACACAGACAGCCTCCTAATGACTGCATCTACATGTTTAGACCAGTCTGTCAGTGCACCAGGCTGGAGACGAGACCCACCGTTAAGAATAACCTCTTGTAATAAATCTAACGCTCATAAATTGTCTGGATCGGCGTACAACTAATTTAGAGTTTGTATGACATAAGAAAAAGTTCACCTGGGGCAGATTAAATTACTCTATAAAACTAATATTAAAGCAAAAAGAAATGTGATCTTTATATGGAATATTTTAACTAATTCAGTGAAATTAAAGCAAAATTACGATGTAAATCACATCTCTGAGAAAACCAATGAATGTCAGTTAGATGTTTATTCAAAGTCCAGGAGCACTGAAGTCGAACCCTGCGAGTTCATATAAAGAAATCCAACAGGCTTAGTCAAAGCCAGGGGGGGGAGGGGGGAGTATTCATTAATCTAACAGATGAAATACTGGCCATCTTATCTCAATATACTCTTGTAGCCTCCTGAATCAGAATCAGATAAGATTGGGAAATTATGTATGTCTTACATCTGCATGCTATATATTTGTTTGGATGGAGGTATGGTATGTGGAATGTGCAGTAATGGTTAGTCAATACAGTAACATGTATAGACAACCTTCTGCATACCACTTTCAAAAAAGCTTTGTCAAAAAAAAAGAAGGAGAAAACTAAAAGCCTGAAAGATAAAAGGCTAACAAAAGGTGATGAAACTGTACCCACCCATCAAAGGGCAGGTACAGTTTCTCCTGACCCCATATACATCCACACCCCGAGCTCCCACACACAGACAAAAGATCTTAATAAACATTGAAGTTGTCACTCATCCAAGACTCAGGGGTACAAGGGTAAGACCACCTGCACCTTCCAGTTTGACAGTGTGCTATATGACTTTCGAGATTTGCACAATAAAATACAAACTTTAGCACATTCACTCCTAGGCTTCCCCCTCAATTTATCTATATACACTAAGTAATATGAATATATCCTTAATTCGAAAGATTCAAACTTACGAATGCACTGCGGGTAGTTATAGTGTCCATCAGCACAGCGATCACAGTTTTCTCCAGCCAACTGTGGCCTGCAGATACACCTTCCAGAGCCCATTTCACAACCGGCTGTTGTCCTTTCATCGCACCTGCAGGCTGGGGGAGATCAGGTTATGCAGTTATATAAATGTAAAAAATATGACCACATATTTACGAGTGCATTACTGTAGACGTATATATAAATGAATGCCATAAACACTGTCAGTGATTCGTAGGGTGATGAGGGGGGAGGCCATTCCCTTTAAACCATGTGACCAGCACTGCATGCCCCTTGATAACCTCTAACAACTCTTATTCCCTCTCAGCCACCCCCCACCCCCCTATCCCCTTTGACAGGGAGTGCTGCGTGTGAAGAACATTCTACAGTAACATAGGTCTTCAGCAGCACCAGCAGAAATCCTACCCATTTTACTGGCCGTTGAAACATCAATAAAGAGGATAAAGTCTTCAGCAGGAAGTATAAACTCAAATACTCAACTACTCAACCATGCAAGATCTCAAATCGAGATATCTCAATATCAAACAATGATTCCTGAAACAAGCAGTGTTTCCACTGATGAGCTCACTTAATTGAGTTTTGGGATTCTGAGGTTTACTTAACAAAGTGCTCAGTGCAACCGGTTTAAATCCACTACTTTCTCGTGTCTAAACACAACTGGCCGCTATTTATATGGCGAGGAACAGCCACGGGCCATTAAAGTAATGTAAACAAGAGCAGAGCCCGGTTTAGCAATAATACAAGCGGTGGTGCCAGTGGTTGATCAATGGTGCCATTTGTGTCTGTCTCAAAAAAGACACTGATGCCTCTCCTTTGAGTTGAGCAATGTTTTGGCTTCACTTGTTAGTCATGCACCGTGTGTCAAATAGCTGCATGGTGAGATATTACGTAGTTCCCAAACAATCTGGTGCTTTTTGATTGAAACAGAATGAATGCACACAATTTGTTTTTAATGCTTTTATTAAAGCAGCAAAAGAAACTGAGGAAATTCTGCATTTTGTCTCAGCAAATCAAAACAAACCACTTCAATCACACATTCACATCTCCAGACTTCGGAGTTATCAGTTTGAGCAACCAATGAGTGAGAAAGTGACTCACGTATGCATCCATGGTGAGACTCAGGAGGGACGCCATAAGGTCTGTAGAAGCCTTCGATGCATCGCTCACAATTCACTCCATCGGTGTTGTGCTAAAGAAGAACACAAAATAATGTGTGAGGCATCAGCCACAAGACAATGAGACAGCTGAGGATCACAAGACTATTTTTTCACTGAGTTCGAATTTCTAGTTTTTCGATTTATTTACATACTTGCACGACCTGCATTTTAAAGGACACAGCATTTTTTAAATACTCTGCACAGTATTCCACATTATACTTTTACAACACCGAACATTACTTTATTTTGACACAACAATAAATTCTTGGAGTGGAAGGAGGAAAGTGTGTAAATGGAAAAAAAAAAGAAGAAGAATGTTTTGACCTCACAATCCCATGAGACACAGGCAACATGCAGTTCTTAATTTGTGTGCCATGTTCCACCCCTTCAACCGCAAGTATGCACACACACACACAGGAATCAGTTTGGACTTGATATGCATTTCATACCTGGCAGTTGATGCACACTCCCCCTCCGTCGTACCTGTCGAAGGTGTCTAAACTTGCTCCCCTCTTTTCCACCTCTGGGTCATAATAACAGTCAAATGCATGGGAGAAGCACTTGCAGGCTGAGGAGGAAAACCCCGAGACCCACACCCACACACATATAATTATTCTGTATGCCCCAGCAAATTCCCCCCCCTCCGACTCCCTTGTCCTTGTTTGAGCACCTTGTGCTACTTATTTTTCAAAAAGAGACTTATAAGTGTAGTTGTTAAGTATAAAGTGAAACTATAAAATCCAAACCAAACAGGACGGCACATCCTCTTCCTGTCTCCCGCCCGTGTGTCTCATTAATGTTTATGAACGGTGCGGATGTCTTTCCACTGCATGGCTGCACTGTTTGGATTACAGGGCTTCTTCATTTTACACTCTGCTTTTAGGGTTGCTACAAGGTCACGTGTATTTCACAAAGGGTAAGTAGTCCAAACCCATCAGAGCCCAGCTGATACATGGTCTGCTGGCTAACTGGGTGGATCACAGATAAACTGGCATGGGGGATGGTCTCACTAGGTTGTTGCCGGCCTGGTTAGCTGGCTCTCTAGCTGGCTAAGAATACACGAAGCAGTTATCCTATAGAGCTAGCTGTACACTGTGCTGTTACACATGCCACTTGAGGAATGTCTTCTCTACACTACTGAGGCGCTGTACAACACCAAACAGGGCTTAAATATCAAAGAGGACAATTCAGTCGAATGTGTGTGTGTGTGTGTGTGGGGGGGGGGGGGTTAGTGTGGGTCATTATTCAAAGGTTTTGTTTACGCGTCAACCGGAGTGCTGTACATGTATACTTACGCTGACAATCATTCGGGCTACTGTCGGTTGCGGCACGCCATGGTTTCTGGTTGAAACCCGGGCAGCAGCGGTCACATGACTCGCCGCAGGTGTTGTGTTTGCAGTCACACTGGAGTCTAGAGGCAGGAGATGAGATACATGGATTGAGTGTTTAGATTCTCATTAGCATTGGGTACACACAGACACAAGCTGTGATACAACACAACACCAAGGTTGTCACTATGTCCTTGAGCAAATCATCACATCTTGGAATATATTTAAAAAACTAGTTCCAAGGACAAGTTTCAAAGGAGCTTGGATAATAAAAATTCTTAAAAAATGGTCATATGTGTTGTATGGATTGTTAGTGAGGTGCCCTTATTTAGTAATTTAATTATACAGGACAAGGACACTTCAGGGACCAATCAGATTTATTCTGGGACCAATGCTCCCCTGATCCCACCCCTGAGAGCTATCATTCAAATTTCCCCAAGTTACCACAAAACCAGTCACTGGAGTGCATACCTCTACCCAACAGTCCCCTTAAATTCAATCAAGCTGCGCCTAATTGTACACACTCGTTAAAATCGGTACCCTGAACATGCCAGATTTATTCCATCGAGATCCATGAATTGTTCCTCAGAGAAATGAAAACAAAAGTGTTGACGAACGCCCCATCTCGCAATGTTAGCGAAGGTGGAAAAAAAAGACATTCCTGGATCTGCACCAAAAAGTTGTGGGTTCTTCCCTTGGTTGTGCCCTACCCCTCCACAAAATCCCATGGAAATCGGTTGATGGGTTTTTGCACAATCCTGCTAACTAAGAAACAAATAGACGCAAACATAGCCTCCTTTATGGAGGTAATAATCAACCACAATGAGGAATTCATGAAAATGACGTTGCTCTGTTGGTCCTAAACAGCACGTAATCCCTCATCTCTTTGTTTCCGCCGCTGTTTACAAAGTCAGGATGTGTAATCAGAGTGACTAAAATAATCTGCTGCTTTTTACAAGGTGGATGTCAGTGTACAAACATATGAGGGCATCCTCACGAACAATCCCTTCACTATCTGTGTGGTCTTTGTCTCTTTAAGGCAAAACAGTGGAGCACAGAGCGACTCTGTTAATGAAAACTTAGAAGTGAAATGATTAACCAGCTCCAGTCTGACTTCAAAGTTTACATTTTTGAAACACCCAAAACAAACCGGTTCAGGGAAATTAATTAGTGATGAAAGTATTGATGTGATAACAAAGAAACCTGGAGTGAGGATGATGATGACAATGATAATTAGCATTTCTTACCTGTCAGGGTTATCAGGGTTACGCCCCCCGCCACACACCTGTGCGTGTCCATGACAGACGCAGCGTCCGCCGATGCTGATGTCTTTGACACTATAGTAGTACTGTCAACACAGGAGGAAAATGTTATCATCACCACGCCATGTTAAAATAACGGCCGTGTCATCGGCAGCCCAGCAACATCCACCACAACAAAACACATGTCTGCCTCCGCTTGTCAGCGTAAGGAGAATCCTGCAGGTTGACAAGTTCAGACTTAAACCATGAGCCAAGAGCTGAGGCTGGATTCCATGGGGCGAATCAGTGCATGATAAGAACAACAAGAAAAAAATAAATGTAATAACCAACAGTTGACATCACTGATTTATTAAGAAAGTATCGATCAAGAGGCACTCGGTAGAGCACATACCTCCGCATAGGCCCAAACAAACACACAGAGGTGGAAAATACAACCTCCTTGTGAAGCCACAGCTCACATATACAACAAGGAGCATCGGCTTTAGTGTCATCACTCTGTCACTGCTGGTTTTTACTAACATACAGTTTATACTTTAAGGAAAGGTGCCATATTCGGCACCTGCAGCCCATTGGAGCTGTCCAAACCAGTAACCTCAGAGGAATGACTGTGATGATTGGACGGACAGGCCTGGCATCAGGCCTCATTGAGGATGAATGTGCGAGCGGAGGAGGACAGGCCTCTTTGTATGTGTCAGCAGAAAGGACGCTGGAGGCTGTCGGGGGTCAGAGCGGTCAAATTGGCTCCCCAAATGGGAAAACAGCAACTGCCAGCATGACACCTTTCTGTGAAGTCGTGGAGTTTGCGCTCTCACCCGGCGTGTTACAGAGGGGTCTCTCTGGGCCTTGGAGATGAGGTGGCCCAGCAGGGTGCTGGTGCGGAGGAAGTGTAGGCGGATGTTGGTGGCCTTCGTGAAATCTCGCAGCACTGGTGAGTAGGTGTAGTTTCTGGACCCCGGTCGACCGTTGACCAGAGACACCACAATCTGGATAAAATAGATATTTTTTACCAAATAGAATGTGACAAAGGTGGTTTTGTTTCTCACTGTTTGATGTGATATGTTACCTCTCCGTTCTCCAGAGGCACAGTCCGTGAGTACTCTGTGGTGCACACCTGGTCGTCATCATTTACCACACGAGCATTGGGCTGCTTTCTGAACTTTTCTAAACACTCACGTTTGGAATCTGCAAAAAATGTATGAATTCTGTACAGTTACCTTTAATCCCCAATGTACTTGCTAATTCCATTATAACATTCTGCAGGAGTTTTCACAGAATTTCCCAATATCGGCAATATTCTAAGAAATATTCTTAGAGCAATTTATATAATGTCTTATTCAGAATGAGGTCAATAGTCAAATATTTGGTTTCCATGTGAACATACACACAGACAGTTGTTGTGCTCAAGTGCTTACGTCAAGCTCCGGCATCTGATATTTGAGTGTTAGGTGCCAAAAAAAGTATTGTATCCCTTCATCAGACATTCAAATAAATAAATCTGAATTTGAAACTTGATAAATGAGGAAACAAATCCATCAAAAGCAAAACCTAAGGCTGCATTTAGCTTCTACGAAGTGAAGTAATGTGTGTGCACAGGTGTCCCCCTCCAGATAGAAGTCATCATAACTGAGACATGTTCATTCAAAGGTAGAATATTCTATTGTCAGTTTTAATTTTCCATCTTTCTCATACCCACACACAGACACACACACACACACACACACACACACACACACACACACACACACACACACACACACACACACACACACTGACACTCTTCCTGCCTTTAAGCAGGCTGATCAGTGAGGACGGTTTAAAAATGTGTCAGTAAACAAACCTTTTTTCCCCCTGCAGACATTTGACTTGTCTTGGCAGGTAAGGGTGTGTAATTAATAAGTTCAATGTTAGCTGTGAGACTTCCCGGGCCTCTGGTATTGTATGTGATGAATTGCTGAAATAGTTTAGTGGGACACCTAAAGAGATCTGAGCCGTGGTGGTCCCACACACATGTCTGCCAAGAAGAAGACATATTGTAGAGGAGTTTGACGATTTTAACAAGAGCAGCTAATAAGGTTTTAACAGCTGCTCATTTCTACATCAGTCAATCAATCAGACTTATTGTATTTTAATAGTACAATTCATATTTCATATGTTAATATGCATGTTGGCTCAACATACATATAAAGACAAACAAAATGCAAAAGGGAATCTTCTTTAAAAGCTATAAAACTGGGATTAACTAGACTTGTATAAATAAACTTGTATTTTCTTACACCTACTCATACCAATATAATTCAGTCATAGTGTTTCAACATTTGATTGATTCATAAGTAAATAAAAGTGTTGTGCAAGAGGCGTGGTTTCGTTTTGTTTATCGGAAAAACAACAAAAATGAAGGCATTGCAAAATAGAAAAATCACCACAGGGACTTACGTGCAAAATACTGCCAGGGGCTGTAGGTTCTCCCGTAGTCCACCGAGCGCTCAAGCACCCACAGGTCAGGACGAGGGGAATTAGCAAATTTGATGAGGACGTACGCCACATGGAAGAGCTGAAAAAAGAACAACAACACAAATAGCAGGATAAACAAAGGCAGTCAATGCTCTGAACGGATTTTGGCGAAATGTTGTCGTTTCCTTGCTCTGTTAGGAAAGGTCTCACTCTTGGCCAGCAACACTTATTTCCTTCCTTGTTAAAGCCTGGGAACTAATTCAGCTCTAAAGTACCTATGGGGATTTGAACATTACAATTAAATCAAGGTAAGGGCGTCCAGCTTTGAGCTTTTTCATTTGTGATGCTGGACAACAGCCGTATCTGAGTGTAGTTCAAACAAAAGTGTTTAGTAATAAAAGTGGTGCAGGTGCAGCCAGGTCGGTGAAAAGACTTCAGCTAAGCCCACATGATCCACGTCCGCTCTCTGAACTCCCTATCTCCCACTTCCATCAGAGTATACAGGGCATTCAAGTGCAGGGAACATAGTGCAGTTATTGTTTCAACCAACAGTGAGCTTTCTGTGAGGCTCTGAAGCTCACAGCAGTTTTCTTTGCAGATCACCAACATCCTCATCAAGCCCTGAACGCGGGCGACTTCCGCTTGATTGAACATTGTTCTATGGAGAGGTGATTTGTGAAAGAGTTAGGGATCTCTTTGTCAAGCCCTATGGTATGGACTTTGTATGGCTTGGAATTCAATCTCTGCACATAACACCTACAGTGTCAACAACAGGCCTGAACCATTCACCTGACCACCACGCCCAGTCTTCAACCACAGTTTATTCTGTGCAATTTCAGAACTGGCACGCACGATAAACTCGCACAGGTTGAACTCATCGAACTGTGCAATACTCAATTCTACCTGTGCGATATATTCTGCTCAACTCTTTATATTATTCACTGTGTATGTTAAAATTCTATTTAAATTTTTATATTTCCCTGCATTTAATAAAGGATCATCTTAATTTATCTTAACTTAGAGCTACATTCAAAAACATGGAAGATGACACGTTTTGCTAAGCTTGTGGTTGTGCCCCCTGATTTGAAAGCTGAATGGAAACTGTAAAGTTTTGGATTCAAATGAAATAAGGTTTAGAAATATACATTTTCTTCAGAAGAATGACAGGCAGGCCCACGCTTGCCTCTCATCCCTCAGAACCCAAATGAAAACCCCAGTGGGCATTTGAGGCGTTCATATTTCTGTCTTTCTTTCTCCACATGAGGCAGGGAGCTATGAGAACATATCAAAGCAAAGCAACACGCGGCAAAGCCTTCTGCTGTTGAGTCATGGACTCCGTCTGAGAAGTAATGGCCCCAGGTTCAAGTAGTTCTCAGGTTGACAGATTGTGAGACAGGGCAGAGGTCAGCTGAGGAACTGTCTGGTCTTGTTCCCTAAAACCTGTAAACAATCCCTAACTGCACAGCAGCAAAATCATCAGGATCAGTCTTTGACTTGACGGCGTTTGTGGTCGATGAGCCGTGCAGTCGGTCTGTGATTTAACACAACAGCTTAAAACACCTCCTCCTGACCTAGTCTTTGAATTGGGTGTGTTTTGAAATTAATCAGAGTGCACTTCCACCCAAATGGAACAGGATGCTCAAAGAACAATAAAACAAAAAAAGGTGAACGGCGCACAACCACACAAACAAGGCGTGGGCTGTTATCCTGCTAAAAATAGAAGCCATGGGTTTTGTAGTGGCGCTGCCTACTATCAATATGCCGGTTTTGCTGCAAGACCGGGAGGAAGTTTAGCTCCCATGGTTTGCGATGATGTCAAAGTAGGGCCTGGGATTAGGAGGCAGGAGGGTGGTAGGATGGAAGTAGGGGTGGGGGGGGGGGGGGGGGGGGGTCTGGCTAGCTAGAGACGTGCTGGCTGGCATGTGGACCCATCTCAGATTCCAAACATAGCGCCACATTCCCCTTCGCTCCTAATGCCCCTAAAGCAGAGCATGCCACTGCTTTCAGGAACCTGTTCCCTGACAGCAGCACACAGTGGTGAAAATCCTCTCCACCACTTGTCATGGACACAGATGAAATCTTGACAGTTTCGAAAGAATAATAAGTATCCTCATTATCCTTTTGTAAAAAGTGCTTACGCTCTGATCTTAAGTGCAGTCAGACACAAAAATGTGTGTCCTCAGTCAGTGGGTTCGAGTTGTGGCATTTCTTTCCAAACATAAAAAATAATACCACAACAGAGGAGTTTACAAGTCATTGAACTTAACATGTTCCAGCCCATACTCTGCATACTTGAGCACCTGGCGAAGGAGCTGGTTCTGGTGCCAATACAATGACTATGAATCTGCATCTCTCGAAAACCTTCATGGACATTTCAATTATTATTGAAATATACTAATATGCAGGTGAAGGACCAATAACTCTATATTCCAGTATTTTGTCTAATGTAGATATTCAGTCAATCGTTAAAGAGCCTCTATCTGAAAGGCTGTGCAGTGGTGGGATCAGGATATGAATACAACTACATTCATATTTGATTGTGGCTATTTGTGCAAAGTAGTTTTTTTAATATTCTTGTACTGACACTAGACTAATTTGAGGTAACTGTGACTTTAGACCACTGCAATCCCCGACATGTATCTTTAAGTCCAAGTGAAAACCAAAATCTGGTGAGGTGAATGTCACCTTTAACTTTGACCCTGGAACACCCAAATCTGATCAGTTAATCCACGAGTCTAGGTGAACATTAGCACCACATTTGAAAGGATTCTTCAGATAACATGTTCACGAGTAAAAAAAAAAAAAGGTTCAGTGAGTTCACAGAGACCTTGACGTTTGAATTTTGAACACCAAATTCTTATCAGTTCATCTTTGCATGTAGGAGAGCATTGTATTCACTTTGAAGAAAAACCCTTGGAGGCGTTCTTGAGCTATCAAGTTAAAAAAAATCTGATTGCACAAAAAACCTGAAAATAATGCCACCGGCTGTCACTGGCTTGCAGGCTTAAAAAATCACATCTATCCTAAACACTGTGATGTCATGTGATACTGACTTGTTGCCTCTGGAAAACAAAGCCAGCCAGAAACCTCTTGGAGTACAGGGCCTGTTCTGGCATGGCATTACTTAATGTAAGACGTGTTCCTCCCACTGCTGCCCTGCCAGTCTAAACACACACTTTTGAAATAAGTCCAGCAGCTAGATTGTTTGTGCGAAGCATAAAATAATATAGCGATGGCATGCTAAGCGCAGCAGCAGAAGATTCTGGAGGCTCGGAAAGACATGAAACCGATTGACAGGCTCGTGGCCAAGAAAAGAGAAACACCTGAGCAGAGCCATCCTGTGCCGCTCCCTGCAACTGCATCCTGGGGCTTGAGACAAGGGTGTCATGCCAGAGACATTAGTACAGGAGGGTGCTGCCCGGTAGGTGTCAGAGAGGTCAGGGGTCGCGCATTGATACGAACTGTTTGACAACCACCCTCTACACCCCCATCCTCAAATTCCTGACCTTGACCCCCTACAGTAGTGACACATATACAAGGTATAAAGTATCCAGTCCTCCTCTAACCTACCACTTAACACAGAGTGGCATCGGAGCCAAAGCACGTCCCTCATGACCAAACACCATTTTAAGAGCAACATATTAACATGTTTTACACTTTAACACTCGCGGCAACATGTCAAATTGTTTTTTAAAAACACATGTGTCAGTCACATCATTTTCTAAATCTGTTGTTGACTTACATTAGATGCTCAAAGTGTGTTTGTGTTTGTTATTGATCCCTTAGAGTCAATTCCTAGTTTGGGTGTGACAGCTCAGGGATGATACATGTGCACCATCAGGTGTGGACTGCAGCAGCACTGCCTCCTCCACCCTGAAGTCCTGCTCTTTGACTTGAGACATGTAAGTGCTTCAGGTAATGGAGATTGGATTTATAGATTAGGTTTATAACGAATCTGATAAAAGCAGGCATGAGACGCAGGCTAGAAAGCGAGCATAAGGTATATAAGTAGATTTCCAAGAGGCACATACTGAAAATCCTCCACCCAAACTCCATCCAAAGGGCAGTGCAGAGCCGACATCTACAGTGGGATCAGAGCACTGACAGATAGAAGCCCTCTGAGTGAGCTCCTGAGAGTCTGACGCGAGATCAGAAGAATGCAACTCAGAGGAGACGAGGCATCTCCTCCTGTTTGAGTGGATCAGCCAGACAGACAGTGCACGCTGCAGCCCGGTGGGGGGAAACAGTTGCCCTGCGCTTTGTAACAATGCAATGTACAACTGTTTGTCTGTGCACGACAGGTGGGCAGTGGAAGGGGAGAGGGCTATTCTTGTGTATATTTCTCTGTCTCCATGACAGAATTAGTTGTATGGTATCAAAGAACAGTTGGCTAACAGTCACAAGAGAATAGAAGTTGTAACAGAAAAAAGTATACAGTACATGCATGTTGCTACTTGTGTGCAATGTTCTCATTGAGGTGCAGCAGCAGCTTTTTTTCAATTTTGCTTCTTTATGAAACGCTGATATCAATTCATTACAAAGAAGCAGTTAAAAGTCGAGCACGGCTGATTTATTGGTGTCTGCAGAATAGACGCGGCCCAAAAGACATTTAAATGAATTTTCTATATTTGCCTGTAATGTTTATGGTTCAACTATGAAACCAGCACAAGGGTTTAATGATAACAAAAATATCTGTATCTGTTAATCTGTATCAGAAATTCTTTACTCCTTCATATTGCATCCGCCCTCAAAAATCCATGTCAGTCAATTTCTAGCTAAAGGTTCTAATTGGCTAATAAAATTGAAATATTTTTGACTGCATTTAGTTTTATAAAAACGTAAGAAGAGGCCTTGAAATCAATAATCAGATTAGAAGTTTTGTGTTTTGCCATTAAACATTTTTGGGGATAGGTATTTCCCCAGGATAAAAAAAAGTCCTCTTTCCCTAAATACTTTTAATTGCAAGTACAAGACAATGTAAGAATGACAGAAATGTTGTACAGCATAACTTATTGTTATATAAATATATTAAATATATTCCCCATGTTCCCCATGTAAATGCAGGCCTGCTGTTGAATGTATGCTGATGGAAGTAATCCTATTTGTGAAACGGCTGTATTAAATGGATCTCGGAAAACTCCATTGCATCAAAGCCTGCGTCAGTAAACCTGAAGCCACTAATTACCATTTCCATGTAGGCATTAGCGACAAGGGCCTTGAAAAGGTGAATAAATCCCATGTTAAACCCCACAATCTTTTCCTCATCGCAGCTCCAGATTTAGGAGATGTGTGATGCCCTCGCCAAGCCAGACCGCTACTGCTGCCACACGAGGTGGCTGTGAGTGGAGTTGTAAATATCTGCTGGGTTGGCCAGGCGCCTCGGGCAGCGCGGCTTAAGACAGGCGCTTACATCACCTCCATCGTCACTACTGCAATAGGGACATGTCTCACAGCCAGACCTGTCTATAGGGTCAAACTGTGCCGGCTGCATGGTGTGAGCAAATCTTTATTAAAAATGTAATTATGTAGATAACAGTAATTTCCTTCCTTCTTGTTTTTCTGTTGATTTACATAGAAGTCACATGGAATATGGGTTATATATATAGCCTATATGATTTTATAGGATGTAGTCCAGCCATGCACACTGGATCTGTGTCCACAGGGTCATCCATGCGTCCATGATCCGAGCATCATGCTTGGTTGTGTCTGAATGTGTATTCAGTCAGAGGGCTGATGCCGGGGGAAAGTGGAATGTCAAGACGTCTGTGTTTGTGTGTGTGTGTGTGCGTTCTGTTTGAATACTTTCTCACCACCAAATTACACCACCTCTCCATTTCTATATCCATTTATCCAGTGAAAAGAGAGGACCGGGTCATTTTCAGCAAGGCTTAAAGAGAACTCAACCTTTGTGAGAGTCCGAGAGCACAGAAAGGATGTCACACAATACCGCCTAGAAGGATTCCAACACAGAAGGAGGCGACTGCTGCAAATAAAACATTCAACCCCACTTCGGTGGGAGGTGGACCCCTGAGAAAGTGGATTAGGTTCCAGGGAAATGTCTCTAAAATTGAGTTCTTGGAAGGTTTGTCTGTCGATGATTGCAAAACTGAGAGCAGAGCCAAAGCCACTGCACTAACCCGAACCAGATCGTTATGTCTTCCAGCCTCAGCATTCCAATTACAGATCTCACACTCAATCACAGCCCCAAGGGGAGAAGCACGTATATACACACCGGCATAACCTCCCGGGGAAATACACCCGTAAATCATAGACAAACAACAAGATGTTCTGCAATCAGAGTCCAGTTAAAGCGACAAAACCACTGCACAAAGCTCCAGCATCAACACAACAAACACCTGTTGCCCACAGGAATAATCCACAGCCTTAACATTCGTATAAAAATACCAGTGGAGTCCGCTGAACATCGAATCAGAACTTCATTTCAACCAGTAATGCGCGATGTTCATTCGGTGCCCGACACCCACGAGCAGATGGGGCAAAGTCTCATCCGATGGGAGACAGACGGCAGTAAGCTCTGGCATGTTCGGCTCACATGGTCCACACTGGGCTCACTCAGGCAGATAAGTACATGTGGTCGGGGCTCCTAAAATACATTCCCCCACAAAAAAAGAAGTGACTGGCAGTCTGATACATGGTGTAACTGTTTACCAGAACAATGGCTTGCCTACTGTGTCCTGTAAATAGTTTCACAGGGGCAAAGGTTCCTGGAAATGGAGCTAGTGATTTGGTGGAGACGCACAGTGGGGTCCGTGAGTGTGAGATTACTTTCCTGTACGGAGGGGATGAATTTGGCATCAGTTTATACAGGGATGGACAGAGTTTTAATAATAATTTAGAATTACCACAGTATTTGACCATGATGATCCCCAATAAAAATCTACTTACAGTTAAAATGATTTTTGACCAATAACTCAAAAAGCAAACGAGCTGGCTTTGTCTGTCAGACAGGAGCCAACAGAAGATCATGGGTCATAGGGCAAAAGCCAAGAAGTCACAAAAACAAGGAGAAGCTGGTCTGCTCACATCAGCTGGTCTGAGACAGAGAGATTATCCATAGGAGGTTTTGATCTGGAGAGGTTAAAGAAAAGTGATCATGTCACTGGTGCACTCAGCCTGAAGACATGCAAGAAAAGTAGCACCAGGGTTTGAAAACAGGAGTCTCCAGCCCCACTAGGGCCTCTGCACTAAGATACAGCCGTGCTTTGCAGCAGGGCCTTGAGGCAAATGCTAATATCAGCATGTTAACCTGCCCACAATGACAAAGATGGTTAACAGAGCCCTGTTTCAGAAGGTGACTACGAGACGAGACGGGAACCTCTGAGTTTTAAGTTCCAGA
This sequence comes from Pleuronectes platessa, assembly GCF_947347685.1. NCBI lineage: Eukaryota > Metazoa > Chordata > Actinopteri > Pleuronectiformes > Pleuronectidae > Pleuronectes > Pleuronectes platessa. The sequence continues at coordinate 10,396,159 of NC_070638.1, forward strand.
GGAGCTGATACAGTTACTTCAATCTCAACCCTGAGAATATTCACTCAGAGTTAATTTAGCAGGTGCAGAAAAAAAAAAAGAGAAACATTGTCAATGAAGCATGCCTCTGGCAATTCACCATGACAACGGGTAAGTAAAGAGCAGAGCTTCCATTTAAAATCCAGTGGAGGTGGGAAGATGTGCTGCAGTGCACTCGTTCACCCTGAACACACAAACAGTGGAATGTCTTTACTTTTAAGTCATAAACCAAAGTTTTTGTCAAACTAAACTTACGACCTGAAGATGATGTGATCTGAAAAGTCATCACAATTCTGATTTGGGCATAAATAATAATTCCCCAAAAAATATTCATGAAGATCCCTCGTTCGCCGGTCAAGACAGTTGTCAAAAAACTCAAAACTTCATAGCAGGGCTGTAGTGAGGGTTAAATGGATGGAATCGCTGTTTATGTTCCCTTTATGTACAAGATATAATTGACGCACCTTTTTATGCTGGTTTATTCACTTGTTATCTATGGATGACTGAAGTTTAACCAGGGCGTGAGAGAGATGCCTGATAATGTTTTATTTTTTAACCACTACAGCCTGTAAGTACAATCTGTGGATCATGGATGTAAAAGATTTCAGCAAAATCCATTCATCAGTTCGTGAAACCAACACTGTAGAGCAACCGAGTTTTCCAAGACTAAAAGCCTGAGTTCACTTGTCGTCCGATTGGTCTTTATAGTTGTTTAACAATCTCTCTTTACAGAAAAAACGGAAGAGGCTCTGTCAGAAAAAAAGCCCCTCTCTTTGAACCTCATCGTTTTAACATAAACATCAACTCAGCCATTATCTGATGAATCTACTGAGAGCGAACAGCAGAGCAGCCACCTGCGTCCGTCTTGAAAGAAAACCACAGAAACCATTCAGCTGAGTCTGGCCCACATCTTCCACTGAACGTTAGCTTTGTGGATTAAAAGAATAAAAGAAAAGAAAAAACTCCACAAAGATATTAAAGCCTCACATGGAACAGTCAAACAATCTGACAGCTCTGTCTTGGATAAAGCATGAGCGTGGGTTTGCAGGGTGGAGGAGAGCAGTAAAACACTCTGGTAGGCAAATAAAACAACTCAACTCAGGGAGACGCCTCAAGAAAGAGCACTTTTAAATCCAAATAATGATAAGGTAAAAGCACACATAAGCAGCCATTATATAATATTTCACTCATATCGTGCCTTTTCTCGCCTTGCAGGAAGGAGCACTTGCTGAATCTATTGTCTGTTGGCTGTAGCTGAGAATGCTGAGTGTGCTTGTTTAGATACACCAGAGGATGGGAAGGTTCTCGAGGAAGTTCTCCAAAAGTAAATCACAATCTGTCCAAAACACATTATTATCTTATCCACTCACATTTCTCTTCATGCAACAGGTTAACAAGATTTGAGCGTTATAACAACCATGCAACTTAAAGCGCAGTGATGGCAGGTGAGCATTGTTGACAACAGATGCCACCGAATGACAACGTACAATGTGAAAGATGTGCGTGACAGGTGTGTGTGCGTGCGTGTGTTTGAGAGAGGACAGGGTGTTGTGTGTCGTCGGAGATCTAGCCGGGCTCTTTTTAGCACACCATAATGCAATAATGCTGCTTTCCCTGCTCCCAAATAAACTGAGCATTACCGCGTATTACAGCCAGACTTCCCCAAAGGCCGTGCATGTGTTCATCCTCTTGTGAGCTAAATTTAGCCATAGGATCTCTGCTCAGCTCAGTCCGTCTAAAAACAGAGACAGAAAAGCCCGTACCCATTGTCCGGACGCAGTGCCCACTGGGAGCCGGGGATGCAAACACATGTGGAGATGAGCCCTTCACTCGTTTTGAAATCAACCACAAAGCATAGCCGAGGCCCTCCTCACACGAGAGGTCGAGGCCTCCACCTGCACTCCTCGAATCTCACTTCACTTCCTCCTGATCCCCGGTCCCAAGCCAGAATTCCTCTCTTTCCTCACAGTGTATAATTGAGCGTGAGGTACAGTTTCATGGGGCCGCGAGCCAAACTCCTGCCAGAGACACAGGTCAAGATGGAAGCATATCCAGCAGCCAGAGGGGCGTGAATCTTATTCCTGGAGAGCATCCAACTGTAGGACAGGATTCACATGATCAAGGTGATGACGGTTCAACTGAAAAACTTTATCACCTTTGTCATATTTGTGAATGAAGTGGAATGAAGCTCCATGAACCAGATAAACTTTCTTCCAGACATATGTCCAATAAATAGTAGCAGCAAACCAAAGTACAGAAGAAGAATATGTGGGAAATGGATTTTCAGCCTCCCAGCACAGATTTCAACTCATCTCACACCAGCTGAGTAAGAGGCTGAACACTTTCCCTCACTCGCCTCTGAAACACCCAGGTGCTATATTTTGCTGAAACCACACAATCATTATACACAGTGCAGGTTGCAGCAGGTTACCAGCTGTTCATAGTAGATCCCGGAGGTATTTCAATCTCACCTGCCCAAGATCCAGGGTAATGTTCACCTCATTGTACCCCAGCCCCCTGGAGAGAGGGGGGCTCTGCCACCACCGCTCCGTCCCGTCGATGGCGTTGGTCACCGGGTGAGCTTTGTTTGGATCCATGGAGTTGCAGGAATCACAGAATTGACCCTGAATGGTGTCAAATTAAGTGAGGTTTAGAAACAGACACAAACACACACACACACACACACACACACACACACACACACACACACACACACAAACACACACACATCCAAATAACTGCAGCAAACTCATGTCTTAGAAAAAAGCAACTTCTCAGCAAATGCCTGATCTACACTGAAAAAAGGGAGATGTCAGACCAACTTAAACTTTTACTTCAATTGGCAACACGGGATTAAGTAAGTTTGTTGAAATTAAAGTTATTGATTTACATTTATACAACATTTTTCATTTTGTGTGCAACAGTGTTTTAAGTCAGGAAAACATTTTTTTTTTGTGTAGCTTCATGCAAAACATTGCAAACACAACACAATATTGAGTTCAGAAAAAATTCCTGTCATTGTCAAACTGTTCTTATACTAAGGTAGCGCCATACATTTAAACAACTCCTGAGGGGTAAGACTACTGTTGAAAAGGCATTTCCTTAAGAAAACTTGGAACTTCACAATCAATTGTGTACACCTATTTCTGGCACTTTTACAACTTGGTCATGAGGGTAGAATTGTGGAGTCCTCTACAGCGTGACGCACAACACATTTATAAGGGACCAGGTTAATAAAATCGAATTTCACACAATGGTTAAAGTTCCTGTCGTGTATCAGTTCAGAATGTGCCCATTACAGCATGTATAGTTCTGTAATTCCCCTTTTACGCACGGACAAGAAGCTGCGCAGGAAATGAGTCAACTTTATATTCTTTACCTGTATATTTTGAGTAGGAAAATCGTTGTTCGGTCCTCCGACGAGCTTACAGTATAAATCATATCTCGGTCTCCCAGCCTCATCCTGGCCGCAGGTTGCTGTGGCAGAGATCCGTGAGCCCTTAGCGATGTTGAAATACGGAGGACTCAAACTAAAACCGGTCACGTCGTTACCAGACTCTTGACCATTCGCGTCCCTGAAAAGCGCCACCGACCAAGTAAAGACTGCGACGAGGAGAAGATGAGCTCCTCTCATCCTTCTCGCCATGTTCCACGTCTTTTAGAGATCCCTGTAGATGCTGAGAACGACCCGCAGCGCACAGTTCTTGTCATTTGGAGATCTCCATGAAACGCGCGTAATGGGTGCGCGGCTAGAAACGCGCGGGGCTCTTCCAGTGGCAACACACATCCGCTTGTGCCAAACAAAAGTGTCAAGTCGATGTTCTCTGCTCTGCTGCTGGAGGTGCGCTCTCTTTCTGCCGCATGTTGTCAGCAGCGCCAGCCCCGCGTCTTCCTGCACGCAAACTGTGCGCCGAGCTTTGGAGCTATCAGGTGTCAGGCTGAGCTCCACGTTCATCCACATGAGGTTAAAGGTCTCCACACGCTACACTGCGCGAATGCATCAAGCAACACGTCCTCTTTACTTTCAATTTCTTTTTTAAAAAAAGACAAGACTATGTGTGTATATATCAAAAGTATTTTTAAACGTATTCTGCTTTATCTAAAGTATATAGTACAAAACAGAAACCAAAAACCTGTGCAAACAGTTTACAAAGGGACATGTAAGATTTAATTATGAAATAACACTTGTGATCAATAGCAAAGGTTGTTAGGACAGTTTTCATTCCAACATACTTTATATTTGTATTAATACCTTATATTTTTTTTAAGTTTAGAAAGTGTAATGGTTGCTCTTTTGATCACAGGAGCCCTAAACATTTCAGTAGCCCACAAGAGAATCTAACAATGATCTTGGGGTGACCTCTAGTGGCAGAGACAGATATCACATTACCCAGTAGTGAAGTGGATTTTAGTGTTTTTTCTAAAAACGTCTTTATAAACTTTCCATTCTGACACAACTCATACGACTTTTCTTCTGTTATTATTTTATCTTTATTGTGTTGTTGAGTCTCAACATGTCTACTGTCCCAGTTGATTGGTATTTTAAGAAAACCAAAAAACCACAACATCTGTAAATACAAATGGATTGTAAGATGTAATAATTTAAACAGATTGTAAACTGGGCTCGTTTATATTTGTAATTAATACACAACATCGTTCTTCATATATCTAGAGTTTTGGTATGACAGTAGAATGTTAACTCTTTGGAATAAAGGAACCCTAGACCTGTTGACGTCCCGCAAGGAAATCGAACACTGATTCTCTGTTGACCTCTAGTGGCACAGACAGACATCACATGACTCAATGGAGAAGGGGACTTTTGTGTTGTCCCGTCACGAGACTTTTTAGACACAGACAACACAAGCGGCCCGTGTTTCGTCTTTTTGCCTAAAACATCTTCATGCCTTGTGTTTCTTGTGTTGTTGAGTCCTAACCACTGTCCCAGATGATTCCCATTAAGTCAGCGTGGAATAATGGCGGTGCCGTCTCTATTTAGGTCATCGTGGCTCAAGAAAACCAGTGTTGCCCTCGCAACCTGCTCCACAACATCGTGACTCACTCAGTCCACCAGTGACTGGGTTTCATTCCTCCGACTGGCCAGGCAGCAATCTTGAAGGCAGCTCATTACTAAAGGGGAGTGACCATGTGCAAACAGGAACTGGCTATGCAGTGACGGGATAGACAGAGCAATAGACGACACAATACTCGTGGGGATCCCAGGTCGAGTCTGTGAGTGTTTTGAATCCTCTGCCACATGGATCGAACGAACCTTCAGGTAGGATGATGAGTTACTCTCCTCGAAAGTGCAAGTACCCGCGTTTGTAACAAGTGTGATTACGTGTGGGGAGGAAAGTGCGTTGTGACAGGTTTCGTTATGTCAGAAAACTTGAGGTATTTCTTTAAGGTAGCCTACATGGTGTTTCAGTGAAACCGTTCACCACACTACAACAGTTCTGTTCTGTTAGAGCCAACTGAACTCTATCGTTGAACCAAAATACTCACTCACATTGAGTCTGTGGATTCAGTGGTGGTCTGTGAAATGATTCATTTACAGTTATAAACGGGGACTGTGTTATGTATACGCCTCCTAACCGTATATATAGGCTAGGTGATCGTTCTCTTCATCATCAAAGTAGTAGGAGCCCGCCTGATGTGAGGATGGGGGGTTCCTTCATCAGGTGGACTGCACATAGAGCCTCTTCTAGAATGATTAAGTTCTTTCCTACAGTTGTGTAATCTGCTAAAACAGATGCCTTGCAGTTGACACCTCTCTAATATTGAAGCATTTTTTTCCTCTCACTTAAATCCCTTTGGGCACATTAATAGTTTTAACTGAATGGAATTATCCACTCTCAAAAAGTCAAATGTAAGAGGCTTTAAGACCTCGCTGAGATCATAATGACTGGAACAGATATGAAGGAATACCAGACTTACTTGCACTTCCCCATAGGTGAAGTTGACAGAATAAACCTTGAACTGCACAATAGCCCTGCAAATTACAGACAGTAGGTATCCGGAGTCTTTGCTACGGGCAAGTGCACTGAGATGAATTCTGACAAAGTTGCTTATAGATCATCAGTTATCAGTTCCGCATTGGTTTTGTTTGTAGTTTTATTTCAGCATGCTAATATCTTTATCGTTGATGTCGCAGTATGTTGTTATGTTGCCAAACTATTTTAAGAAAAAAAAACTAACTCCAAACTATCAGTGTTCATGAACAAATACATTGCATTTATGTTATGTTATGTTAGGTTTGTGACGTTTATGTGAACTCACCAGTTTGAGGTTCAAACCAATTCCGTGCTCTTTCAGAAAGCCATTGCCACGGCACAGAAGGCCTCAGTGGAGGATGAGGCCGGGAACTACGCGGAGGCCATCCTCTCCTATCAGCACGCTGTCAAGTACTTTCTGCACATTTTGAAACGTGCGTCAAAATGACCCTGAACAATGCATCTAATGTCACAACACAACACCACAATAACTGATGTTTATTAAGTCCTCCAATCAGTCTGTACTTGAGGGTGTACATCACTATCACTGATCTACCAATGAGCTTCTGCAAGTGAAGTGATGTCAGTGTCAGTCTGTCTGTCTGTCTGTCTGTCTGTGTGTGTGTGTGTGTGTGTGTGTGTGTGTGTGTGTGTGTGTGTGTGTGTGTGTGTGTGTGTGTGTGTGTGTGTGTGTGTGTGTGTGTGTGTGTGTGTGTGTGTGTGTGTGTGTGTGTGTGTGTGTGTGTGTGTGTGTGTGTGTGCCCGCATCACAATTTTAACTTGTCCCATCATTATGAAGTTTTGCAATAGATCGTATATTGAATATTATAGTTACAAGCATCAGTAACAGTATGGGACGGCATCAAATCAATGTTCTCCTTCCCATCACCAGGTGAACCTCAGGGTAAAGATGGCAACCAGAAGATCAGAGATCGGTGCAAACTGTACCTGGACAGAGTGGAAGAACTGCAGAAGTACCTCGAGAATAAAGAGGTTCCTTGTTTTAGAAATCTCCACATCACTTGCCCACAACAGTAACATTGAAAAGCTGTCACAGCAAGTTGGATGTGCTGCAGCATGAATAGACTTATTGACACTATGTGGTAAATTATTCAATGTCAGAAAGACTACTTATCTGGTAGTGTGTAGTTTTGGCAAAGCCGCTTCATAACAAGCCACATCGACCATAACTAAGAAAAAATTTTACAGGAAATAATAAGTAAATCATAAATAAATGTAATAATAGATAGAGAGATAGAGTAGCTCATGTAGAAATACATATATTACAGGTTTTAAAACATTAATTATACTTCATTTTATACACAGTTGATACTTCGGTGGCATTGAGGCCGTGACGCAGATTACTCCGAGGCAACGTGTTGACGTCATCACATTCCGTTTACGCCAGTATCGACTGGTCAATGCGGAAGTTTCCTCCTCGATCCGACTCGGGAGCGATCTGGGCAAACGACAACAACCTTCGATCAGACCTCGATTATCGACATAACGGTGAACCTGTGAGATCGAGTTGTGAAGCGGACTCCAGCAGCTGCTTAGTGACGGCGGTGTGATATTCGTTACGGTTAGCTGATAAAAGTGATCGGCTCCGATGGCTACCAACAATAATTTACAGGTAAGTTGAAGACCGACCCGCAGCGGAATAAAACACGTAAATACGAGAGCAAAGTTGCCCCGCGTGAAGAAATAAAGCGCAGGAAACCCTCTAGTTGTTGTCGAGCTCAGTGAGTGCTGGCTGGTGTTCGGCGTAAATGCTTCCGAGGGGGTAAAACGGCGTCTGAGACATTAGCTGCTAGTTAGCATACTCAGCTAACTTAGCTAACCTGGGCATGAGTGCGGTGTTCAACTTGTCAACAACATGAAGACCCCAAACATCGTATACTATGACGTATATATTTAATAAAGGTGGTTTATTTCTGTTGTTATGGCTTATGCAGGGTTTCGGCTTACCGTTTAATAGTGGGTAGCTTCTACTGACTAACACCGCTAACGAGATTAGCTTATCGACTGGTTATATTTGGGCCTTTATAAAGACTACTTACACCAGACAGCAACATTTGGTCATGTTAGATTTCCAATTTGTGTTAAACGTGTGTTGTCACTATGAGGAAGTGGACCAACTTAGATCGTGTCCATTCCTACCGCACCGTGTACCATGACATCACTCTTGACAGGTGTAGCTTTGAACCTGCTCATTATATAATGCATTACGGTAAATGTGCACCAATCATAACAATGCACACAGCTGTGACAATCTCTCAAGTATAGTTTGACTTAGTCATTTAATTAAATTGTATAACTTTATGTACTAACAATTATCATTTTGCTCTGTATTGATTGTCTGAGAGTTATTGACCTTCTCGTTGATTGTTGTTGTCTCTGTCATGGCCAGTTTCTATAGCTGTCAGGGTGACTTCAAGTTTTCTGTGTCTCTCTAAACTCTAGAAAGCCATCGATCTCGCCAGCAAGGCGGCTCAGGAGGATAAAGCTCAGAACTACGAGGAAGCTCTGCGTCTCTACCAGGCTGCTGTTCAGTACTTTCTTCACGTGGTGAAATGTAAGACATAAGACAGCACAATGGCATCGAGCACACGGTGTCTGCAACCTGATATTCACGTTGAAACTTAAACGTAAAGTTTATGTGGCTGTAGTTTATTGTGGCCAAGGTTGTACAGTCTTTATATTCCTCTCTGAATTACATGTAACTATTGCCCATACAAACCTGTTTGTGATTGTTCTTTTGATAATATCTGAATTGTTTTGCAAGTATGTAATCAATCTGGGGTGGAAATTCAAGGTGCAAATGTCCAAAACTCAGAGCCTGAAATCCTTCTTGTGAAACTTTAAATGCCTTTTTTTTTCTCCAACAGATGAAGCACAGGGCGATAAAGCTAAACATAGCATCCGGGCGAAGTGTGCTGAATACTTGGACAGAGCTGAGAAGTTGAAGGAGTATCTAAAGAAGAAAGAGAAAGCTCCTCCTGCTAAGCCTGTCAAAGAGTCACAGTCTGATGACAAAGGGTGTGTTTATGGGTTGGGCAGTGGGGTATGTCTGCTCATGTAATGCCTCTCAGATATGGGTTATAAAAATCAAATGTCCTATGATGTAAGGGGTTAATATAACTTTTTTCTTGACATTTTGCCAATTTAATTCATTTTTTATTATGTTCTGTTTGTGTGTGTGTGTGTGTGTAGGAATGAAAGTGATGAAGGTGATGATCCTGAGAAAAAGAAGTTCCAAAATCAGCTCTCAGGTTTGTAATAGGACTATTGCGCCCTCTGCAGGTTTTATATGTTTATTTATTGTAAGTTTGTTTCCTGCATTTGTGTCATGATAAATGCAATGTTTAGACACACTAGTAATGTTTTTTTAGGTGCAATTGTTATGGAGAAACCAAACATCAAATGGAGTGACGTCGCTGGTTTAGAAGGAGCCAAGGAGGCGCTGAAAGAAGCCGTTATTCTCCCAATCAAATTCCCCCACCTTTTCACTGGTATGGAATCTTATTCAATGGGAAAACCTCCTTAACTTTGTTCCAAATAAAATTGAAAAAAAAAATTATATGGGATAGTTGTGCCGGATCTCCGTAACCTCTGTGTTTGAATAACAGGAAAGAGAACTCCATGGAGAGGGATCCTACTCTTTGGTCCTCCAGGCACAGGCAAGTCCTATCTGGCTAAAGCTGTTGCCACGGAGGCAAACAACTCAACGTTCTTCTCCATCTCTTCGTCTGATCTTGTCTCTAAATGGCTCGGAGAGAGTGAAAAGTGAGTCATTTTTAGCAGCAAGCCACCGAAGTATGGGTCAAGCTTAAGAATTTGCTGCATCTTAGACCGTATGCTCCTATTTCATGTCCTGAAAGCTTCCATTCTACTTCACAGATTGGTGAAGAATCTTTTCACCCTTGCGAGGGAACACAATCCTTCCATCATCTTCATCGATGAGATTGACTCGCTGTGTGGCTCAAGAAGCGAGAACGAGAGTGAGGCCGCTCGGCGTATTAAGACAGAATTCCTGGTTCAGATGCAGGGTAAGTCTGCTGAGATAAAAAAAACAACTATTTGTAACTACTGAATGTTGTGATATTCTATTCGTGTTGAATTCGGAATGGTCCGGTTTATGAGAAACCTGAGATGATATATATATATATATATATATATTATCCCTTTCTGCAGCTTACATTTTCACTGGCAGCAGTATAGTTACAAAGCAAGGATCAGATATTGTGTAAACATTATACAATGTACACAGGGAAAATTTATAGCTGCGATGGCTGGATGTGAAAAAATTTACTTTTGGGCAACCTGCAAATATTTGGGTTGTTGGTTCTCATCCAACATTTTTCCTCAATTTATTTTCTAGCATTACTTTTTTCTGGTTGCCATAGGAGTTGGCTCACTACTTCACTCTATTCACTTATTACTAACTCAGGTGTTAACAGTTTAAATGAGTCACATTGGGCAGGGAAGTGATAGATAGACTCCAGATACATTCAAACTTCATGAAGCAATTCTCCAAGACCTCTTTCTGGCATGTGCACACTCACTACATAATAACCATGTGTTCAATAACCTATTTTGAATCCATTGTATTGTAACATGAATACAGACTAGTCTGATACACCCAGATGGTTTTCGTATGTTTTTGAGTGTATCACATGTCATTTCTTTATTTTAGAGGCTTTGTTGTGATCAAAATCCACGCTCAAGTATGTCCTACCCTGGATTTGTTATTTTACAGGTGTGGGGAATAACAATGAGGGAGTGCTGGTACTCGGGGCTACAAACATCCCCTGGACCCTAGACTCAGCCATCAGAAGAAGGTTATTGTTATTAGTCTGTAAAAAGTTGTTTCTAAACATGTTGTCATTGGCTGTTGCTGACTTTGCACTAATACGCCTCTCTCAGATTTGAGAAAAGGATCTACATCCCGCTGCCTGAAGAGCACGCCCGCTCCTTCATGTTCAAGCTCCACCTGGGATCAACTCCCAGCAGCCTCAGTGATTCGGACTATGTCACTCTGGGCAAGAAGACAAACGGATACTCTGGAGCAGATATAAGTGTCATCGTCAGAGATGCTCTAATGCAGCCAGTTCGAAAGGTCCAGTCAGCAACTCACTTCAAACGGGTAAGTCTTTTACTTCACAAACAATTCTGTGCTTCACTGTGATGTATTAGAGCAGTGGTCACCAACCTTTTACGAGCCCACGATCACTTTTTAATTCCAAACGTTAGACGAGATCTACCACCCTGATATCTTCCAAAAAACCCACGTAGGAGGGTCATATTTATAATTTTCTGAATGTACAAGAGATGTATATATAGAAAGAGAGGCTGTTGTGCAAACTTTTCTATTCAATGCACAATATTCAAATTAATATCAATTAATATTTACAATCAACATTATGTAGCTTCTCAGTTCCACATGTTCTGCAGAGGAGAACCAAACAATGTTTTTACATATAGGCTTTGATTTGAATATGACCACCAATAGTAATATTGCCTCGTATGAAAGAAGTCCCTTGTACTCAAATAAATATCAGTACTACACAGAAACTGTGCATCTTCCGCTCCTTCAAATACTTCATAATAAAAAACTTTTTTAAACAAGGGAATGGATTCCATTAACAGAAACGCCGGAGTGCTTTCATTTTTAAAAGGCATACAGAAAGTGTGGCAGCTATTTGTTCGTGACATAAATTTATCAGATAAACATTTAAACTCAGGTAAGATGATTTTCGCTGTGAACCACAATGTGTATCTGTTTATGACACTAATATATGCACAACCCCTTCCGAAGACATTTCAAAGTAAAAGCACTCCATCGTTTCACTTTCTGAATCCACTCATTTGTTCCAAACGGGGCTTTGATTGTTATCCGAAATATGCGGATCTTCATACCGTTCAGTCCTGACATTCAGTTTAGTACATAAACCAACTTGTTCTTGAAAGAAATGCAGGAGATAAACCTGCAACTCCACCGCCAGTAGCGGACACACAGCGAGTGTGTTAAACAGACAAGGGACACACAGCTGATCTGCAGTCCGACGACAGCCAGTGAGTCCAGAGAGTTGGGGCATCGACAGTGAAGACTGGGAGATCGACCGGTAGATTGCGATCGATGGGGTTGGCGACCACTATATAAGAGTTGTTAAAGCATCCTTTTTTTGTTTATTATGTAAATTAGGTACGAGGCCCATCCAGGACAGACCCCAACGTTATTGTGGACGACCTCTTGACTCCTTGTTCACCTGGTGATCCCAACGCAGTTGAAATGTCGTGGATGGATGTTCCCGGGGAGAAACTATTGGAACCTATAGTATGCATGGTAAGGAAATAAAAGTGTGTAATATATTTGCATTTTCAAGCCACTACTGTATTACCATATCATTTCTTCCTCTTTTCAGTCTGACATGCAGAGGTCTCTGACCAGCACGAAGCCAACAGTCAACGATCAAGATCTGGACAAACTGAAAAAATTTACAGAAGACTTTGGACAGGAAGGCTAGGTGGGATGAATCGGCCAAGTCAAACCAAAGCAGTGGAATTGTGATTGTCTCTCTTTACTGTCCCTGTCCCTTTTTTTTGTCTCTCTCTGTTTCATCATGAATATTCACCAGACCAGGTGGTTTCTCATAAATGGGCAAGATTACTGCTCTGTTCTGCCAATCTGATAACCATGCAAAGGACCCTAGTGTCCAAAAAGACCACTTACATCTACAGCTAATCTGATGAAAGAATCAAGACCTCACTGGGGAATTTAGAGGGTTGTTAGACTTACGCACTAAAGGCTAAAGGTATTAATGAGCAGAATACCCAAGCAGCTTATGGATACCAACAGAAGATGTACGCAACCATCTATTTTCAGTTAGGACCATATCATGCACCTTCAATTTCTAGTCAAATCATCACACCAGATAAATAAATACCCTTATATATATCCTCTTTTGTATTGAAATAACAAGCATTTTATAATGTATACTGTACTTTTTGGAATATATACATTTTGGACTGGGAATGAGAAGCTGGGGGCATAAATTCACAGAATTTGTGTCGGTGAAATACATCATTCTCGTCTCAAGGTGGTAGAGATTAAAGCATCTGAGACAGAGTACTCAGGATGAGAGCTGTGTGATGTTCTGTGGCAGTTTTGGATTGTTAACCAAGTTCCAAACAAATTTACAAACTCCGTTGTCATTTGAATCCAACACAGATATTGGGGTGAATAACCAGTGGTGCTGTACCAATATTATTCTACCCTTTTATTCCTCACAGACTCGATAGCTTTGAATTAATTGTCCCTGAGCTCATGGTTTGTTCTTTTCCCTCCCTGTCCACAGGCTTTGCTAATTATCCATAATACAAACAGCGAAAAAACTAAGCCTTACTTTAAATTCCAGTCACATTGCATATTTAGATTTAAAATGCCTGAGATGTTGAATTTGGACACTGGTGGCTCAGGTGAAGACATCATTTTCTCGTACACTAAAAACAAATAGGAACGCATCTCCAAGCATGGAGTATGTGTAGCCATGAGTGGCAGTGTGCACCATGTGCCTTCCAGAAAAGCTGAGAATGCTTTTTTTTCCCTCTTTTTTTAATTTAGGTTTATTTCTAAACTGGTCATACTGCTTATATGAGTGCTTTGTCACTACAACTAAGAAATGTATAATACTTGCACATTTCATGTAAGCTCTTTTAGAGATTGTTCACAGCTGCACTCTTTAGCTCATAAGCTGTGCAAACTTGATGGTAAACAACTCTTATTTTACTGTAAATGTCTGAATTTATAGCCAACTCTTCAGTGTTTTCTTTGTGAAGAGGTGCATACGATTTTCTCTTTTTCATTTCCATCGTGTAAATAAAGGTTATAGTTATGTCAAGAAGAGCAGAGTGGTCTTTTGATAACGGTTTCACACTTAGATAAAATAGACATTTATTGTACTTTATCTTACCAGTTGGTAAGTAGTGTATTTTTTCACTTTATTTACTAACATGAAAAATATTTGCACTATAGAACCCAATTTTATTTCCAATGCAAGATCAATTGACATTAAATAGTTAAAAAATTATAATAAGTTACATCAATTATCAAAACAATTATAAATAAATTAAATATATAAATACGATGAATACTAATAGGTCAATAACTTTCACAGAAAGTAATTATCCAAAGTGTTACAATGAGTTCACTCTATAGTTATTGGTTGATGCCGCCATGTTCAAATGGTCCAGAGGAAATCATATAATCCTGCTTTATGAATGTGGGATATACTTGTTATAATAATGTTAATAATGTAAGTCAGAGGCTTGTTACTACATTGAATTTGAGGGATGTCTTTAGTGAAGCACAGGGTTTGTTTTTGTTTTTCCCTTTTATTTCAAACTGTGCAAGAGGTGACAGAGAGGAGCCCAAACATGGAATCACACACATAAGATAATATAAAAGAACATCTGAAAAATGTAATTAAAATGTGGTAAATATATATATATTTTTAAACATGATTAAATAAAGAGGCAAAACAAAATTAGTCTCAAAACATAAAAAAAAACACATTTACATTATAATAGGATTAAAAAGACGGGTTTTGGCTGCTTTTTGTTTTCCTCAAGAAGAATTTGTAGAAATCAAGCAAACAAATATAATACGTATAAAGTAAAAGTCAGAGAGTGAACCTCAGGCTGTCAGTTAGCGAACTGAGGCGCATACGACGAATAAGAAGAAGAACGTTGCATTGTGGGAGATGTCGTCAACGTGCTTTCCGAGCGCCGCTTCGATCCCGGAGAGTCTCCTCGCGTGAGGACTACAAGTCCCGGGTGCGCGCCTGAAGCGTCCGTCGATGGTGCACGGCTGGACTTGTTTTGGTTTGTGCGGACTGCGTCTTATCACGGGGAGCCAAGGTCCGCCGGGGTGCGCTCACCTGACCGTCACACACCGCCGAGCCGCCGCCGGGGCCCCCGACCCCAACCCCTCCTCCCAGCTCCGGGTTCCCCCGCCCTCTCGGTTCCAGCGGCGCCGCGCAGCAGCGTTATCAGACCTCGGAGGCTGGCCCGCTACTTAGCAAACAAGCTAGCGTTTGCCAGAGTCCACCCATGTCCTCTGAGGAAGGGTTGAGCTCCACGATCGCCGACTGGCTCTACATCAACTCCTGGTGGCTCCTCCTGCCGTTCATCATGCTGCTCGTGGTCGCTGCCTTCATCGTGGCCTTCGTGCTGCTGCTGTACATGATCTCTCCCCTGATCAGCCCCAAACCTCTGAAACTGAATGGGGCCCACGTCGTGGTAAGTGCCCCGGGGAGCTAACGTCTCTTCGCTGGTTACAGGGGCGGCCAACGTCCACCAAGTCCTGGAGCTATGTAGCATAGCTTCAGGTCTGTTTGCACTAACAACAACGTCAGTAACTAGTCGTAGCTGTTAACAGCAGAATAACTCATTCAGAGAGAAGAGGTGACGACAGTGTGTCATTTATAAGGAGGAACACGACTTCTTGTGAGTTCTGTTGTGGTTTAGTTGTGGAGATGTTTGAATTGAACTGAGTTGATTGTCATGTAATGTTCCTGAGGCCAGGTTACATATCAGAAACACCTCCCAGTATAACGGGCTGCATCACTACAAACCACTGCCTTTGCATCCACCTAGATATTCTGATACCATTTTCACTTCCTAATACAGATACCTGAACTGTATCGAGTATTATAAAACATCAAAACCTTTATAATGTATAACAGCAGCTGTTTGCTTCAAAGCCTGTATGGAAGTGATGATAATACCATCATTGTCCTATGACCTGGCTCAGGTTAGATTATTGAAATAACACAAATAAATACATTTAGGATTTAAATTGCTTCCTATTGTGCAGCCGCAGGTGACATAAATAAAAAGATCTGTGTCTGTATCATTTGTGTAATGCTTCTTCAAAGGCTGGAAGTGTAGCTAGTTTTGTAATTGTTGCGTTGAGTGTCATCCCTCCGACACTGAAGTCTTTTACTACACGTCTCTGTTTTACTCGTCGGGTTGATGCTACTAAAGAAAAATCACTTTTTCTTTGCTGCTAAAAAAAAAAGTATTTGATAGTGGGAGTAAGTTGCCACTGCTGATTTGGAGCGAGGTAGAAAGAAGCCATTTCCAAGAAAAGGAAAATAGCAGTTTTCTCTGGGTGATACTAACATATTTAAAAGACGTGACCTGAGATCAGTGCATAGATTCCAGTACTTGCTGATGCCCAACCTGACATTTTCACCAGTATCAGGCCTTTCTGATGCTGGTATCGTGGTTACACCGTGACAGAACTGGTTAGCACACTTCAAACTTTTGAGGAATGAACCTCCTAACCTTTGTATTTCCAGGTGACAGGAGGCTCGAGTGGGATTGGGAAAGCCATTGCAATCGAGTGCTACAGGCAAGGAGCATTCATCACTCTGGTGGCACGAGACGAGGTCAGCACAAACCACATTCGACCAATCATTCTGCTGGGCCTATACCAGCTAGAACTTGTTGTTGGTTGTCAGCCAGCTCGTGAAACTAATTCACATGAATTTGCCCTGTAACAACAGACGGATGTGCTCCACTCACATGCTAAATATGCCTAGTTTGGTTGTGGACTCTTTGCCTGCTTAAAAGCATTTATGTTCAAAAGATCTGCCCTGTTTTTCATTCAGTTTTTAAAGATCAAACTTGGTGATATTTCTAAGTGTTTGCACAAGTTTTAACATATTCAACATGCTTGTTTTCCTTCAGGCTAAACTCGTTCAAGCTAAAAAAGAAGTGGAGAAATTTGCCATCAATGACAAGCAGGTATGGATTTTGTATTGATCCCAATGGAAAATGTTAAACCTGTGTATACGCTCAGGTGGAGTATCACATACAATTTCTGTCCTCAGGTTGTGCTCTGCACATCAGTGGATGTCTCCAGTGATTATAGCCAGGTGGAAAGTGTTTTAAAACAGGTAATGTTACCTCCTCTTCCATCTCAGTTTCCTTTAATAATTCAGTGCTGAAGGGCTAAAGGAGAATTTTCTTGTCATTCAGGCACAAGAGAAGCTGGGGCCTGTTGATATGCTTGTGAACTGTGCCGGAACATCCATCTCTGGAAAGTTTGAGGAAGTGGAGGTGGACCGTTTTAAAGTAAGTACCTGAGAAGGGTCAGATGTCAGTAAGTTACTGTGAACAATATTCAAATTAAAAGTTTTAATGTCATATTCGGTCAAATATTCACTCCTCATATTTACTCTAGAGTGTCGTAAAAAAGGCGACGGTAACTTTGAGTTATGAAATGTCTGCAGCTACTTTTATGCAGCACTTGACTCTGGACTACTCCCTTATAGTTTATGTGAACCTTGACCCCATTTCCAACAGAAACTGATGGAGGTGAACTACCTAGGCAGCGTTTACCCAACACGGGCCGTCATAACAACCATGAAGGAGAGAAGAATGGGCCGCATCATGTTCGTGTCCTCCCAGGCGGGCCAGATCGGCATGTTTGGATACACCGCCTACTCCCCCTCCAAGTTTGCCCTGCGTGGCTTAGCTGAGTCGCTGCAGATGGAGGTGAGTTTTTCCTGCTCACTTGCACGGCACCTAGTTCAACTTGTTTACCATGATATATTTTAATGTACTTTTACTTTTTAATTTCAACAAAGCCATTGAGTCAAAAACAGGGGATTAGTGTTTCCTGCTGTTCTTTTCCAGATAAAGCCGTACAATATCTATGTGACTGTGGCCTTCCCCCCTGACACTGACACTCCAGGGTTTGCTGAGGAAAATAAGTCAAAGGTAAACTCTTCAATATTCTTTTACTATTATATTTAACAATATTATTATTAACAATAACATAATTTCAGATTAATTTTTCACCCATGTAAAACCAGTTCCTCCTCTGTTTCTTTTCTCTCCCAGCCTCTAGAAACTAAATTAATCTCCGAAACAGCCGGAGTGTGTCAACCAGACCAGGTGGCCAAAATCATTGTGCGCGATGCAGTTGTAAGCCACCACCACGCTTCTTCTACTATTATACAGTCAAAACAACTGCTAATTGGGTAAAGATGGGTCCTTTGCTGTTAACATATCTCCACTTATGTCTTTGCTTTTGCAGCAGGGGAACTTCAACAGCTCCGTGGGACCCGACGGTTACATGCTATCAGCCCTCACCTGTGGGATGTCGCCCGTCACCTCCATCACAGAAGGTCTTCAACAGGTCCGAGCACATGAATGATACTTTGACACTGGTCAATGTGACGCTCCTCCCGGCTGCCGTCGAGATGGTGAGATTGACAGTTTCTGACCTCAGTTTGTCTTCTGTGCAGATTGTTACCATGGGATTATTTCGGACCATCGCCCTCTTCTACCTGGGGAGTTTCGACAGCATTGTGCGCCGCTGCATGATTCAGAGAGAGCAGCTAAAAGCAGCTGACAAGACGGAGTGACAGCAGCCGTACCTGCTTCACAGCCCAGTGCTCCTCTTCTTCCTCCTCCTCCTCCTCCTCCTCCACACCCCCATCCCATCCCTTCATCCAGCTGTTCAAGTGCCCAACCGTAGTTGGGGAATATGCCAGGCTTTGAGTGCATTTCTGATAACATCATAACAGACAGGATGAAAGAAATGGCAGATGTTTACTCTTTGCTTGTCCTCCATTGACTTCACAGCCATTTCTTTCTATCCTTTCAGAGCATTCCAGTGACTTTTCCGTTTAATGTGTCCACCTGCTTCTTTCAGTCGGAGCAGCCTTACTTTGTGTGTGTGTTTGTGGGGGAGGGGGGGGCACACAGACTAAACATCCCACAGCCTGCTTTTAAAATACATATGGGCTTTGTGAGCAACTTTCATTTCAGACACCAGGCCTCCCTGCCTCTACTTGCACAGTGTTTATATTTCCCCTCACAGAGAGGCTAAACGGCAGATAGCTTGTTGGGCTAAATATGGCTTGAAATTCCTTCCCACCATGGGGCCATAGAGAAAATCTGAATGGTAACTCTCACCTTTTTGCCATTTTGTTACATGTACTTAAAAACCGGGACCACCCTGTAAGAATTTCACTATCTTCAATGAAAAACTTCCTCAATCTCAACCTTTGTTGTACCACAAGTCTTTGCAGGCAAAGCACCTTCCGTCTTCGCCGAGTGTTTTTGTTTAGTGCTCTGCATCTCAACCAGACAAAGATTTGATGACAAAAGTACACTAATCTTAAATCAGAGAGAGCGAGAGAGAAAGTGAAAGCATTTGTAGGTTTTGATTGTTATTAAATATTACTAATGCAAAAACACAATTTCCCCAAAATGTTTAGATGTGGTGTTGGGCAGAATTTGTGTGTATTTTTGTGTGCATACATGTGTGTGTTTGTGTGTTCATGTTTGCTGTGACTGAGCCAACCCCTGGTGAGAGAAAAGCCATTCAATATTATGGTCTCGGGATTAAACACCAAATTATTTTCTGCTCATCCCATCTTATTTCTTTGAGAAAGGAGAGCAGGTACTGGCTGTTGAAGACATGTATTAAATATGGGGGGGGGGGGGGGGGGAGGAGGGAGATGACAGCTCAGGTGATTTAACTCTTCATCTGTGCATGTGATCGAATTCAGCACACCTTTTTTTCTTTCTTCCTTAATTGTGTGAAAGGAAGCGTATCATTTCCACATGCAGTCTTTGGTGTCTGTGCACATATTCAGCCACCCCAGTCAAAGATCCGAGTTGGATCCATTAACTGTGGGGTGGTGCAAGTCAGGGCAGGGCCATGAGGGCACGACTCGCTGGTTCGAGTCATGTCCCTTCGAGTCTATTGAGGGCGCTAGAGATTTGTTTTACATAGAGGTCAAAATAGAAAAGGGACTAGCATGAAAAGTGGGATCCTCGTCCTTCTGATTTTCGACCTGCTATCACTCTGTCATGCACACTCTGGACTTTGTTACTCCCTGAATAACAATACCCATTCCCTCCGGGTTTCTGTCAAACCTTTGGAAAAATCTTGTACTTATCACATGACCTTCTTACTATTTTGCGTCTTAATTTGGTCCATCACAAACGGGGAGAATGTACTTTAATACAGAGCATACAAATCAGAACATAGTAATATTATTTTTAAATGCACCACTATCTGAATGCCAAAATGTGTGAAGACAATTTTTGAGATTTATTACCATGCTGCTGCTCTGTTGATCTTCAGAGTTAGTCTGTGAGAGACGTGGAGCAGCGTGGGAACCCATTCTAAGCCTTAAAGACGTGACTACTGATGAAGCTAGAGCTATACGAATGGCATGTCCACAGAACAATGTGGCTTAACCCACATGTGGTTTACCAGTTCATTTAATGACTCTTCAGTGTTTTGTGTTGTCTATTTTTGTCAACTTCCAGGCTTTGTATGACAAAAATAAGCCTTGGTGAAATCCAAGAAATGAAAGTGAGAATGGATGACCCATGTTTGATGATGTTCTCATTTGACTTTGGTTTAAAGGCATACTGTCCTGCACTTCATAATCTTAACTTTATTTGCTTTCAGAAGTTCTCTTTTTCCTTAAGGTAGCAGCACGTAGTTGATGGAACATGTAGCCCATGTAAAAAGCAGTTTTGTTTAACACGTTTTTAAGCTATGCAAGTGAAGCCTATGCTTACGATATGTTCAAACATATAGTCCACATTTCAGTTGTCTAACAGCCACTAACATCCTCTGTTTAACGGTGTCATCATTAGATCACTGAGTATTGAACATGAAAGTCATGATGCACTCTTGTTTCATTCTTCTTTGTTGCTTTTTTAATTTTGTTTTTGCCAAAACAAATGCTTAACACCTTCACCTTGTGTGCCATTGAAAGAAAATGTGAGAAGTGAACGTGTCTCTGTCTTAATTTCTTTCATAATAAACAAAATAAATACCTGTGAAGAGAAATCAAATCGAATTCCTGTTTTCATCCTTGGGTTTGAAATTGAGAGATACAATCTTCTTAAATTGTTTGTGTTGTGCAGTTTCGCTTTGACTGATTTCTGGTTGAGGAAAATATTTTGGCTGAAAGTCTCAGTTCAGTGCAAGTGAGTTGTGTCTTTCAGAAGTTCGGGAAGGGTTGTGGGAATTTAAGTATTCTGTTTGATGTTATGAGATTTTAATCTTCCATGAGGGCACTTTCAACAGCAGCAGCATCCCTCTCTCTAAAATTTGCAGCATGCAGGTTTTTCTGATGCTTTGTTTGTCCCATTTGAGAATAAGAAGTAGACATGTGGTGGAAAATAAATTCTAAAGAACACTAGAAAGGGCATCAGAGGACGGAGGGAAATTGTATTCAGGTACATTAATGTTGTGCTGCAGCACTGGATCTCCTTCCACAAGGGGGTGGCTGGACCACATCACAGTAGTCCTGTGTGCTGCTCATTAACATCTTGTAAACAGCTTTCCTTGCTCTTGTCTGGGCGAGCAGCCGATTGAAAGCTGTCTGGGTGAAATCTTAAAAAAAAAAAAACGTTGTTTAAACACATATTAATAAGAATATACGCTGTAAATGGTTCTTAGTGCACTTCTTCATCATTCACTCGGAGTCTCCGAGCTCAGCCAAAGGAGTTAATTTGCGCGGCTGACGTCAGGAATACCTCACCAGCCAGAGCGCGGCCCACTGGCGGCGGTGGGCAGGCTGCTGCGGCTGCTGAAGAGGATATGAGGAGCAGCCGCGGAGGAAGAGGACTCCAGTCCGACCTTGTCTGGCTCACGGTCCCGCGCACGGTTTGTGCGTAAAAACGCTGCTAAAACAGTTGGCGGCGTTTTAACGCCCCTTCAGGCGCGCACAACTCCGGCCTTCATTCATGTCCTTCTGGGTTTTTTAACCACTTCTGGGTAACGTGCACCGGAGAGCCACACTATACTCCAGCCCTCTTCCGCATATTGGATTTCTGTGCTGAGAGAAGGTCGCCCGTGTCCCTCCAAGGAACCGGGAAAGGAAGATTGCTGCTTCCACGGACTCAGTCCATTTTTGACTTTTTAAAACGTTTGCTGTACAGTTTTAATCAAAGGATTTCCTCAACTCTTGAAGCGTTTTTTTGCCTACTGGCGGGGATTACTCGCTTGCATCGCTTGCATTTGAATTTGTGGAATCGGATTTCGGGACAGGCTTGTGCGTAAGGAGCAGTGCACATTCGATCATAATGCATTTGATTTAGGACACCATCTGTCTACACGAAGTGACCAAATTAAGCCGGGATGGCGAGCGAGAGTAATCGTTATATTGTGGAAAAGTACATCTGCCATAAACTCTCCAAGAGGGGCTTCGAGTGGGGGTTCGATGATGTCCGGGACGAGGATGAAGCGGATAACGGGTCGATAGTTGCCCCTCCGCCGACTTTGGTGCGCCGGTGCCGCGAAGCCAGCACCGGGCCCGACAACCAGAGCCTCCCCAGCCTGTTCAGACGGCTCCCGCAGTCCGAGCCGCACGATGCCATCCACCGGGTCCTGCGGGAGGCTGGGGACGAACTTGAGAGACTGTACCAGCCGGACTTCACGGAGATGTCGCGGCAGCTCTACCTCACCTCCAACACGGCGCAGAGGCGGTTCGCCGAGGTGATCGACGAGCTGTTCCGGGACGGGGTGAACTGGGGCCGGATTATCGCCTTCTTCGAGTTCGGGGGCACCGTGTGCGTGGAGTGCGCGGCCCGGGAGGAGATGACATCGCAGGTGGAGAACATCGCGGAGTGGATGACAGAGTATTTGAATGGACCTCTAAACAGCTGGATTAAAGACAACGGGGGATGGGTAGGTGGATTCCCATGTAGCTGCAGTTCTGGTGCCACGGTGGCGCAAAAGTGCTCCTTCGCTCTTTTCGCTTTTAATCAGTGAATTTCCGCTGCGTGCGTGTGTGTGTGTGAGATCAGCACGTGCCTTCTACTTGGGTTAAATGTCACACAACGTTTAAAACCACGTCCGGTGGTGAGCATTAATACAAATCCAGCTCGAGATGTGTCCATTACGCACGACAAGCGCTAGGGAGCGATCGAGATGGACGGCCTTACTCAGGAGGCTGATCCGATTGGACGTTCGCGGTGGCTGTTTAACTCGTTTGGCCAATCAGGGAGCGTGCTCTGTCACACCTCCCGACGCTGTATTGGGAAAGCCCGCCCTGTCCAGTGGATCGCCAGCAGCAGACGTCAGGGAGAGCGCAGGGTAAAGATCCAGGAGAAAATCCATTTCACAAAACCAGTATTTTCCTGTGGCACAGTAGAGAAAAGTCATTTTCATTCTCTGAGGCCTCATGTGCTGTGGAGCTCTGCTGCAGCAGGGTGTATGTGACGCAACGAGTCATAATCCCAGCAGAAGGGAAGAGGCCAGACACATGTCAGCAAAGAGAAAACTATTGAATTAATGTGCTCAGGCCTCTGGGAATGGCCGGTCAGGGTTGAGCTCACACAAGCTTCAGGTAGGAACGAGGAAAGGCATCTATCGAAAACACTTCCTGCACAGAGGCACAGAGAGGAATCCATTTCTGTTTCTATGACTTCTTTGCTCCCCGGCAGCTGTTAATCCAATCTGCCATGAATTAGCCTCTAATTAGCAGTGATGCTCTTAATGAGAGCATAACATTTGTGCTGCTTGGTTATTATAGCTGGAAGCTATCAGATTTGGAGATGTAGGGATGGGGGGGACGGTCATCAATGATTCATATTGAACATATCTTCTCAAAGGGAAGGACCGTTTAACATTCCCCTTGAGTGTGCCTTGCCCCTGGAGGTGGCAGGTTGTGGCACATATCAAAGGCAGCCACAGAGGGGGGAGCCCTCCAGGAACACAGGGCCCTCATCCCCACAGCCCCGTGTGTTTAACATGCACTCCTCCGTGCATTCAGGTTGGAACTCTTTTGTCTGCCTTTTTTCCCCCAGACCTGTGCCTTGAAGCTGCCACAGGCCGGCCTGCTCTGTCTCTGGAGCCTGTGCCCACTGCAAGATAATGTAGGTCATCATCATCGTCGTCTGTGTTTTCCATCCGGGCGGAGAGGGCTGTGTCTCTGCTGCTCTGCATCCACTGGAGAGCGAAAGCACAGTCTTTTTTTAATCCAAAGGATTATTTAGGATTATTTGAAAACATATGTCTCCAGTTTGGGTCACTTTGGTGGAGATCTGCTCTCAACAGCTCAAAAGCCACATCCAAGTGAAGTGGGCTAAAACGAGGCTCCAAAACAGTTTAATACAGTGCACTCTAATCAGCCTAAACGTTTTAGAGCTCCAGGATCAGACACTGTTGTTGATTTAGATGTTCATATGAATGCCTTCATTATTGTGGGGAATTTCCTAACGTGTGTGTTTGTGTTGTTACCTGACCTTTAATAACTGACACTGCAGGCACAGAGCTTTGTCTGCGCTCTGGACTGGGTTTGTGTTCTGAGTATCCTCTTTTTCATGGACTCGTTGGCTGGATTTTGAAATATAATGAAGTCATTCAGCGAGTGCCAAATAGAGGTAGTTTTCTCCTTATTCAAAGCTGCGCTTGGACAGAAAGTTTGGTTTTCTACTGACAACTTTGCGAGGTTTTCTTAGTGTAGTTGGTTGATTCATTTGACTTCTTCCTGAGTTCTGAATCCACATAACTCACAGGTTGGAGATATTTCCCTTGAGTGATCTCGGGGCTGCGGGCAGAGAAGCTTTGATTAACAGTGAATCTTTTTTATTCACCCATTCTTGTATCTTTCTTGCCTTTTACACAATAATATTAGGATCAGCCAATCAAACACTCCTTGTGTATCAGTTTTTGATGGTAGAATGCACACCCCCATGCAGCTGCGGAAAAAAACTGAGGACACGACCTCAGTGTCATCTGTTATAGCCTGGAATGGCTTGAACAATGGCCGCCACTGCTTGGAAATAATGTGGCAAACAAGCTGTTTTATTGTGAAAGTCTCGAGTGGATTGCAATGAAGCAACCGTGCCACGTTTCTAAATCCAAGTCGCTCATCATGGACTTGCCTGAGGGACTTGTGCATCCATGTTGGGGTCACACTTATAATGGCTCGTTTCCTTCATTTCATCCATTAACTGCAGGTAAATGCAAGTAAATGAATTAGAATAAAGCACATTTCATTTTTCTGTCCCTGCACTGTTGACCAAAACAAGAAACACTTTCTTTTGGTGGTGTTGACATAGCTTCCCAACGTTCACAATGTTGAACAAACATGGTTGCGACAGGTTGTGTTTATGGTCGCTCATGCTATCCGTTGTGTTATTGCTCAGGGGGGAATCCTGTGTTTTCCACCACTCTTGAAACAAAGGTGGGAGCTAATCAACCCATTACTGGCATTTTGACATGTTAGAGTGGTTTGGAAACAGGTTTCTATCAGCCACCCTCTGTTTCCTGTTGTTTCTGAGACAATTTGAGCCTGAAACAGTAGCGCCCACTAATCATTGTTGAGTCTAGGCATCCCCAGTGAGTCAAATATAGTTTTAGTTAAATACAGCTATCTGCTCATTCAAAATAACAATGCACTTACTGTATTTGCAAAATCCAAAGCTCAGGGTGAAATTGCAGCCATTCCGCACTGATTGCTTCCCTCGCTCCAGGGGGTGAAACACTGTTCCCTCACGCTCGGTTCTAAACTCAACCTTTGTGGTGACAGAAATGGCTCACATCAGGGGACGATTGCATCGAGGCCACAGTCTCACCCACATGAGGTGCACAAATGTGTTTATTTACTGGGGCTGGCAGTAAATAAAAAATGATTGAACAAAGTGGCAGGCGGCGGTCAACTCCTGAAATTACATGCTTGACCTCTGTTATATTTACTGCCAGAGGGGGCAGCACAGAGCAAAATGCCTAAATGTGTTGTGGAGTAAAAGCAACAGTTTCACAACTTTGGAAAGTTAAGTGAGAGCAGCTTCAGAAACTGATTCCTGTTTTTTCATCTCCACGTTTTTTTTAAAGTCATGCTGTAGAGATGCAAATGTCTGTCAGTAAGTTGGTGTGTCTACCTCAGTGGTTTGGACTTAAATATCTCAACAACTATAGTTATGACATTTTGATGGTCCCCAGAGGATGAACCATAATGAGTCTGGTTATCCCATGACTTTTTCTCTACAGTCACAATGAAATTACGAATTGTAGTTTTCAGTTAATCTCAAAAAACTATTGGATATGGAATTTTGTTAAGACATTGACGGTCCCCAGAGGATGAATCTTACTCAGTTTGGTGGTCCCACAACTTTGTTTCTAGTGTCACAAGGAGGTTACCAATTGTGGTATTTAGTTCATCTCAATGACTTTTGGATATTAAGTGTTGTTCAGAAATTGATGGAGCCCAGAGGATGAATCGTATAGAGTTTGGTGATCCAATGATTTTTCCTCTAGTGTCACAATGAGTTTACAAATTTTGATTGTTATTGTGAAATATCTCAATTATTGGATGGATTGCCATGAAATTTGCTTCACACGTTGACAGGCCCCTCAGGATGAACTGTAATAACTGTGGAGAACAACTGGGTTTTCATTTAGCGCCAGCATCAGGTCAAAATGTCCAAATGTCTAATTCCTCAGTTTATTAATAACCACGTGAAGACACATTTTCAACTGTCTTAGCTGTTAGTTCTGACGCGTGCCAACAAGCAAGCGCTAACATGCAAAACCTTGGGTGGTGAACATAGCTGACATGGTACTTACTTAACACCAGGATGTGAGCATTGTCATTTTGAGCAGGCAATCACACAGACGCAAACTTTTAACTCGGTCGTCTCGTTTTCGTGTCTTGTTTTCATCCTGTAGGAGCTGAGGGGCGTAAAAGCCCTTTTTTTGCCTCAAACAGCAGGATCAGGTGTCTGAGGAATGCTGCTAACCAGGTGGCCTATTTCTCTGTGTGTCTCACAGGTGTGTGTGTGTTTCAGGACAGGACAATGCTAGTTGGCTTGGTTTGGGTCCAACCAGTGGGGGATTCCCCGAGCACAATCTGCCCATCAACGGGTGGGACCTGCATGCTGCTACGGTGTTGCGGGCGTCTGGCTGCACCCCTCTACTCCCTTGTTGCGGCTGAGTGGATCTAGTTCAGCGAGGAAGTCATTAATCTCCATATAGGTGACATGTCGGCGAGGAAGAGAGGAAAGAAAAAACAAAAACAAACTGAATTATAAAGGAAGCACATACAGCCCATCATGGAAGAGTTAAAGGGTTCTCACTTACATTCAATTTGCGTCCTCTTGATTCTAATTCTTTATCTTTAGCAAGTCAGCCACTCACTGTTGCCCCATTCAGGTGTTTCCCTTGGCTGTCAACATACAAAAACAAGCCTCCATTGGTAATGGCGGGAATGCTACATTTGAGGAGTTGTGCTCGGTAATAAGCTCTATAAGTCATGGTCGATCCAAGTAGAAACCTTCTCTTTTCACTCTGCACGTTACAGTCCATCTCTTCATTTATGTTCTTTATCAGTCCAACCTCACAACCCAGACTGTGGGACCAGCTCTGATGTCGTGTTCCCAGCAATCACACAGAGGAACGATTACTCATGCAAATAGCATTCAGGGGTTTTCACTCCCAACCATCATTTCCAAACGGAGAAATAACGACATCATTTCAGCCGCTGCAAGAGTAGAAAACTCTGCAGCTGAGGCCGAGTTTGGAGATTTCAATGCCAATGTTGTCTCTTGATGTGGACTCCGCGGCTCTGTAATAGAGACAAAGGGGCTTAGTGTGGCGAGAAGCAGCCAAGGTTTCCCCCCTGTACTGTACCCCTTTTGCTGCGCAGGCCCCAGTCGCTCACCATCTGCCACCGTGTTTACACCCGTCAGCCCGGCAAACTGTAATGGCAGAAACATTTCCTACAGACACGGGCAGCTCTGGGCTGTACGTTCCTGAATCAATCTGACATTAATGCTGTCTTTAAGGAGCAGCCCAGGAGAGATCTGGAGTCTCGCTGCTATCTGGCTCTCTGAGTGTTTGGAATACTTAAGGAAGAATGTCTAAGCCTCTTTAGGAGGTGTGGTGAGAATAACAATAAAAAGGCTCCTTCAGTCAGTTCTACTGCTGAGGTGTATCTGCCTAAAATAAACTAATGGTTGACTTTTAGGCATATATAAGGATCTCATTTTACCTTTATCTTCACCTTTACATTGAAAAAGATATATATTATCCGATCTTTATATTCATGCCGGATATATACAGGAGTTTTGGGGCACAATTTACTGAAAAACCTGCTACATGTGATGTTACCACCAGCGGCGATGCAGCAGGTACGCAAAGAACCTAGGACCCCGAGCTGATGGGGCTGGGGGGCCCCAAAAAACTCCTGATTATGTTCCTCCTCAATAACGAATTTCGTTAGAGCTATAGTCTGTGACTGCTATATACAGGAAACTGCAACCACACTACCAAAGCCAAAAACGTTGTACTTTATGCAGTTTGCTGGAAGACTAGAACGTCTAAAGGAGCGAGTATGATGTTTTGGGGATTAATGTGTTTCTTTTTTGGGGAGGGTTGTTTTGTTTTAATAGTCCCTTCTGCCCAGGGCCCGTAAATTCCCTTCAAACACACCTGGTTACCACATCTTTTTGTTCCTATTCTCACCGAAAATAATTGTCTTTGAGAAACAGCAAGTCTGGCTCTGCATCATTACTTTACAGACTTTTACTGCGTACAACAACAAACCAAAGCTTTTGTGGCAGCTGGACACTTTGCCATCAATTATTAATTCAGCTATTTATTCGAAATGTGAGCCGCGATTCTTTTATTTTCTGACAGTGAAATCGAGTTGATCTTCAAACTGCAGACATGCTGTCGTTCTTAATCACAGAAACACGGCATCTCTTCAAAACTAAAACAAAGAGAATATGTTTTTGTTCTCATTCTCTTCACTGGAACATGAGGTCAGACCTGCACTCTCAGATCTTTTCAACTCGACGTGACACTTGCCTCTATGTCATGTTTACCATTCCATGCGAGCCATTAACGTGCCAGAAAATGAGCACCTTCGCTGTGTATGGGAAGCAGTCATTTAAAGGGATAGTTCACCCAAAGAGGAAAATTCACTCATAAAGTAAGAGGGGTTTGAGTCCAATAACCACTTTTGGAGTTCCAGGGTTAAAAAGTGTTTAAGCCAAATCCAACACAATTTAAGTACATTGTGACTACTTTGTCAAACGTATAAAAACAACAGAAATATAACTCAAAACCATGTTTTTAGCCTAAATGTCTGCTCTTACGAAAAACAGGGAGTAAATGATGCAGTTTTTAGTAGAATTTGAATATCAGGGCTTCCGGACACTTGGATGTTACCACAGGAGCAGTACGGAGGCGTTTTATATGTTTTTTTTCTATTGATTTTGTACGTTTGAAGAAGGAGTTGTCCCCATTTACTTACTATTGGATTTGGCTGAAACACTGTTTACCCCTGAAACTTCAAACTGTTTTGTGGACTCAAATGCTTCACCCACCCCTCCATCGGCAGAATGCTGTGTAGATAATTAGTGAATTTTTTATTTTTGTGTGAACTTTCCCTTTAACGTGATTAGCAGAGTTATACAGTTTCAGTTTCTGGAACGTAACTCTGGGGCTTTGCAGGCGCTCTGCCGGTTTTCCACGGCCTCGCTTCCCCCCCCCTCGAGACGCTCCACCCCATCCTGTGTTCTTATTTCTGGGCCTCCTCAGGAGAGCCGGAGGAATGTCTGCTGGGGGAACTGCCACTGTAAATAAATAATGGAGATGACCTGGGTGTTTCTTTCCTGAGCGGAGGGCGTGTGCGATTTGGTTCTTTTGTTGGACAGGCTATCATGTCAGCTGAGCGCGCTCCATTCAGGAACTGAACTGTAGTCGGCCGGCGTGCTGACGTGTGCGTGTGGTTTTTGTTTTGTTTATTATGACTCTCTCTTCAGGCTGCTGGAGCCAATGTGTGTAGCCTGCAGACTGGTATTTGTGGCTTCAGCCATATGTTTTTGTTTTTTTTTGATTATTTTTGCTTAAATCAGCATCACCTCAACCTGCTGTCTTCCTGTTTCATAAGAGACACTGAGCTGTTTAAAAGCACCACTATCCCGGGCAGAACACTCACTGATGAATAATAAATGGAGGAGATAAACTCGGACACTAAATGGATGCCCCTCCAGTAGAATCTCAAAGGCTGTCTGAGCTCCCGCCAGGAGCTTACCTCTCTCTAGTTCCCTTCTTTATTCTCATCTCCTTCTGTCTGCTCCTCCCAGCACCATAAACACTCATTTATAAACACGCACGTGCCGGGCCTCTTCACAAACAACACGCTAATACCCAGAGACATGGCCTCCAGTGTCAGGTAACACCCCGGATCCCTGAAAAATGCAGGGACACGTGAGAGGCCTCTAAATATAGTAGTGTTACCATCACTGCTCCCATGTGGTCCTTTAATTGTCATGTTACTCGTAAATCCCCGGCCTGTTCGCCTCTGTGCGATCACGACACTTATCGTAAACCCGCTGCTGCTCTCCATGGAAAAGAACCGAAGCGTTTGAGATGGCAGATAAAAGAGTTTTCCACCTTTCCTGTCATGGTGGGAGCTGGATAATGAGGAGCCCACTGAGACACCAGTTGACTTTGCCATAGGGCCCACCCTTGTAAGCAGCTCTATATCAATATAGGGCAAGGTTAAACGGTTCCTCCCATTGTCTAGCTTCTGTGGATATTTTTGGGACAAACCCCCCCAAAAGGTTTCTATTTTTACGATTTAATATTCTCAATTAGTTTCCAGAGAAACAATGGCTAGTGCTGTTTAAAATGCAAAGATGATGTCTTATTTCTGCCTGGTTCATGAAGGGAAAGCATTGTTAATGGAGAGTATAACCTAAATATTAAATCCTGCAAAATAAGATTATATAAAATGTACCCAAAATTGATTGACAGTTTCTTCTGAAAACGTTTCCAGCCAAAGAAATGTCCCAGTAACCGCAGAGGTTTGTGTTTAGTACCAGTGGCATTTGATGATTGTTTTCAATGCTGATAACAAATACATGTTTATTATTACTATTAGGATTCTGGTACAAGACTCAGCAGTAGCTAGATATTGTAAAGCAGTAATGCTTGGTTGGGTGTCATTCATTTGTTCTCATTTGTCCAGCATCCAGTCAAATACTATTCACTCTGCTTTGGTCTCCACCAAGAAAAAATATCTTAATCTTGAGCCGTTAAATCAGTCCAGTATGTTCACTCTGTGTTTAAGGCAGTTGTCTGTCAGCTGTTTGATTCCGGCGAGGTAGCATAGATTGGGTTTTTGAGCTTTTTTGCTTTGTTGCTTGATGCATCTTAAAATGATGCCAGTGACGATGAAGCAAAACCAAAACAATGAACTGAAAAATGCTAAAATACTCGGTACTGCTGAGGGAACCTTCAGCAGATTCAAGTGTTAACTCTCTATTATCATTAATACAAGTCTCAGCTTTAGCAAAACACTGTTATTCCATTAACTTAGTGAGTTATTTGATTGAGCTGTCGCTTTTCAAGGTTTTGAAAGTTTATGAATGTACGCACACAGGCGAGCAAACACAAAAGCGGATGTCCTGGTGCAAATCAATTATTTGCCGTCCACAAAATGGCTGTGTACACACCCGCGCACATGCACACACACATCCACTGTGGCACAACAGTGTGTACACACAGAAGTGGATGTGGTAGTGTGAATCAATAATGCTGTGTTGTCACAGGGTGACATGTGAGCCATGGCAGGGAGCAGATGGCCCCGGGGTCCCAAGCTTCCTGTTAGCGGTGCGCACACACTTGAACAAATGCACACACATGCACACCAACACACACACAAGCACCATCTCCCCTGGGATTTCCCAGTGCAACTAGCCACAGCACTGGCCATTAACAAACAGCATGCCATTATTGGCTCTTCTCTGAAATGCTGAGTACATGCCCTCCCAAAACCTGACAACAGCCAGATAATGGTAAATAGATTTCAGTGCCTGGTCCGTGGAGGTCTGGGGTAAATAACTCTCCGCACCCCTCCTGCAACCAATGTGATATTTGGGCAGCGCAGCAAACGTCCCACAGGAAATCGGATCTGTTTCAGTCGACGCTGTGAGTGAGGTCAGCCGTTGCTCGGATATCACTTTGACTATGTTGTATTGATTGAGCGTTTCCGATGGGGCTGTGTCGGTATCTCCCAGCAAAGACTCAATTAACCCAGTGAACCGGTGGCTGTGTGTGCAGGTGAAAGAAAGACCCCGACAAGATCATTTTCTCACGCTGCCAACTTTCACCTGATTGCAAAAAAAAGAGCAATACACTCCGATTGTGAGATAAAAGCTTTGCACAGTACGTTGATGCGCTTATGTGGTAGGAAGCCGTGGCAGCGAGGATGATCGGCTTCAGTGGTGAAGACATCTTGTCACTGTACCAGATAACCCCTGATGCTTTCTGGGAAATCCTACTGCTACACTGACCTACCTCCGGCAGGAATATCCCAGCAGCACCGTGCCGCTGTTATACGAGTCTACTACGAACGCCGCCTTCAATTGGTTATTCAACTCTCAAATGATGACAGATACTTCAAAGGCAATGGGGAGAGTTGGAAAAAGGAGAACTGACAGTGATTCCTTTTCTTCTTAGGTGTTTTATTTATCATTTTTTGGTATTTTTTGACAGTACAGTGATTAATGTCTGTGTATGTTCTCAGAAGGCATCAGTTTTTGATTTCCCCCCCCCCTTTCTCATTATTACGATGCCTGGATTCAGTTATGTCAGGCGCCCCTTTGCTTTATAGAGAAGCGTTAACTCTGTGACCTGTCTAGACGAGGCTCGTGTCTGCAAATGTAACCGCACGTAGTTTAATCAACTCTGCTAATTGACCTGTAAAGTGCTTCATTTATCTTTCACACTTTATGAACACTCATGGTTGTAAAAGAAAAAGCGAGAGAGTCCAATAACTATGCGTGTTCTCTCCATTTAATCTACAGAATTTCATTAAACCATTGTGGAAAAAAAGAGCTTTGATTGTCACTGTGTCAAATTATCAGCTGGCTGGTTCAAACTCATCCTCTGAAGCCACCCAGTCTATCAGGGTGAGGCAGCCAGACTCCTTGACCTTCGATATTCTCATTAATACGAGTCCACATTCCTGCACTCCGGGGAGGAGATGGGTTGGAAAAATATTCCTGGATGAAATGGCTTAACTTCACAAGCAGTCTTTGATCAGGAGGTGAGGCTAACAGGGTTGTAGAGGAGGAGTGCATGGAGAGGAGGCTTGTAAAGCCATAAACACACAGTCCATACCCTCTGACCGCCACATGTACCGCAGCCAGGTCCAGGCTGGCAAGGTGATAGTCAGGGGAAAAAAGTAATTATGGTCTCCACCGCCAAGGTTGAAAGACCAAAGCAAAACAAACGTAGCTAGTAGATAAAGAGGGTTTGATCTCATTGGAGTTCATGCTGTTAAGTAAAGTGGGCGTAGATTAGCTCACTCCACAGAAATTTACAGAGCAAACATAGTTCAAGTCTCCTGTTCAAGTCATCTGACTCAACAATCATCTGATTCTCAGCTGATCCACCTCCTGACTAGAAAGCAGAGGAAAGAGCACACCGGCGTTAAGTAGCACAAGAATAAATAAAGAAGGAACATTTCAAACACGCCCTGGTTCATATATGAGTAAATGTCTTCCTGCATACAGATTAGTTAAGATAAACTTTATAGATCCCAGGCCAGGTAGATTCATTCATTACAGCAACAAATACGTATATATAATATCACTGTAGCATTCTTTACCAAGATGGATGATAGATAGATTATGGATAGACAGATAGTAGGTGTGAATTCACAATAAAATACAATATGAAAATAAAAATGGCCTGTTAATTTATCTACAGTATAAAAGTCTTTATTTTATAAACTCTCATCTTCCATTCACATGGCATCAATGTTATTTGACAACAGACTCTGAATGTAACTAATGACATTTTCCATGGATTATTCCGAGGAGACAATGCTTTAAAAAAACTCTATTAGGAACTGACGTGTTCCTTATTAGCTTTCTGCACATTTAACACCAGACCCACGATGTCACAATAGGCAACTTATTATCATTCCACATGTAGGCTCTGTTTCCCTTTGGTCTGTGTGCTCAGACTGGGAAGGTCACACAGCTTAGCGTGAGCCAACCTGCACAGATAATTCAAACAATCCTACTTTTTAAAAAGCGTACAGCTCAGCGCAGCCTCTCCAAGGTCCCTGTGAGGACAGGGAGTAGAAGTAACACCCACCTCAGCTCTGAGCCACCGAATGAAGCTTCATTATCATTCATCTATGTTTGAGATGGGTGTAGTTCTAGTTATTTTATTACATAATGTAAGTGTGTGCGTTTAAGCCGTGTTCCTTATGCGGATGACTTATCTCAGGCTTCATTCCTCCTCACATCAGGCCTCTCTGGTGTGCACAGTGCAGTTGTTTGTTACCACACATCAATGCATTCCTCTCATTCCTTTCCCCCTCAGCCTGGATGAAAATCAGCTGGTTGCCTGAGAGAGGTCATTGAACTTTCCCCCAGTATTCCCAGTCTGAAAGGAGGGGGAAGGAGAGGGGGGGGATGTCTGTGCAGAGAACGTCTTGTGCTCATTCTGTGATTTGGAAAGATGCGGCTGTGGTTATCGGCTTAGGCTTTTTTTCTGTCGGAAGTTGAAATGTGCGAAGAATAATGATCTCGTTCCCTCCCTCCTGTTTCTAAATGACCTCACTCTCCATGCAGGATACGGGATGTTTGGTCACGCATTTCACAATTTTCAGCTCTCAGCCTGTGGTTTAAGCTGCTTTCCTTCCCATATTGAGTTTTGCTTTGTCTTCCCACATGTTTTTCGCATGATGCAAATATGAAAACCAGAGCCGGTGGAAGTTTTCAGATCGTTTTGCTTGGGTAAAAGTCATAGTATAACAGCATTCAAAACCTTAAAAAAGTGCTATGTCAAAATCTACTTTATTATTATGATTATTAGTAGTAAAAGTATTAGCCTTTATTTAACCAGTTTAGTCTCTTTCAAAAGGGAAGCCTTTTAAGAGTTGATTATATAAAACACTAACACAGATGATCTGGACTTTAACATGATAATGTTAGCGTGAACAAGTTTATATATATATATCAGAAACTACCTAAGAATCAATAACAGTCAGGCTCTATTAAAAGTAAAATATTTCTCTCTACAGTGTTGTAGAGTAGAAGAAATACATAACTGTACAGTATTTAAGTAAATGTACTTTCCAGCACTGGCAGCAGATACCTTCACTGTGACTGTATGGAAAATGTGCAGCTCCTCTGTTCCCTACTTTCAAGCGTCTTCCTGAGGGAGCTAGCTGCGCCTCAAACAGACGATTGTTTTCTCCGACATTATCGGACATCTGAGATCCTCAATCTGCTCAGCTCGCCCTCTGTGGCCTCTCTCATTCACGTGGGCACATGGAGAACATAGCTCAACCTGAGAGGCCACGTGTAAACCGCTCCTAAAGTGCCTAAAGTGACAAGCTTTTCATTTATCTGCCGAATTTACAAGTTGTCTCCCGTATGAACGAGGAGACTACACGAGAGGCGCTGGCCCCTCTAGCTTTGATATCCAGATACGTTCTCCACCGCCAACATGTTTAATTCTCTGTCGGATGATGTTACACTCGACTTGTTTGGCAGTGCTTCTGCTTCTTGTAACTTGGGATGTCATCAAAAGCAAAATCACAACATTGCCGGGAAAGAAAACCTGGCCTTTTGTCACGGTTTCGTGTTCTTTCACTGGAGGCGAAGATTTAGGAGTCGCTTAATGGTTCAAAACAAATACAAATCTCTTAGTTACAGTGCCTAACCCTCCCCCCCACCCCACCCTTCCTTTCTCCACAGCGGCATTTGTATGACTACATGTTTGGCCTGCATCAGTCTTTCCCTAGTTACCCACACAGACTGATTCAACCGTTCTTGGCTCTACCACAGAGAAGCCATAGTCCCAACCTAGACAGTGATGTCATCCCCACAGTGTCCGGCACAGGAAGTGACTTCACACAAACTGAACAGAAGCCTGTTTCTGAACATCGGGGTTGTGTAATTCTGTTACGCAAGAGCTGGAAAGGAGGAAAAAAGCTCAGATTCAAGCCGCACAAAAGCACAAGTGCGGCGACGCTGAATGCTTCATTTCAAGAAAAATCCCAAAGCAGATGACATCATGAGTTCAGATGAATTAGTACGCTGCACATGGCGTTCCCACACTTCCCGCTCTTTACCCCATAAACAGTGGTCCTTCAGATACAGCAGCCTATTAGCAGCGTGGCTGTGGCTCAGATGGTGGTTGTGTGGTCTCAAGGTCTTAGGGGGCTGAGCGGTGACTTTTAAGGCTGGAGGCACCGTGCCGCCCCTGTCACAGGAAATGAACCTCTCCCATGGGCTGTGTCTGTCACAGGAGAGGCAACAGGCCACTCGGGAGTCCGCTGGTTCCCACGCTCTCTATCAGCGTCTTGTTTTATCTGAACCAAACCACCGGAGCAGTCCAGCGACGGGGGCCTCACATGCTCCATTGTTTCACCACAAATAAGTGATGTTTTAGTTCCTGTCCACAGCAGTAGACCGCTGATTTACCGCACTTTAAAATGTGAAAGTTTAATGATTACCTTAACTTTAGTGAATGGGAAACTGGCCTTGCCTCTTTGTCCGTGGAATTCTTCTGCATGTTTTGAATGCCTCAGTTAGTTTCCTCCACCAAGTGGCTCTTTGTACGAGCAACAAAACAACCCAGGACGGAGGGTTTCACTCAGCCATCCCAGAGAAAAGCACCGCAGCTTTCTCTGGCTCTCACGATGCTTACATGGTTTTT
Organism: Pleuronectes platessa; assembly: GCF_947347685.1. Classification (NCBI taxonomy): domain Eukaryota; kingdom Metazoa; phylum Chordata; class Actinopteri; order Pleuronectiformes; family Pleuronectidae; genus Pleuronectes; species Pleuronectes platessa. The sequence goes on from NC_070638.1 coordinate 10,432,918, forward strand.
TTTTTTAAGCCACAACAACACGTCATCAGAGCAGCCGATGCACCATGCGTGGTTTCCTTGGAGACAAAAGGTAGATTTATTAGACACCAACATTGCAGACTTCCTGTGCTTTTCTCGAAAAACCACTCAAGCCAGGTTTAATGCACTCCAAACACATCGGCCTCCACACGTGTGAGCAGTGACTCAGCGGCCCCTTTTCCAGTCCCTGCTCTTGCACGTCACCAGTGGCCTTTTAAACAGGAGAGAGTTGTTTTTATTAAAGTGGGCCGGCCTGCAGCAGAGGAAGAGATGAGACCCTCTTGATATTGAGTCGTATCACAGCAGCTGCAGCTTTCTGCCCGGCTCGACTCTTGTCACTTCCTCCCCCGGATGGGTTCGGCGCAGACGTCTTTTGAGCTGCATTGTATCTATTTCAGGAAGCCATTGTGCCAAGTGGTGGTAATTGTAAAGGATCTGGGATGAATGCTGGAGGTTGAAATGGGTTTCAAGGTCAAAACCATCGGAGAGGATTGTTTTAAAGAATAAAAGAGGTTGTCTGATTTATTGTGAGAGAGTGGGACTGTGTCTCTGTAGCTTTCCCTTTGCTCTGATGTCTCTTCTCTCTGCGCGGGCATGTGACTGATTGTAAATGACTCTCTCTGAGCATGGGGAAGGTGTGAAGAGGTCCCGAGGCACCCAGGAGAGCTGGAGGAGAGGGAGGTGACAGGAGAGCAAAGCCCCCACTCTGCATCCCTCGCTCCCCTGTGCCCGCAAGGTCACCCAGTCCCTCATTGCACGTTGGATCAAAGCTGGTCAATAAAAATCAGCGGGCTCGACGAGAACAAACGGCCTGCGAGGATCAGACAACTGCTCAGTGAAGGGTAGGCGAATAGATCGGGGGATGTTCGCCAGCTCGAAATCTCTCTGCACTCCAAGAAAAACCTCCGAAAAACTACAAGCGTCTGCACAAATTGGACGGTTTGACTCCAGTGGTTCTCGTCCTTCTGCTGCCTCCTTAATGGGATGAAAAAGAAAACAAGTTTACTGAAGCATTATTCATCTCCTAAGAAACCAAAGTCTCATGTGTAAAGATATAGTCCTCATTTATCTGGTGGTTTAGACGATAAATAATGGAGACAATAATAAAAAAGCACAGAGAGTCATGAGGAGTGTGGGTGATTCACTGGCGATCACGTTTCATGTTCCAGCGGAGCAGGCCCACTCCCACAGGGGAGCGTGTTGTTTTGTAAACACACAAACGCTGCCGCTGACGCAAATTTGAATATTTATGAAGCTTTGGGTTAAAGCATCCGACGTCAAGATTGTTTCTCCCTTCACACTGGAGTCCGGTGTAATGACTGTTGGAAGCAAACCAGTGTGAAACCTGAGTCTTCAATGAAGTTCTGGAGGAGGAAAATGAAAACGGTTTCCCTGTTTCCTTGGTTTGATGTCGAGACTCTCCTTTTGATTCTTTTTATTTCCAGACAGACTGAGGTTTCTTCCGAGTTACCATCTTGTCTGGCTGTTAATAAGCTGGTAGTTGTGAGGCTACTTGTGGAACCAGATATTAAAAACCTTTTGTGCTTAATTCCATTACTCTTATTAAATTGTAAGTATCTTGTTTAATGACAGTTTGGGGCTTTAGTGTGGAGAATTGTTTTTCAGAAGTGGTTCAATGTGTCCTCAGCAGTGTTGTAGCTCTCTGCTTAATTTAAGACACATTATGACATTGATTATCCTACACTGGTCTAGAACTGATTTTATAAATCATTTTCGTGATGGATTTTCCTGCTGATTATTTTTTGAGATTTAGAGAAAATAGTTTAGTCGAAACATGTTAGAAAATAGTGAAACATTTCCCTGAGAATTTCCCAGAGCCTGTGTTGAAAAATGATAAAATGCTGTTTCATTGGGGGATGAGCTTCATTTCGTAGCTGGTAACAATAACTTCTCTCAAGAACAAATTCAACACAGATTCTTTTTTCTTAACTGTGTTTATTTGCTCAGCTTCAGAAAGAGCCACGCTAGCTATGGCCCCGTTTGGACCAGTCTGGATGCTAAGCTAATGCTAACCAGCTGTTGGTGGTCACTTTGTATTCAACAGATGAGCGAGGTTTCGATTCTCTCCTCTTGAATCTGCACCAGAGACATTTACATGCAGAATGTCGATAATGCAAAACAGCGCACGAATAATTACCTATTGATCGACCAATCGCTGAATTGACTAATTGTTTGACCTCTGTGAGGATGTCTTAGGTCAACGATGCGACATAGACATTTAATATATCTTTGATCGTCTGATCTACTCAAAGTTTGTTTGTTGATTGGGACTCATTTCCAGATATTAACAACCTTCCCTCGGCTGTGAGGTCGGTGTTTCAAGGTGTTGCAGTATTGTCGCAGATTCGTGAAGGGCTCGGGCTCCTCAGCTCCGAGCTGTGTGCTGGTGCTGACGCAGGGGGATTCACCGGGTAATGAGTATTGCAACAAACTCCCCCGTCATCTCCTTTTTGCCAGTCCGGTCGATGGATGACAGTCTCAGTCCCCTGACTTGATCGAACCTGACCTTGCTGCCAGACGAGCGCTCTGCTTCCTGCCACCCTTTGTGTGTGGAGAGAGTTGTTATATATTTTCTTTCTGCCTGTGTGGGCAATGGTACATAGAATACCCATATGCACACATGAAAGAGGGATATTTAAGTGTGGCCCATACTACGATCAAAACAGATAGATTACAAAGGACATTCATGCCTTTCTTGCGCTTTTTAAAAATCTCCCATTACTTCCCTGTGGCTCCTGAAATGGGAGTTTAGTTTGACTTTAATTAGCTGCGGAGAAATCTGCGAGAGGCTCATTAGAAAATCAAAGAGCAGCAGCGTATGCAATATTGTAAGTGTGTTACTGTTTCAATGCTTAAGAAATAAACAGAGCGTGGGGAGCAGCTCGGTTCAGAGGTGGAGAAAGCAGCAAAGCCACAACAGGCACTTTAATTACAAGTTGAACTTTAACCCACATCCCCTTTCTCTCTGTCCCAGTCTGCCCGCAATTACCCGTGGAAACGTCCCACAGCGGAGACGACTGCCTAATCATTTTTCTGTTTTGGCAAAGCGCTGCTTGGGGTTTTTAACGGAGCTGTAGCCAAGTGCACGAGATGACTCATTATCCTGCACACAAGCCCAGGGTTTACCCGGAGGAATCTGCCCAATGGTTGCTAGGCCCATTTCCTGGTCACATATGGCCATCGAAGGAGGACGACAGGGCAGAATCCCTTTGTGCGCGCGAGAGAGACACCCAGAGGTCTAAATCATGGGAAAAACAAATCAGAGGTCGAGGACAGGCCCTCTCCTGCTGGTGGGAAAAGCAAATCATGTGTGAAGTTTCCAGCCTGGGTAACAATGACGCTCGGGCAGCAAAGTCGCCACCCCATGGCTGAGTACAGGATCCTCTCAAGTCCTCGCTGCTCAGTCTGACGCCTTCACTCCTGTATGTGTCTCTCCCAGGGATTCATTGTGTGTCGTAAAAAACAAAACAAAAAAAATGGAAAGGGAGTGTGTAAACCTGGCTGGGCCCTTTCCCACTGGATTCATGGCTTCTGTGGGGCAGCTGTGACCTTTTAAAAGCCATTGATCCAAAAAGTGAATACTGTAGAGAGCTGCAGCCCCGACTTTATTTCCCAGATGCACACCTGCTGCTGGCGGCAGATGGTTTGCTGCAGGGCAAAGATGAGTTTTTTTGGAGGATTATAGTTGTCTTTTGTTGACGTGATGAATGCAGATGTTTTGTCCTTTACTGTCCCGGTCCACCTTCTGTGTCCTCCTGCACCAGCTGCTGACTGTTATTGTCCTCATTTTCCCTCAGAGGCTTTCATTTTCATTATGGGTAGTCAATAGAGACGGAGACAGAGGAGACAGGAATGTGAGAACAGAAAGTGCCAGGGTTTGTTTTTCACACTGCTCACAGCACCGCTCGCTAACGTGTGGGTGAAAAGGTTCCAGGAGCTGAAATGGAGCATGCCTCAGTCTCATGATATCCACCTGACACCCGTCCTCCCCTCCCGCCTTGCTCTATTTCCCAGCCCTCCCCTGAGTCAGTCTGGAGTTATTACCATCCGTGTCCTTGTGGGATTCTTTCAAACATCCATCACCGCTCTTACGAACCTCTTACTGTAATTGGCCCACTTTTTTTGTTTCAGACTTAAACAGATGATAATCTATGCCGACTGTCTGGGACACACCGAGGACACGCTTCATGACTTTGTCATTTAGCCGAGCACGCGCCGGAAGTGGTCGGCCATATTAACCCGATGCAGGACCTGGTGGCCGTTTCATGTAACTGCCTCAATAAACTGTACATTTTCCAGACGTAGGGGAAAAAATTGATAAAGTCGAGAGGTCTCATCTGGAGGTCTGACTAAAGAGCTTGTTCTATGATTGGTACCTGAATCCAGTCGGCCAGAGGGGGGAGGTAATCATCAGTGATAGACAGGGCTCGGGTCAGGCCAAACTAATATGGTAGTTCGAAACCTGCCTGTTTGGAATGGGCTGTATGCTTTACCTTTGTTAGTGCTGGTTGCAGCTTCTCCCTGCAGTAATTGAGCCGCGCCAAGTAACGACCTGCTGCCGGACTCAGTCCACAGAACCCGGAGGCTGCACCACCTCTGCTGCACAAAGAGCTGTTCACCTCTTTATCCAGAGTTCAGTGAAGCTCGACTTAGAACACAGAACCCTGAACTGGAGAATCAGTTCACTGGTTGCCTGAGTACTCAAAGTTACCCAAACACATACCAAGTGAGATAAGGCTGATAAGATGAATGGTTCTTGAGATATGTGAGCCTCATACCTACAGACAGGGACTTCTGGAATTGCTCGATAGATTATTAGATAGATTTTCCGTGGCCTGTTAGCATTGTCTCCAAGAACACATCAGCATTTAGCTCTGGTACAGCCTCACAGTGTCTCATGTCTTAGCCCTGGATAATTAAAACCGCTCAGCTGCAACAAAGGAAATGCCGTGTGGTTCAAGCTATTTCCAGCTGATTTAAGAGAGCAGTGTGTTTTGACACCAGAGGGTCTAAAGCGGGAAGAAACTGCTGATCCTTCCTCCTCTGTGTCACCGACTGGCCCCCAACCTCAAGAATGCCGCAGGACGGGAAGGGAGGCGAGGGGGAAACAGGAAATACTTTTGTCTCCCTCGCTGCACTCTGGAATGGATGTCTCCTTTTTTAGTCCTGTGTGGGCTTTTTGTTTGATGAAAGGAAATCGTACGTTAGAAAATGACAATTAATGGAAAGGGGAGTATCATGACCCAGTTCTGTTTGGATCAAGGTCGAATGAAATGTGTGTTTTCTAGTGAGACGCACACAAAACGTAATCACAGAAGATAACCTGAGTTAAAGCAGACGGATTAAAGTAGAATAATATGATAATAAGTTCCCATGGGGACTGACACAGTAATGTTGTAGGGAAATAAACACAACTATTCACCGTTGTTCACAGATGAAGTTACAAGCAAGAACTCAAAAGACCAAATGAGCTACAGCCTCAGCACGCTGCTATTGATATTCAATCGGAAACGTGTGTCACTGGAGGACACTCTGTAGCTCGATTTGAGATAATCTACTTGTGTGCGTGTGTGTATGTGGTTGGATGTGGGGGGGGCTGGAGGCTTAGCACCGTGACTTCCTGTCCAGCTGTTCCTGCTGTCACCTCTTAAGAGCGGATGTCTGTATTTCCTCGTCTAAGACACGCAGCTAAATGCAGCCCGGGCCTCGCTCGCGCTTTCTCGGTCTTAAAATAAAAACTCCTGCGAGCAGCAGAAATCATTCATGTTACTCAGAGGGTCCGGGCTACATTAATATATTTATGCTTGAGTGCTGCGGCGCTCGTGCACTTGCAAAAAAAAAAAGTAAAATCAGTTGACGTACAGTTGCCAAAGGGCTCTTTGTGATTCCCAGGCTTGTTTACAGTGTGTTTCTGGGCGTGCAGCGTCTGAGGTCGTGCGTAGGAGCGCGTGAGGGACGATAAACAGAGGACGGCTGGATGGATGTAGCAGCCTGGGTGTAATAACACTATTTACATCTTAATGGATCAGTGGGCCTTTCTGGGTTTTTTCTCCGGGTGCTCCAGCTCCCTCCCACTCGTGCAGATTGGGGAATGGAAAACTGGAGACACTAAATTGACTGTAGGTGTGAATGGGAGAGTGAATGGTTTTTTGTTTCTGCAATACGCTGGGGAAAGTGCTAAGAAAAGCGCTTTATAATTAAACCTCATCAATAATGGTTGGATGTATAGATCAGATTAGAAAAAATGTGCAGATAGTTTGTGGTGTTAGACTTCTCTCAGATGTACTTTCATTTTAAATCCATACATTTTGACTTTCGCGGAATAATGTTTCTGTTACGCCAAATTATGAACAGGCCTGACTTTGAACACTTTCTCTTGAAAAAACTCCCCCCCCCCACATCTCTATAAAAACTGCTCCCTGGGAGGTCTGTGAATTATCCGGAGTGAAGAGGAAACCGCCTCTGGAAAGAGTTGCTGCTGTTGAGGGTTGAATATTTTAAACATAATTCTTAAACATAATTTTTTAGTGCTAAGGGCAAGACTCTATTCACCCCAACTCTACTGGGAGTGGAGAAATCTGAACTATTTCATTAAGCCAACCAGAACCATCTTTCTTGCGCAGATAAAAAGTCAAGTCAAATTATTCTTATAATTTGTGGGATCCAAATTATTAAAGCAATAATTAATTGATTTATACGAGCAGGTTCTGTCTGTGGAGCCAAGTGCAGATACGTTATCGCATCGTCGTTCAAGATGACATACAGTATCAACCACTAACCAGAAGGTCAGTGGTTCAATTCCCAGCTGATTCCACATTTCAAAGTGTCCTTGGACGAGATACTGTTCCCCTAACTGCCCCGTGGCTGTGCAGTGTATGAATGTGTCTTGTACTGGAGCCACACATTTGCACAGGCGGACATGTTGTGTAGCCTATTTTTAAGTCAGTCTTGCATTGGCCTTTCTGTGAATATTAAACTGCTGCTGAAAATGATCCATGCAAATGTACTATCTGCTCCTGTTTGAAGTAGCATTCACTGAAAGCTACAGAGTTGCCACATGCTTTAGAAAATTCATGAGATCTTTGAAATGAATTTAATCACATTTAAATCAACCGTGCATTTAGACGTGTTGTGCGATAGACGTGCCAGACTTATCTGTCGTGGCATTTTCTAGTCGACTGCACCCATCAGATAACTGACTGAGGTAAACACATCTTCTGTGACAGCCCAATTAAGTGTCTGAATCCCTCCTCTGTTTCGCAGGAGGCCTTCGTGGAGCTGTACGACCGGCACGGGGACTCCGTCTTCAGCTGCTCCTGGCCCTCCATCAAGACGGTCTTCGGCCTGGCGGCGCTCGGGGCGGCCGGCCTCACCATCGGAGCCTACATGACGCAGAAGTGAACGAGCCCCGCGCTCGACTCTATTCCTCGGCATCCTCGCTCCTCTTCCTCGTGCCTCTCCTTCTTTTTGAAAAATCCCTTTTTTTAAAAGACTCCTCCTGACCCCTCAGAGACAACCTTCAGACTCTCCCCAACCCGGCTCTCTTCAAAGGCCTTCCCTCGGAGAACTCCCTCCTCCTCAGACCCCTGCACGTCAAAACAGACACGCATCAAAACAACTGAAGGAGCCTGATGCACGGCCCATACAGAGCGAATGACGTCTAGAAAAGAGTACAGCTTAGATGTAATCACACTAAGCTGGCCCACAACTGAGGAGAGAGGAGGGATCAGTCGCATTTCTATCGTTCTTCTGTTTTTGTTTTGTTCTGCCTGCTTCTGTACTAGTTATAGCATGAACGTTGAGTGTTAGTGTAGACGCTGCATGTGTCAGAGAGCTCTGTTTGAAGGCTGTGATGAACGGCGTGCAGGGACGACCAAGATGATAATGATGGCGTCCCCCCCCCCCCCTTGCCGGAGAGGACGCAGCCTCAAAACCGCCCCCCCCCCTGCTTGTTAGGACGAAGAACCCTGTTTGAACTGTGGACTCCAGTTTGCCCCCTACAGCCGTCCTTCAAAGGACTTCCTCCACAGAACAGCTGCTCAGAATCCATAATGGAAACATCTCGCTAGAACCCAGCACGGTGTGTGTGCATGCGAGTGTGAGTGTGCATGTGTGTGCGAGTGTGTGTGTTTGTGTGCAGCTTTAGCTCTGTGGACAGCTCCAGTGAACACTGTACACACTGCACCATTATACTCTCCCTGGGCGGGACAGTGGAGGACTTTTTTTTTCCAAAGCTCCTTGTTTGCTATTTTTATGTTAATTCAGAATTCTTGCATCACACTAAACCCCAGCAGAGAAAGAGGGTTTTATTCAAGGAGAGGAGAAACCTGTCAGAGCAGCCTGTCGGTGCAGAGAAATGACACATACTGCAAGAAATGATGAGCACAGCACAAAACAGCGAGGTAGACGGGAAATAAACATTGCATTTTGGATTTTAAAACGAGAAGAGTGCACTCCTCAAGAGAAGTCAGTGTCAACACTCCTCTGCTAAATCATTCCCCCTCAAAATCCCCCCAAAGCGCCCTCGCTGTCGGAACCCAGCCACCCTGAAAAAGCCGTCAGTTCTTTTGTATTTTCTACCTCTGTTGCAGTTTTCTTCCTCCTTTCACTCGGTCCATCCGGGTTTCAGAGACACGACCCGGCCAACATGTGTCCTACAGCTGCTGAGGCCCCACGGAAACTCTGTCTTCACGCTAAAGAATCCACTCGGACGTGGACTGAGGAAACCTCGCTCGGCCACTGTGGGTTCAGCTCGAAGGCGGCTTGTCCCGAGCGGCTGGGACCTGAGAGGTCACCTCTCTGCAGATTCATCCACTCATTGATTTGTTCCTCTCAGCCTGATATTTGATTTCATCGAGGTTTGTCTTTAAAGTTGGATAGAAACGTTCCGGGGCTCACACACAATGTTTTATTGTGAACAGTCGTCGGTTATGGAAAAGTGGTTTTTCCATTTTTATTTCAACTTCTTTGTTGCATGGTTGAAAGATGATGTCTTCACACAATGAATATTATGTGTAACCATATTTATAACAGAGTAGGTTAGAGGATAACAAATAACAACAAAGAAGTTGAGTTTTCTATTTATTGAGAGGTACCAGATCAGACTTTTAACTTTCTTTGGTTTTGTTTTCACTTGTTTGTTTTTTCTATTTCTATGGAATCACACTGTAACTACATTATTTTCCTGGCTGCTATTATAACAAGAAAAAGATTAAAAAGTGAATTTCTGTGTCGTATTAATATCGGCTTAAGGCTGCTATACTGTTGATTTAAACCTTTATTTACAGCTTCAACTGCCACAAATTAACAGTATAGTTCTAGAGAGCTGGAAACCAAAGTTAACTTGTATTAATCTTTGATTTAAAAACAGAAAACAACAACAAAAAAAGAAGACAGAAAAACAAAAGTAGCTTAATGAGAATTCGCGTGGCTCCGCCGGGTTCGGTGAGGCCTCGTGATCTCTCTCTGTGGAGGGTTTGTCTAGTGTTACTGTTCTATATCAGCTAAACCTTTTGTCAACTTTGTGCTCCGGCGATAACTCAGTGCTTATCTGTAAAAAAAATGTCCACCTGCCAGACCCAAATGACTTGTCTCCGTTATCACTCTAAAAACCACCTCCAGCTCCCGGTGTGAGATATTCCAGTGACGTGTCTGTGAGAGAGGAACCGAGGCTGATTTAGGAGCAGGAATAGGAAACAGTTTAACAGCAATATACTGTAAGGTTTCTTTTTTTATATTCTCTGTGCATATATGAATGTAGGCACTATGGTTGCTGTTCTGTTTTATGTCTATAATCGCAAAACCTGTAGCACTTAAAAAAAAAGAAAGTGAATTGTGTTTCTGTTGTTTACTGCTATATCCACAATAAGCTAGTGGGATCACATTGTTCCTAATAAACCAGATTTCTCAAGCAGCTGAAGTTCATGTGGTTTCTGGGTTTTAGCTGCGCAGAGGAGATTTTGTTTCCGGGCAGGGCCGGATCAAGCTGAAGTCGTTTTTTTCCCACTGTCCTGTTACTTACGAACAACAAATATGAGACTTGTTGATTTAAGAATTGTTATTCTCTAAGCTCTGAGAACACAATGTGCCCTGGCAAGGAACAATTTTCTAAATATTTTCAATGATGTTTGGCCTTATAGGGCTGATAGGACAGGTTGTGCCTGGATTTTGGACGTGTAATTGGTGCCCCCTTATGGCCACCAATATAGAAAGATCCATTTGATGTTGGTTTGTGAACAAGATTATACAAAAACTACAGGATGGCTTACCTCCAAACTTGCAGGAAGGATGTGGTATGGGTCAGGGAAAACCCCATTCAATTGTGGTACTGATTCGGATCAGGGGAGCGTATCCAGGATAAATTGTTTCACTTTCTTCAACAATATTTTCATTCTCAGAGTAAAAATGTACAGATTGTAATGAAAAAATCTGCCATGTTTTGGGGACTGATTTTCATGAGTGTTGACCAAAATAAAAATCTGGATCTAGTAAATTTAAATGTGATTTCATAAGGGGTCTGTTGGTCCCTGACAGAGGGATGAGCTCTTCTAGATGCCCTTCTAGCTTCTATTTTTTGTTGGACATTTTCACAGTTTTCTCAGAGAATAATTCAAAGAGGTTGCTGAAACATATCAGGCACAATTAGAGGGCCAATATTTATAATAGTTTAAATATAAAAGTATTTTGGTGCAGCTCGAATGAATTTAAGGGAGCAATTTGACCTTGGTGGTGGTATGAGCTCTGGAGTCTTATATCTCTGCAGCGAGTCCCATCGAGTCAGAGAGAGAATCAGACATGTTGAGGTGTATCAGCACAGCTCTTTTGATTATCTCTTATCCATCCAGAGCTGTGAACCGTGTGTGTAAAGCCCACTTGTGTCAACGTGACAGTCTCCTTGTGAAGGACTGTGCAGAAGCAGCAGCCGCACCCCGTCAGACTTCAAAGCTGTCCCCAAACACTGCACTTGTCAGCCTCCCTCTTCTCCTCCATACGCTGCTAAACACGAGTGCGAAAACCCAAATGCCCTGCGGCCAGGTTTTTCTTCTTTTTTTTTCAACACCCCCTGCTTCTGTTCTGATCACACTTGTCTTCAAAGGCCACGGCCCCTCGCGCTGCTTGGTGGAATTTGTGAAAAGCATGATGCAGTAAAACTAATGTTGAAAGAGTGGAGTGGGTGAAGGAAAATGAGGGAAGAGGAGTAAAAAGAAAAGAGGTGGAGTGTGTGTGTGCGTTTGAATATGTCCCTGAGGAGACCCACAGCATAGGGAAGTTCATTTGGGCAGGAGCCCCCCGACGCAATCCCTGCTCTCCCTCCCCTGCTCGCCATGCATATAAAATGCATGACACGGTCTGAAGAGGAATTTTAAATCAAGCCCTCCACGTTCAAAAGAGAGTCCAGTGTGGGTGTGGGTGTGTGAAGAAAGAGGGGGAGATGGGCAGCAAGGAGAGGGGGGAGAGGAGGATGGGGGGGGGATGTTGAAGCCCTCCTGCCTTTTCTGCTGTAGGGCTACAAGGTGTAGAGGAGGCCTTCCCAGCCGTGGCCATCACAGGGGAGATTGTCTGATCAAAGCGGATTGTCTGGGGGTAAGTCTGGTCCACTTTTATCCCTCATTTGAAAGTCCATCAGATCCACTGCCTCATTTAGCAGCAACCTTTACCACATTAAAAACTTCCCTTCGAAATCTGCCAATTTCCTGGAAAGAGGTCAAGAAAAGCTCAGCATTAATCTCTTATTGGGATGAACATGTTCAGCGAGGAAGTGGTTGGTACTAATCACCACAAGATGGAAAAGAAAAGTGCAGAAACCGATGGGAAACAGATTTTGTTTTTTAAACACAGTCTGTGGTTCAATCCCCATTACTGCATCAACTGCGTGCTACAGCGACACCTTGTGGCTGCTTTGCACGACACAAATAATCAAGCAAGAGCTCAAAACACCAGCAACCAAGTCTGACAAGTAGCACAAGTCCCGTTCATCTGAATATATGTATATTTAGAGGATGAACTTTCAGCTGCTGCAGCGCTTGTCTGAAATAATAAAAAACAGCTTTTTCCCCCCCGCACACACTCTCCGGCACGTGGCTGCCTATCCCTGCTCGAAAATATCCTCAGGGCAGGATGCCAGGAGGAGAAAAGGCTCCAGGGCCTGGAGCTCAACAGCTCCTAGCTTTGGTGATAATAACTGCGCTGCACGGCCATCTGTGGTCTGATGAGGCGTTCAGAAATGTTTAAAGAACTGCGCAAGACATGCATCCAAATTTCCACATCGTCTGGGAATCAGCAGGAGAGCAGGCGTGAGGAGATGAAAACTACTAATCATGTCTGTGATCAAGTTATCAGCGTCAAACTGATATGAAATTAAAACTATTTAATGTCTCATACAAACGTAAATTTGTCCGTCAGAAAGACATGTATTCATTATACATTGTCTTCAAATATTGTCAGATCTTTGTCGCAGTTAATAGGCCAATGAATGTCTGATAATTTGTTTTGAGAGAAAATAATAGTTTCAGCTGAATTTCAAGTCCGAACACAAGGCCACGAGGTTCCACTTCTGCACTTTGCATGAAAAGAATTGGGGAGTAGTTCACTTACATTTACCACCTTTATTGGCAATACTTCGATCATCATTACTGCTCAGTGATCCCTTCATCTCTGTCAGACATTTTCTTTTGTATAAAAACTGTCTTTTTCTTGATGTAACAGGTGACATCTTCTGACATCTATTGCTCTTTGTTGCCTCAGTTTCCCACCGACATGAATAAGTGGTTTTAAAAAAGTGTCGCGTTTTTAAGTGTTGGAAAAACAATCCAACAAGCGACAGATAAATCACAAGAGATTTTTAACAGTAATAAATAAATAGCCGACACAAACTGATTGACTGAAACCCCAGGAAAAATAACTGAATGTTTGTACCGGATTTGAAGAAATTCCCTCAAGGCGCTCTTGAGATTTCACGTTAACAAGAACAGGAGAGACGCACAACCGGAAAACAAAGAGCCGGGCTGTCCTTGAGACACAAAGAAGAGAGAGATGAAACCTGAAACTGCAGGAAGATGAATTCTTCCCCTGAAACGCACCTCACATGTACACACGAGGACATGTCTCTGGAGGAACTGAGGGGTGTGCGTGTGCACGGTGACGAAACAACAAGAACGCAGCTTTAAAGTACATTCAGTGTCCATTTATTTTTCTGCAGCCCAGAAAAATTGAAAAAAGTAAAACAAGGAACATTCATACTGCTGAAGTGTAGGTTTCTCATGCGTCTACATTTACAGTACAAGTTGATCAGATACAAAGTCTCTTAGAACTGGACATATTGCCACAATATATTTACAAAAATAACATTAAAACTGAAGTCTCTTTAAACATGTTGACACATTCATAAAAATAAAGCTTTCTGTGACATGTTTCCCCCCCCCCAAAAAACAAACAAAACAGGAAAAAAATCCTATTTACAGTCGGATATGGAGATGAGTCCTGTCGAGCTACAGCGGAGAACAACCGGTCGGTTTGCATGTTTGAGTAAAAGATTATCTGAAGCAGCAAAACAACAGAAATAAAAGTTTTAAACATCTAAACAGCACATTTCAGTCTCGCCATCATCATTTTCAAATAAGCATCTTTAAAGCCTCAGTGAGTTTAAATATGTACTGATGTAAGAAGAGCGAGCGGAACTCACTCAGCATCTGAACGCTGTCACAATGACATCGATTTAATCTGGGATTATTTTCAGAGTAAGATCTTAGGACATGTTTTTGCATTTTACTTGGAAAAGGAAAACTTATACAGCAGAAATTTTTTTTGTCAGAGAAGTAGGGGGAACATTTTGCCAATAACTTCTCATATTACACATCTGTACTTCAACCGTTTCTTCTAAATTACAAATAATTGCACTGTTCCCACAACATCAATCGAACCTGCTGTGGGCGGGGCAACCAAAAGGCACAAATAGAGACTGGGCATGGAACGCTCCATGTTGACACTGGCTAATCGCTTTTTCAAACAGTCGTAAAATGGCCACATCGTGCAGTTTTGCTACCAAACAAAAAGCTGCACCCGTGACTGTTCATCACCTCCCTGCAGTGGAAACACTGAGGGAGAAGAGGGTTGTCCGGCAAGAGACGCGTGATTCCGCTTCAAATACGACATGTGGCAAAAACCGATGACAGCAGCACGATCGTAACCGTACGATCCCGAAACGCTGAAGCCCTAATTCATGAGAACCTGTCTCGATGTTCCCCCAGTGGGAAACACAATGTATCTCTGTATGTATGTAGGTGTGTGTGTGTGTGTGTGTGTGTGTTTATATACAGTATAATGTGTGTGCATCTGATCAGTGTTCAAACCAAAACAATCTGAAAATCAATCGTCAGTGCAGGGAGTCCACTTCACTCAGCTGTCAAGCTCTTTGGTTTCCAAGCCTCTATAGTGCATCAGTTGCAGCAGGCGTCTCTCTCTCTCTCTTTCTTTCTTCCTCTTTGGGACCTTCAGACCGGCTTCGCTCGGCCGCACACTTTCTCAAATTCAGACTTATTTACTTCCACCACGTCTCCGCTCCTGCTGATGCCTCCTCCCTCATACACAGTCAGGCTCTCCTCCTTACAGGCATCTGGCGAGAAGGAGGGAAGAGCACAAAGTTAGCACACGACAGAGAAAAAGCAAACTGTGGAACAGGCAGGATTACGGTTAGTTTTTATGTTTTCATCCTTAAGAATTATGCAGATTCCAACTTCTGCTGCAGGATCTCACTGCAGCATTCCAAACCAGCATGTGTCTATCTAGACCTAAGCTGCTTCGGACATGCACTGAACTCCAGATAATCTGCTGACATTCTCCGGAGTGGTTGTATGAGAGAACGCAAATGTCAGAGTGAGAAGCTCCAGTGTTTCTCTGGAGTTTCTCCAGGCCAGACCCCTAGTAAGATCTCTGGAGAATGTCCGAATGAGGTCATGTGAGAAAACGGCAGGGGGATCCTACACAGGGATCACGGAGAGCGAGTGGGTGTGTGGATTCTAAAACACGACCGACGTAAAAAAGGTAAGTAACAAAACATGAATGGATGAAACAGGATGATGTCAATAGAGCTTTTTGAGATAAGTGCTCTTGAGATTTCCATGTTGTTGTGCATGCATCTGAGTGAAGGATCTCCTGCTGCATTGTTCTTGAGTGAAGAGCAAACTTTGGAGAAAGTCTGGACGCAATTATACAGATATTTCTATTGAGTTTTGCCGATGTTATTCAACACCTCATCTCTGAGGAAGTACAAGCAGCGGTTTTAAGTCGATGAAAGCAGAAGGAGGTGTAACTTTGCCAGCTTTTAATGTGGACGACATGTCAGACATGAGGACGTCTAAACGGAGCTGCCTGATTTCAAAAACAAGATTTCTCATTCTATTTGAAGCTCTTAACTGCTGCCCCACTGGACTTGGTTCAGAGCCAGTGAGAAGCTGCAGCAGATTCTCTTCCAGAGGTTGTGTTAATGCAAAAATATATAAATCAGGATATAAACATACCATGATATAAACATACCAGTGTGGACGGTTAACACTTGTGCGTCATGTTTAATTTAGAGCACTGATGGAGTCACAGTTTGAACACACAGCAGCCTCTAACGCTAAAGATTCATCGAAATTATGCAAGCATGTTTTTTTTCCTTTTAAATTTTGCTTTCAAGCATATCAACACAAAACATTCACATCAAAGTGGAGCTTGCTACCAGCAAAACGGAGCAGAATATATAATATGTGAAGCCGCTGCACAGGGCCGGGTGTCAGTGCACATTCAAACCTCACATTCACGATTCAAACCACCGTGCAAGTATTCTCCATTTTGCAGTTTGGTTCTGTGTCGGCTCACGGAGCATGATTGCAACTGAACCACAAGTGTATTGTGGTTACCAAGGACTCGTCTTGTGTATAATGAACAGATCAGGCAACAGGTCACATCCCACCATGTTAACAGCTTTTGGGGGGAAATCTAAAACCAAACCAAATTCTAGCAGCTTAAACTACATCAGACACAACATCCTTTAATTTACCCTCTGATGTTCAAACTTGGAAAATACAAAAAGATGGTTAAACATGATCTGCACTGACTAGAAGAGGAGAAATCCGAGAGCAGAGGTTTCACGTGCGAAGAGAAGCAGAGTGAGCTCGAGTGGAGGAGCTGGAGCTCAGGAAATCCAAGCACAAGCAGGGTTTGTTTGAGTGCAAGCGAAGGGGTTTGAGTGAAAGCATAACAAAAACCGAGCGTGAAATCAAGTCCTGCTCTCCAACTGAACAGCCGTAGTTTTGATCAAAGATAAGGAGAAAAAACATAGCAAGTGCATGTATCAGAAGGACAGCGCTACTGTGGCTCCATCCCCCGATTGCCACTGCATAAACCCTGGTTCTGAATGCACAAAATGGCGGCGTTCAGATCTAGAGAATAAAACATTTATATTCCTGCACTATATGTGAATATCTGTTTCTCTCCATCCGTCCAACATTATACCCAACTGATCTATTCTATTCTAAGCCACCGTACATTGAAAACTACCATGTATGTTTCAAGTATGTTTCAATGCGTCAGGTAGAGATCAGTCAGTGATTTCGTTGATGAACCAGCAGCAGATTTCTGTCAGCGAGCAGCGACTCTTCGCCTCGACACACACCTCCACACACAGAAGCATCCAGCAGGACAAACACCGTGCCTCCTCACAAGCAGCCGCGAGCAATACCTGGTGCGTTTCCTACCTGGGGCAAGGTTAGAGGGCGGGTTGGGGGGGGGAGAGAGCTCAGGGTCCAGGACAGAATGGGGGGAGGGTGGGGGTGGTGCTAGCAATGCTGAGCATCTATACCTGCGGGGCTGAGCACCAGAGCCTGGAGGATGTCCGACAGGGAGACGATGCCCTCGATGCTGGAGCGCTCGTCCACCACCACCAACCGATGCACCTAGCATGAAAAAAAGAAAGAAAAAAAGATTAAGTTAAGCTATGGTTGTGTCCAAAACCAATCCCTTATTTACTCCTAACTCTTCTGCAAAATCTGAAAAAAAGATGTATAAATAGTGTTAAATGTGTGCAAGAGCTGTAAGGTTGTTCTGTACCGCTGCCTTCTATTGTTTGACATCCGAGGCTTTGTATTCAGACAGATCACGGGCCCCCCGAACCGTGATCTTAATCCCATATAGGTTTGCATCCAAGTTTTGTACAGACCTGACTCCAGGTAGGGTTCTATTACCACAGGTCCTAGGTCTGTTTAACATTATGTGCAATAACCGAGTGGATCCGAGAAGACCCAACCCCAATCCTGTGTCCTCATTGTAGGATGAGAAGATGCAGGCCGGGACATAAGGTCAAAGAACAAGTCTCGTGTAAATGATTAGCATTAGCAACACTAGCAGCCAGGGCAACGAATGTGTAATTTAAAAGATAGAACAAGCGCTATTTTTATAATATTGCAACAAAAGTGCCAAGCTGACTGTAAACAAGTCCATCACTGTGAACATAAATGGACTTTTAATCTGAAGGGTAAGGGTGGATTAAGCAATCAGATTCAGATCAGTGCTGAGTGGGTCTATGTCTCTTGGACAGAGTTTCTCTGTTCTGTTCAAGCAGACGGGTCTGGGTCGGGGTCGGGTGGAACATTTCTGGGTCTTTTTCGTGTTCAGGCACAAACTTTGGACTCATGAAGAAGTCTATAATCAGATTTGTCAACTTTGTCTCCACATCATACAATTCGCTCGCCCATTTTTCTTTAATCCAGCGCAAAGCATGATGGTAGGTTTCGCTCGGTTAGTGACCATCGGTTGTACTCTGCTTTTCACAATGCATTGTGGGATACTGTGAGAAATGGTGTATAGTGGACTCTGTGGTCAGTGATTTCGGACACTTTCTTAAAGCATGTACTGCGAGTGTGTCTCACTTCAGCTTTGACTATTCTGTCCACAATGGTCTCCAATGTCTCCATTTTGTGGCATTTCATGACTCCTTCGAAGTACTGAGAGCGATGTTTCAGAGCCTGCGTCACCGTGATGTCCAGGTTGTTGTACGCCTTCTCAGCAGCCAAGTTCTACAAACATGAACAAGCATAGAAATAAATCAAAGTAAGACAATGGATCACAGAGCCACGTAGCCTCTAATATTTAGTATTTGGTCTCTTAATGTACAGTAGGAATTGCAGAAAATTCAACTCACAATCACATCAAACTTGGAGTAAATATCCACGACTTTGCCTGTAAGAAAAGAAAGAACATGAACGTTTATCTAGTGCTTATTAACAGAGTATGTAATGTCAGTACAAGTGTTTGTGATCTTACCAGAATCATCCACTACAGGCAAAGCAGACACTCGTCTCTCCACGAAGATGTTGAGTGCTTTGATGATGGGCGTGTCCGGGTGGATGAACGCAATTTGGTGGTACGTGCCGATGCCGAGCTCCCCGAGAGTCTGCTTCATGAACGCTGGCTTCGGCATTTCACACATCTGGGACACGCACAGAAACACAAGGAGACACCAGATGAGATCGCTGTCCTGGTTCATCAGGGCAAATGGATATTTTGGTAATACCCACATTGACCACAGGGGGGCAACAGGCATTGGAAGGAGGAGGAAAGATGAAGCTTCCATCAGGAAATAAATCATTTTTAAAAACAGGCAGAACCTGTGATCAGTCCTGTTTAGGTGTAGCAACACTGTGATGTTTGTTTGTGGAGGCGTAACACTAGTAAACAGCGACTGAGATGAACTCACAAAGAGCTGGAGGAACTTGAGGATCCTCTTGTGTGTGAGAATGTAAAGTGCGTTCCCCGTGACGGGGTCGATGACAGGCAGGCGGTGAATCTTGTTTTTGATGAGGGTGTAGACTGCATCGAAAAGGCTGTGAACACAACAAACACAATGACCGGTTAGAGGCGGCACAGTAAAGATAAGATCAGCTGACAGAGACAAACCCAAAGCAGATACCATAACCCGCAGTCAGACACGTACCTTGCATCAGGCGATATGTTGACCAGAGGTTTGAACGTTTCTTGGAGGTAAACCTCTGTGAAACAAGGAGGAAAGTTTAGTTGTTGTTTTTTTTTTTTTATTTTAAATTCTGATTTAAAACACGGATACAAGACACTCACCTCTCCACGTCTCTAGCTTGTGTTCCTCCAATTCATAAATCTGCACCTGAAACACAAAAACAAAACGTTGAAAACTAAATGGAGAAATCCTCAATGTGACAAGAAGCAAAGGTGGGAAGTGGACGTACCATCGGTGACTTGTAGTATCTGTGTAGTATGATGATGAAATCTGTGATGGTCAGCATTCCTGCAATGGAAACGAACAGTGAAAAACACTTCATCTGTAAACAACACACACAGCGCCACCGTGCCATTTGCTGTGCAATTGGGCAGAAGAGACAGCGCTTACAAGGGTGTGGTTCAAACAACACATCACTGCCCCCCCCCCCCCCCCCCCCCCCCCCCCCCCCGCTTTATCCTCTCGCTGACTGGACATTCATTATTCATCACAGGGCCGACTTGCGATAAACTCCATGCAGCACAACAAAAGCCAATTCACCGGAGGTTTGGATTTTACTCTAACAGGAGGTTTACTTTTCGGAGACGCTGCAGTGCTTTCTTTTCCCCGACCCGAGGGTCAATACAGAGGAGTCATTGCTGTGCTTAATGGTTTATGACAGCTCTAATGACTTCTGCTCAATATAGCATCATGCTCCACTAGCCCATGACCAGCGCCGTTAACACACAGCACTGCCCCTGTGTTGATTTAGTGATAGTGCGGTTTTCCGTCTCTGAACTAGAATGTTCTATTCCAAACAGATCTGCCTTTATTAAACTTAAATGGATCAAAACGATGTGGACTGAACTCTCGGATCCAATTACTTGTCTTTATAAATAAGCAATAAATAAATAAACATATAAGAATACATATAAACATCTTTGTGTGAAAGTGTTTTTCCTTGGTCATACGTTGTTTGCCTCTGAAGTTACAGCAGAGACGGGCAAAGTAGATGAGATGAAATTAAAAGTCTAACAAAATGAAACCTCCCGTTACCTTGAATAAAAGTTTGCATTTCTCCAATTTGAATATTTGCCACAGTGAAAGTAAACAACATACATAACTTAGAACTGGTTGATTTTATTCATTGTAATGAAGAATAGTAACATACTATATCTAATTTGGTCTAAATACTTAAAAGTACCAATTTTATTAAGCTAGAAAACTGTTAACAAGTAAAGCATTCCATCTTTTGCTCTTAAAAATATGGAAACCTCTATAAAAACGATATTATGTTTCCTATCAGTGTGTGATAAGGAAGGACATAAAGATCATAAAGTGCATTTCCAGACAGGTTTTGTGGTTCTTACCCACAAAGCTTTGCTTCTCTGTGTCCCATAGCGGGGCAGCTCGCACGCCGTTTGCTACCAAGGCGAAGAACGCTTTCTTAACCTGTCAACATTTGAAAGGAAACAAAACTGGATTATACAAAATAATTGCGCATGTGATGATCTGTTCTACAGCTAAAACATCTCACCAGCTGATCAGTGAACAACCAGAATCCTCTGGAAGCTTAATGAAGGTTCAGTCATGACCTGACATGGTCGGTAAATTCATGGGACTGCGTCGACAAAATCTATTCCTCTGTTCACAAATACTTAATTTCACTCATTTGTTTCTTTAGAAGTCTCTCCTGACTTTCGGAGATTTGGATATTTCAAGATATCACCTGGGTCTCCCTGAACAAACAAATGAATGTCTAAATCAAAAATAATCTTTAATTCCAATGAAATTGTCGTTTAGCGACACATTCGCGGGAATAGAAAATCCTCTTTTCTTGGAGAGGAGTGTAAAGTCTGGCTGCTTCGTGTTGGTTTTAGTATTTTCTTTACTCTCGACTCTCCAGTTGATTTAGTGGTTGAAGATCTACACATCAAAGCGGTCAGACCTCTAATGGATTACTGTTTAACAGCTTTATGACAACATCTCAAACAAACTGCTCCGAGGCACAACAATCCTGCTTTTTTTATTTTAGTTTAACATTAACTCAGGTTTTTTAGGTTCTTAAGACAAGCCGCTATCTCAACATCGTTTAAGCTTATTTTTAGATTTCTTACTTTTAATCCTTTTTTTGACTGGAAAGCAGTTTGTAACTGTAGCGGTTCCCTACATTTAAAATTATTGTCATATTATTATAAATATCATTATATGAAGGTTGATCTAATGTTGCTGATGAGGAGCCGAAGCACACTGACAAACGACATGAACTGGAAAATGTATGTCGAGCACTTTAAGTTCTATAATAAAGAATCAGCTCATCAGTTCCCTTGAATTCAACCAAACACATTTCACAAACTCATAGATATCAGTTCACTAAATGTGTTTGTCATCAAGATTAATTAATTATTCTCTTGGAAATCTGAGCAGATTTCAAAACAGCCTTTTACTCACAATGTTAAAGAAAGTGAAAACAATTCCTGGATCTGCCCCCTGATCCGGATCAGCACTAAAGTTAAATGACTTCTTCTCTGACCAACATTTCATCCTTTCCAAGTTCTGTTTAAAATCCATACAACAGTTTTTGTCTAAACCTGCTAATGATCAACAGTAAAAAAAAAAGTGCAATTCCAAAGACATCAGAACTCACCTGCAGCGCGGTGTCAAAAACCACCAGCTTGGAGCTCGTGGGGACAATGTCGTAGCACTTGTGGGATTTCATAAAGCGCATGTAAATATCACTCTCAGGTTCAGCAGCTGGAAGAAGAAGAAAGAGGCAGGACAGTACTTTTAGGAGGAAGGTGAAATCGCACAAGGAATATATAATGAGAGCCGGGAAACAAAAGACAGTCTCAGAGGCTAAACAACCATTACGGCTCTGAACCACTTACTGCCACTGCACTGTTCCATCCCACTCATAATTATGCTCCTCTATGAGCAACAACAAGCACGGAAACAGTGGAAAAACATGGATGGAAGAAGAAGAAGAAGAAGAAGAAGAAGAAGAAGAAGGCAGCAATTTGAAGATTACAATCACTTAAGGAACTCTGAGCAGACTTGTTGATTTGTAGAGAGTCAAATGAAGATTTAGTGTACGAACAAAGTAAAAAGCATGAAACTCTCCAAGGTCAGTGAATGTAAAGATTTCCACCGCTCATTGATTTACATTATTGTAAACAGAGACAGAAAAAGGTCTGTGGAGCTGGTCTTATGTATGAGCAGCTTTTAGAATGTTTCCAAACATCTGTATCAATTCATTAATATATGTATTGCCTGTTCTCTGTGACATTTTTAATCTTAAAGACTTAGGAGACATAGCTGCCATGTGTACTTATTGATTTGAGAGCCCAGCTGCAGGGAAGATTGGTCCTTAGAAAAATAAAAAGTTGATGGACATTTAATCTTATTAAATAACAAGACAGATACTCATCACAAATTTAGACGCCTCAAGGTTTTAGACTTTTGACAAACAGCAAAACGTTTTATAAATCAAGTAAGACAAGACATATAAACACTGCATCAGCATCTGTCCAATACATTTTTAAACCTATCAGAGGAGGGAATCCCTCACATGTGACACCGCTCACACAGAATGAATGGCTCCATCAGTGAGAACGCAGGCGGCAGACTCTTTAAATCTAGATATGTGTGATTTGGACTAAACTGCCATCATGACGCCCTGATCAACCTTTCAACACATATAACAAAGAACTGGACAAATTGCACAACCCTCGTTCACTTCTTCTCTACAGTGCAGGTTTAGAAGATATGTAGCATTACAATTAGTTATTCTTACTCCATCGATGGAGGAGGTGAGTCGGTGGAGCAGTGACAACACAGAGCAGCAGATGATCGCACTTACCTTCACCATCTAGTTCAAGTTTCTCCAGCATGCCTTCGAATAACCCGGACACCTGAGACAGAGACACAGAGGAAGAAGTTTGCGCTGAATCCTCTCGACGACACACGACTGGAAAAAAAAAACTTTGCTGTAAACAGTGAATGAACACGAGCGTGAAGCCACTTCTCCAACCGGCGGCAGCGATCACACGGACCGAGGAGGCGAGCACCAGCAGCAAAAGAAAGACAACGGAACTCAAACAGAACCCGAGTCCGCACACTCTCATGTGTTCCGTTAAACACGCGTCGAGATCGGACACATGCAAACACGCGACGTGACAAAAACACGGAGCTGCAACTTCAGCGACACGTTGTTGTTGGAGCACACACCCCTTTCATCTCGGAGTGGAACAGTCCTGATCCATTTGCTGCAGTGGAGGGAGATCTGACGCGTGCACGCTGCTCAAACAACCACCACACGCACCCACTTCACTTCAATAGACCAACAACACTCACTGTGTGAACAACAATCCACCGAACACCACACACACAGCCTCACGTGCAGCGCAAGGGTGGCTTGGAAAAATCAAACAGGAAGCTCCACGCGCTGAGGACACGCCCCTCCATGCAGAGGGGTGCCTCACCATATTAGGAAATCCCTCGCGTTGCTAAGCAGCAAGAAGCTGGGGATGCCTTGTCACATCCTCACGTTTCTGTTCCATCTGACAAAACCAGCAACATGGCCGACACCAGCGAATACTTGAGTCCCAGCAGCAGCAGCGAGAGGAGATGACAAATGTGTGTTTTATTAGAGTCTCGCAGGCTGCACGGGCGAGCTCCCAGCGTGAAATGTGCTGTGTCATGTTGAGAGATTCGCATTCGCATTATGCGTTTGTTGATATATGATTTTCCTCAGTTCCCACTTTGCTGGTGTGTTCACAACAAGGCCACTGCAGCAGTGTGAGAAGCCTGCGTACCTGCTCCGGGATGTGAAACAGCAGACGTGTCGCCCTGCGACGGTGACGCAGCGCTTCTTTGGCCAAAAAACTACTCCTGCACTTTCATAAATCTCCCCGTGCTGCAGCACAGCGGCTGAGGCACCACAGCAAACTCCAGGGAGGCAGACCTACACAAATCCATTGAATGGATTGCTTTTAAACTGTAGGATTCTGTAAAAAGTAAACCACAATATCAACTTTCTTTACATGTATGATAATGGAGGAGGGTCAGTGACAAGCTGAGGGACGCCGACTCATCCTCATCCTCAACCACGAGTCCTTGGGTGAAAAAATCAACAGTAACTACTGCTGGTGATGAAATATCGATCTACCTTCTCTGGCTAGAATCCACAATCGCTCACAGCAGACCGGTCGGACAGAGCTGCAGATAATTATTCATTAAATCTGCACAGATGGTCGTGGAGTCATTCCTCACCAGCTGCAGGAAACTGCTCACACATCATGACTCAGAACGCCTGAATCCTAATAAACCGTCTTGTGCCGAACACTAGATTTGTTATCAGCTGGTTGAGATTTTGCCTTGATGCCAAAACAATATTGACACCTACCACCGTGAAGCTGATGCTCATAACAAATTTATCAAACACAGGTCTGTTGACACGACCTCATCCTGGAGCATTATAGCTTGAACTAAAGACATTTGCATCATCTGTGCTTTCTGCTCACCACCGTGCAGTAAACCCTTCTGACTCAGCACTGATAAACAGCACATGACTCACAGACACAAGGCCTGTCAGGCCACAAAGGAAAAATACTTTTCAGCTTCAACATCCCATGACCCAATGAGTCTGATCATTCTTTCAGAATATGAAAGTTAAATTTAAAGATGCAGCTTTTTACCTGCAAACTCTGCCTCAATTTGCTTTCAGTAAAAGCAACAAATACAATCAAACATTTTCATGCTTATGTCATTCTACACTCCAGGACAGTTCGGTCATTACTTGTGAAGTCTGGCTGCATCATAAACACTGAAAGATGCACTAACTTTGTGAAGCCATGGGCGATACTCAGCCTTCCACATTATGTTTAGAATGCAACATCTCCGACTCAAGCAACAAGTCACATCTATTAAGGACTGTGTCACAGCCACAGAAATCACATGCAGCAAAGGAACCGCCCTGACTCAAATTCTTAAAATAGCTAGCGATGCAATTTAAACAACTCCTTACAAACAGTGACTCTCTCTTTCGTCGTGACTCACTTGATGTGAGGTAGAGTACACTGGCACAGGGCTCGAGGAAGGGATCGGTGGTTTGGTGGAGGGGAGGCAGAGACGCTGTCCTGTGTACGCAGGTGTGGAGTGGGAACGGGACCTGGAGCTCGGCTCCAGGCGCTCGGGGCTGGGCCCGCTCTGCTGGGCCTCCGGGGTGAACACAGGCTGGCTGGCCACCTGGGTCGGGGTGGGTGGTGGTGTGGAGAGTCCAGAGGCTGCGGACAGAGATAGAAAGGTGGAGCGTGAACACCTCAGCTTTGGTTTCTCTCTGGTTCTGTTCAGACCTGGTGTTAACATCCGTTCTGAGAGATCTGATCATAAGTTCATTTTTTCACACCTGGAATTAAAAAACTGTGTCCCCTGTGCCCACGTGTGATCGGAACTCACTTCCTAAATGTCTGATGACAATGTGTGAGTTGTCGTGAGAGAAGGAGATAGACAGGGAAATTTTTTACCAGTTTAAGAAAAATATAAATCATCATGTAGTGATCACTGTTGATATTGTGGTGGTGGAAACAAACAAACAAATCGACGCTGAGAACCGTAAAGAATAACATTTAAACCGCAGCGGATCAACCTTGTTGATGTGTAGCTGGCGAGGCTGAGGTGCTGAAGTTGTGGCTGCTGCAGATAGCATCAGTGCTGTCACATGCTATAACAGAGAAGGAATGCATATCTGATCCATCAGGGCCTGACGGCCGTGTGTGCTGAGAAACAACACAGATACCAGAGATAAACCCTGGCTGCTGACAGACAGTGATGCAGTCTGTTAACCTCGATTACCAAATGCAGCCAGAAGACTGATTTAAATAAGCTAATGTAAGATGTAGATATACATGAGAGATGTATTAAAGGCATCATGTTCAAGTTTACAAAAAGATACTGGATACACTTGGTTACTGATTAAAAACTAAACATTATGATTTTTGTCATTAGTGTGAGGCTACACTGCAATGAGGAGTTTCTGTTATTACTTTCTACCCAGTGTGTTTGAAAGTTATCAAAACTTTATCTCTATTGCAAATCTCCATGTGAACAAGTTATACACAGGTGCACTGTGCTGTCAAAGTAATTACAGACTGGTATTTTAATAGCAGAGCAGATGATGTAGGCTGTCTGGGGCTGATGCCGATATAAGGAATCAAAAAACTTCTCATACAGACATATTGTCCGATATATTGACAATGTCTCCTTAACTACTGTTATGATAAGTGGCCTGGGTTTATACAGCGCTTTTCTATTGTCGATGAGCACTCAAAGTGCTTTGATACAGTGAATCTATGTGCATCTACTTTCTCTATCAGACATCAATCGCACACTAGCCGCGCAGTCGTCAGGTTTGTAATTTGGTTATGAAGTAAGGGAGACTGGGATCGAACTACCAGCCCATTGGTGAGAGTACGACCAGTTCTACCTCCTGAGCCACCGCGAACCCTAATGACAAAAAAATGTATACAGCTTGATATTTTACAGTTCAACCATATAGGTAAATATTAATAGTTTAATCATCAACTATATATATATATAAAACTTGGACTGTAACACTTTTTAAAAGGAAATGTAAACATAAATGCACATCTTGTCTGGCATTGTTTATTTAGGATATGAAGTCAGCTAACAGTAACGCTTATGTGATAGCGGGTTATTAGTCCAGGCAAAGTAGCATTTTACAACCGACTAGTTGTAAAATAATAAGCATAGATCATTTTTATGAGGTGTCCAGAACAACATACTAAAAGTCCTAAGAAATCCTAATTGAGGAAATGTGTTTAAATCTCATCAATCCGAGATGTTTGCCAATAAGGCCAGGGAACAATACACCCCAATGGGGCTATTTTTTTCCTTTACTCCTAACAAAATGAAACTTTACACAATGAAAGTACCCATGAAAAGTAACATTTTTTGTGTTACAAGTTTCTTTGAAAATTAATTTGAATATGCACATGAGCTCCACACTTATTGAATATGCCCTAATTTGCATAGGCCGAAACACCATTCATATGTATGACAAATACATCGGCCCAGCAAGCTGCTTTCAGACTGACCTCTAACCTGAAAACTGCCTGGCTTGGTGGTACCCGTCAGGGGTATAACCCCCGTCGGTATAGTCTTCAGGGTCATGGAGGCACACAAGCCTCCCCACCACAAATTAAAATCTAGATAAAGCGTAATGAAGTCCACGTATTATCAATTAATATTAGATTTAAGTAAAAGGCAAAGTCCTTTTAGGGGGAGTTTCAGAAAAATCGAAGATCCATGATTGCCTTCATTCACCTATTTTGCTTGTTACCTGACGACTCTGTGTAGGAATGTAATTACAGCACCGATTCCCCCAACCTCATCCTGAGCTGAAGTCTAATGAGCCAGAAGTGAAAGAACCATGTGGGTGTGCAGAGCCTTTCATTTTTGTTAATCCACTTTTTAATTCCACGTCTCTTCCTAAACATTTCGTGCCACATGATCCTGCAGCCGTTCAGGAGGAGCCGGGTTTATTCCTGTGTGGGATCAGGAGGCAAAGAGCGACCGGTGACAGCTCCTGTTACGTCGCTGCTGGTGGGACCTCATTAAATTTTTAGCCCGACAAATTGGCTGCATGTTCTGAAAATAAAATATGGATGATGAAGAAACAGAAATTTAAGAAAAACCTTGAAACAAATCACAAGATGAGACGACAGCAAAGAGATTCATCAGAAGTTTCCCCTATTTTTGTTTTTAAATGCACTGATTAAATAAGCGATCATATTTAATTGATAACTCAAGGCTATAATTATCCCCTTGGCACATTCTTTAAAAACTCTGCATCCCTCTGACTGCTTTAAGGAAATATCTATGGAATATTCTCTCAAATATGGGAGCAGACCAAACGATTCATCATGCAGGTTGTCTTTTCCACAATGAACAGTCCGATTTCCACGTGAGCATCATCGCAGCAGTCAGCTGTCCGTCACGCAGCTCGCACTGTGACATTGCACGTGGGGAAGGTGTCCATCAGATGGAACATAACCGCCCCCCCCCACATTCAAACATACTCTTTCACATCAGATGTCACCATCTTACGCATGATGACATGTGACACTCATGCTGCCCCTTGCTCCACCTGGCTGACGTATTTCTAAGGCTGCAGCCAACGAAGGGACATGGATGATGTGGAACAAACGGTTCACATTACAAATCCTCCACCATGAGACTTTTGTCGTGTTCAGATGTCACATGAGGACTCCTGAATGAAAACCATATCAGTGAATCGTCCCACTTGCCTCAGTCATATGTACCAACCTGAGATCGTGACTCAGTTAGTGCAGTAACATCACCTCATGTCTACAGATAAACTTTTACTGCTTTCTTAACATAAGGTTTGTTAAAATTAAGCCCTGTGTGTTGTGAGACCATTTTCCTTCGCCTGTCCATGTGCACTCCAAATTATCTCTTGACATTTAGTTGGCGTGCACTGGCCCTCTTTGGCACGCCCTGCTTCCGCCGTGTAGTCTTCTTATTTTAGCCACGCTGTTGTGGCACATTCCACAGGAGGAGATAACAGAAGGACTGGGAGCCCTCTCCTGAGCCTGGTTGATAGGGGGCAGCTATAGACACCACAGAGGAAACAGGAAATGGATGCCTTGCTTTAAGCAGTGCATCCAAATTTACATGCATTATATAATAAAACAACCTTTACAGGACCTGATATGACCTTTCAGAGTGAAGATATAGCTGCAGATTCCATACATGCAATGACTCAAGTGTCAGAACCAGAGCAGTAGAGAGGCAAACACAGGCCCAAGGAAAGTGTCACCTCTGGTAAGTAACTCAAGATATCTTATGCACTGGTTCGAACTCGTGTGTAGATAGTGAA
This sequence comes from Pleuronectes platessa, assembly GCF_947347685.1. Lineage (NCBI taxonomy): Eukaryota > Metazoa > Chordata > Actinopteri > Pleuronectiformes > Pleuronectidae > Pleuronectes > Pleuronectes platessa. Next base: position 10,461,864 of record NC_070638.1, read on the forward strand.
GCAATTTGTCATATAGAAACCAGTCAGTGACCCTGAGTAGCAACTAGAATGACACTGAGAGCTCAGAGAGCTCAGAGAGCTCCTCCAAGGCCAAACAGCCCCCTTCTGAATGCTTAAATTCACTGGATCCAGATATTTTATTTTGGATCAACACCAAATTGCACACACTTACATAATATCAGTCCCAAACACACCTTTCTCTATTCTCTGAGAAATTGAGCAAGATGATGAAAAATGTCTCACAATCTTGAAGAAAATTTTGAAATACTTGATCGGCTTCCCGATTTGGATCCGCACCAACATTTAACAGTTTCTTCCTTAATCCACAGCCTTCCACCAAGTTCCGTGGTAATATATGTTGGAGGTACCATGGTTTTATTAGACTAATGTGCTAGCTACACCATAATACAGGCTCCCGGTAGAAACTGATGTGACGGGTTAGCACCTCAGGTTCACAAAATCACATACGTGTGCAAACTGGGCTACGGCGAAACATTTTAAACGAGCAGTCGCAATTCAAAGTGACATAAAGTGTTGCTAAGAAACACACATGTCCTCTAATTGGCTGAAATTCCACATGTGAATGTCAACTTCTTTTGTTAAATCTTTTTCGGGGGGTGTTTTGTCCCTGTATTTGTAAGGACAGCGAAAACAGACTGGAAATGCAGGGAAGAAGAAGCAGAGCAGTGACAGGCAGTAAATGGTTCGGAGTCAAACCGGGGACTTGTTGCCTCTAATATCAGCATTAAGGGTGCGGGGAGCAGTATAAGCAGCGAGGCTGCATCCCTCATGGTATATGAGGCTCTGGATCAAAAGACTGATGATTTAAGCGGAGGTGTCACCACACCGTATACTGCTTTTACAATTAACCATACATCTTACACAGCCAAATATAGACGTACATCACTATGACAGGACCCTGCTCTTCTCATCTACTCCCCCGAGGTCAGAGAGGCTCTAAATCAGGAGCTGTGAAGACCGTGATAAAGTGTCACTTGAACACCTCACACCGTGTCCCAGTGCTTCTCCCATCAAGCATTACGAGCCAACAATAACCAGTTCATCTGCATGGTGGTCGGGACTTTTCTGTTTGTTCATAATAACAATAATAGTATTAAGAACTTTACACAACACAAAGTGCTACACAACAGGAAACAAATGGTTAAAATACACAAGGAACTACATAAATAATAATGGTCATAATAACATTAGATAAAAGAACAATAATAACCGGGCCCCAAAGTTAATTTAGGAATACAACTTCCGAGAAAGAACGTTTTTATCCAAGACCGTAACAGACAGCCTTATTTCCTCAGGCAGTTCATTCCAGAGCCTTGGGGCCTTGCAAGAGTAAATATGGAATTAAAAGATTAAAGGTATAGCCTTGGGCCAGGCCATCAAGAGCCTTAAAAGTAAAAACTTTGAATCAATCCTGAAATAGGAAATCAGAAACGATAAAACAAGGGTGATGTAATCATATATCTTACACAGTGCTAGTGAAAAGCTGGGCTGCTAAATTTTGTACAGACTGAAACGTTTGTAAGGGTTTTCTAAAGAAGAGAAGAGAAAACACCATCGCAATAATCAAGGCGTTACTGGTCGGGCTTTAATGCTTCCTGTCTATTTTAGTAAATTATGATTATTTAAATGGAGCAGCTATTCTTAACAGTCTCCCTTTGGATATGGGACAGAGCTATGACACTGAACTCAGATCGTGTGGCTACAAACTACTCCCTACGCGATGACAGTATTACTACAACATAAACAAAATGACATTCATTCACTGCATTATGCGACGGGACTTCAGTTAATATCTTCACTTTGCATCTGCAGCATTTAAATCACTGCAATCATTTTCAAGTGCAATGCATGAAGCACGCTTATTTGCAGTGGTTTGAATGCATCTGTGTTTACTAATCTAGCAAAGTGATGGCAAACCTCTCCTGCACAGTTTTACCACTTGGCCGGCTGCCTGACGCCCGTCATGTTAAACCAGACACCGTCCACGTAACCAACACCCGAACTATATGGAGCAGCCGAGGCTACAACAAACATTCAGCACATACATTAGACCGATACCAAATAAAACATAGATGCCATCTCTTTGTTTGTGATGGAGGAGTTTCTAACACCTTATCCTGAATCCTTTTAAAGATAACCTCCTTAATAAGCTGCACTATCAGACTGCAGAGGAAAAACTGTAGATGTTGTCTCACTGTTAAAAGATCTGAACCTGAGATTAACGGCTGATGAATGAAGAAAACTGTAAAGATAAAGGCGAAAAGCACAGCAGGTTACCCGACAGACAAGATGCCTCGGACTGATGCCTCCCTCCTAACCCATCTTGCTCCTTGCGCTTCTTGCTCCTCCTCAGGCTGCCAAACCTCTTCATGGAACACGGGGGGTTATGCGCTCAGAACTGAATCTGACCATCACGAGAAGGGGGCGCAGAGACGGCTCGAAGGGAGAGTCACTCCGTTTCCAAGGGGAGAGGGTTTCACAGACGTGACGGTGTGCAGGAAATCCAAAACCGGATGGCTTTGAAGAGGAGTCACAAGAATGAGAGATTGTTTTTTGTCTTCGGCTGTTTGGTCCTTAAAGAAAGTCGGAAGCTGGCATGTGATGGTCCTCTTTAATTTCACACAAATCTGCAGGAGAAAAGCATTACTTTGGCTATTCCATAAACCTCTCCTTGTTCTTTGAGTCAGCAGTTTCGGGTACGCACAGAATACGAAGCTTGCATGTTCAAGAAAAAAAGCTCCCGCCGGGCGAGAGAGCGCAGAGGCAGCAGGAAGCAGTGAACTGTATTTAAGGAAAAGACTCGGAGAGAGAATGAAAGCAGCCTCGGCAGAGAAATGTCCCGCTCGCGAGTGATCCAAGTAACAACTGGGGCAGAGCACAGCGTTTCTCCCCCCCCACCCTCTCTCGCTCAGCGGTGTCAGTGCTTTAGACTGTCAGGTGCAGCTGTGGGTGGCATCTCTCTAATATAGCACCCGTGTCAGCAGCCTGTAAAAGGAGGCCAGTCTGTGAAGGTTACGCCGGCGATTGGCTGGGGCTGCACGTCTCCCCGCCCCCCACGTCTTACACTGCCCACCTCCCCTCCTCTCCCCACCCCCCCTCCCCTCCTCTCCCCACCCCCACCCCAGAGTGGACTCAGCACAAGCACATCCGTCTCACTGTGTCTTTACACAATGTAACACACATTTAAAGTTTCCTCTGATATAAAAAAAACCTCCTCCCCATTCCATTCTTCTTAAATTCGTAGCTCAGCCATTATTATGGATTGTAAATATATTGTTGAGGGTTTCAGGAGTCAGGGAAGGTGATCCTGCAGCTCCGTCATTTGTACAGTCAGCTGTCCGTAACTTTTGGGGGCCTGACCTTTAAGAACGCAAAGGCCGCGCCCCCCCCCCCCCCCCCCCCCCACCATCAGATGACAGCGAGGGGACATCCCATATTCTGTCAGCTGATCAGAGAGCTTCCATTCAATACCGCTCGCCTGCCCTGCCCTCAACAGATGGCCCGCTCTGTACTTGCTGCTCACACTGGCTGCAGCATATCCAGCACAGATCTCAATTAACATGTTATGCAAGTGTTCCTGTCTGCTCAGTGGGTCAATGGCCCAGTGTGAGTGAGGGGAGCTGTGATATCAGTGAAGAAATCGCTCCCGTTTGCATTGGGGGTTGCTAGGTTTCAGATCCAAGAGGATTTCAGATACTGTTTAGGGTTACAAAAACACAGCCACGTCTCCGAGGTGCTTTTTGTTAAGCTCTGCCGCAGCTTAGAAGAGAAAAAAAAAAATCACCCGGGCCTTGTATGGCCTGTGTTTTGTGAATTTGGAAAAAGACAAAACTGCCCAGTTCCTTTATTTACTGACAACATACAGAAAACGGTAGCAACGGGGAGAGAGAGACGGGGAGAGGGGAAAAAAACGTGCAAGGTTGTGTGAGGAGCTCCTGAGAGTCCGGTCACTTCCAGATAAGGATATGAGAGCGCTACAGTTGCCTTCAGCGGAGAGAGACTGACAATGTCCAGGCGATGGGAAAATTACACATTTAGAACAGCTGGACGGTATTCTGATCATAATTGTAGCAAATATAGAGACAAAGGTGACCTGGTCTTTTCTGTCAGGGCTCTTTGGTGGCTCTTTACCCTGAGGAGAGCCATCTGGAAAACTCCTTATCCTCGTTTAAATCTCTCTTAAAGACACATTTTTATAGATGTGCTTTCTCCTAGTTATGATCTTACAATATATTTTAGTAATTTTACAATGTTTTAATTTATCTTTTTTTTCCTCATCGTGATTCCTGCATTCAACTTTTCATTTCCAACTTGTAGCTGTGTTTTAAAAGGTTAGAAATATATAATTAAAGGGTATTAACATTATAGTTATGATGTAAATAATAGTTATTATTATTATTGTTGTTGTAAATGCACCTAAGTGAAAATTAGCCATCCAATGATAATATGCAACAGATTCCAAATTCACATGCTCAGGGTTGAACGCAGGTGATTCGAAATAAAACTCCCCTGCTTACATTGAAAAATGAAAAATGTAGTTGGTAGAAATATTGAAACCCACTTGGAAGTCAAGATTATGCCTTGAGCACACCCTTGTGGTGAAACTGGGCTCTACAAAAACACCCCACTAATAAAAATAGAAGGGGTTGTTCTTGGTTTCTGTGTGATATTCATTTATAGATTGTTGATGTTATCATTGGCAAGCATTCGCTTCAAACGACATCATTAGTTATTGAACCACTGGAGAGGACGTAAGGTCCCAAACCACATCAGACACTGGTAATCCTGAGCAGCTGGCCCCCAGAAGGCCATACACACACATTGGTGTGCGTCGGTGTGTTTTACTTTGGTTTCCATCAATAACAATCTACAGAGCAAACGAGCGTGCTGACGCTTGAGGTCTGGCCCTCAGAGAGCTATTCCACCAAATAGTGCCAAACCGACACTCTACGAGGAAACAGTGAAGAATGAGTGCAAGGCCAAAAACATATGACTCATCCTGGTGCAGGACGGACGCTGCTGTGAACGGGGCTGTTGCCATGTGGAACAGGCTGGTTTTTGTTGTGTAATGATCAGCCACCCGAAAATACACAGTGAGCTGGAAATGTGCCCGATTGGTCTGTTCCTCATAAAACAAGGACCCTTTTTCTGCCTTGTCTGTCTCATTTGCATTTCCTGAAACACAACATTCTTACCACTATTTTGATCTTGGGTTTGCATAGAGATATGCAGTATGGCTGTATGCCCATCTGAGGGACGTCTCTATCTCACTCTAACAAACCTGCTCTGCATCGCAGCGCTCCATGCGAGGAATTTGGCGATGAAAAAGATTATTTGTTTTTGAAAATAAATAAGCAAAACATTTCCTTCCAAGTTGTTGACGTCAATAAGAAGTTGAACGAGAATGAAGGAGCATCTGTCGGCACTCAAGTGATCGGCCATCTGTCTGACGTGGATCTTAACCCTGTTGGCTTGTAGGACACCACAAAACAAAGCAGTGGGTTTGCATTGTTCCCTCTGATCAACTGTAAGATTGATGCTCTATCAAGTCAGCTCTATCAAACGCAGCCAATCATTTGATCTCATTAACTCAGTCAGGTGTTGTACAGGTTCCTGTTGACATAACCAACGCAGCAGGAGATCAGGTCTCTGTCTGACCTCTCCACAACAGCAGAATCGGGAACATTCACGTGAGGGGCACCTGGGTAGAGCGCGCAGGAGGCGGAACATGGTGTTAAATTCAGCTGCAGAAATCGAAAACGCAGCCCCGACATTTTCAAAATAAAATGGAACCAGCAGCGTTTCCAAACTTCTCCGTTGAGAGGGTTAGGGTCCTACATCTGCTCTTCTCAGTAGAAGATAACATCAGAATTGATCAGACTTATAACAAAGATAACTTCTTAAATGCTGTTACAGCAGTTTCTCTCTGTCTCTGCTTCATGAGTGTTCATCAGGATTGGGCAGACAATGCAACGAGAGATCTTGGACTCACCTCTTCTGGCTCTAGAGAAGATCTTGATGCTCGAAGGTGTCGAGCCGGATGACGAGCGGAAGATACCACTGAAGCTTAAGCGGCGGGGGGACTTGGGTGGGGAGCTCTGGTGGGAGGGGTAAGGGAAGATGGTTTTGGGCGAACCAGAGCTCATCTTCAATTGCACTGGAGCAGACTGAGGGCATGGTGGCAGCGGGGTGCTGGCCGGGCTCCTGGCAGACACTCCTGAGTTGGGGCTCGCTGAGCGGATGAGTCGCTCCTCCTGAGGGAACAAGTGAGGAGGCAGAGTTAGGCAGACAGATTTAAAATGTGAAAAACTCTGCACAGAATATTTCCAAAACAAAAGGCCTCATTGAATGAGCAATTTATTAAGAAATGAAAGCAACTGATTGCACTTCAATGGACAGAGCTGCTGTCTGGTCACTTCTCCTTTCTCTATGTTTTATTTGGTCAGCCACATTTTAACCCTTGGTGGGTGCAAAGTCTGATGAGGTTTGTTGACCTCTCATGAGGTTTGTTGACGTTTCTAAACAAGCAAATGAGATAAAGGTTACGAAAAACCAGCAATATTGATTAGCGGTCTTTCTTTCTTCACCTGGGTCATGTCAAATCAAATCACACTTTTGTGCTGCACCGCTGCAGATTTTTTTGAATCTTAATGATTTTAAAGAGCTTTAAAACCATAAGATAACCCCCTGTGACCTACATTAAAGGAATATGACCAAACAAAATCCCAGAGTCTCCCTAGAAGGTTCAACCTCCATTGCTCCATATCTCCCTTTTGTTTGTGAACTGAGAGTTAAGACATTTCGGTTCCACGTGTTTCTCATGTAACCAAATCCCACTGAATGTCATTAAAACCTGTGATAGAGCAGCTAAAAAGTGTGATGATCTGACACCGGGTTTACGTCTCCTTTTCTGTTTGACAAAAAGAAAAATAAAAAACTAAATTTTAACAATTTGTGCTGATTCAGCTCCAATATTGTGAGTTGAAATGATTCTTTCACAACACAAATCGAGGGTTTTCCCCTGTGAATAGGATATCCTGCCCTGTTTGTCTGGTGCAATCAAAGGCCACCACAGTCAGCCACATCACCTTCAGCAAAGGTCCTTAACAGTGTACATAACAGACAATCAGTGACATTGTTTTTCATGATGACTTTCTGTGTTTATAACTCTGTCTTTTCGAGGTCTGCATCTTGTAAACAGGCAGAGGAATCCTCCATTAGTCGGTGTGCAGATTATAGAGAGAGAGAAAAAAAGAAAAAACTCAGACAATCGAGCTGGAGACAGCGAGAGCCTCCTCCCACCGCGGCCTGCTCGGATACGCCATCAACACATCTATTAACTATTTGTGCGCTCTGATACAGTGAAGCTTTGACACTGATCAGGGGCCATATTTACCACAAACAGTAAAATGTTACAGTAACATTACAGTGTTTCGGTAACAGTGTCGGCAGGTAATAGTCTGTATACAGTAAAAACTACTCAACTAAACGCATCAGCTGAAACTGCAAAAATAACTATTGTACCTCTAGGAAGGGAAATACATTCATAAACAAATCGATGCAACACATCAAACTGAAAATGGGAGCATTGTTGTGGGTCAGTTTCTCTTTTACTCATTCAGTTTTCCTTTCAGAAACTGGTATTAAACAATACATTTCATTATAAGATAAAAAACTGAAAAACAAGGTATTTTTTATTTTCCATGGTCAATACAGGATGATACCCCTTTCCCACTGAGGCAGTTCCAGGGCTGAACTCGGACCCAGTGCCTATACCTCGAACAAGTTCTTTGTGTTTCACCAGCCAAAGAACTGGCTCTCTGTCAGAAAACCTGGTTCCAGGCCGGCACAAAGTCTTTGCCTGTTTTGTACAAAGAGCCGTCTACGTCAGAGGCTGGGGGCGGGACCAACCAAAACCTTGTTGTGACCAAAACAGTGTGCAGCATATTTTCTGCAGAGAAACAATACCTTGGATGCCAAAGCAGAGCAGCAGTGATCCAAGATGAATTAAAAAATTACCTTTAATTTAAAAGCAATTATAGAAACAGTGTATCTTAGCCATATTAGATACAAAAGATCAAATTCATCCATCTGATCTTGTTTGTCCCCACATGACCCTTAATGTGATGAACGATCAACAACACCACAGGGAACACTGACACACGTGCATGTCAGTGATTAAATCTTATTTATTATTGTATGGGTCAGAAGCTGATGAGTTTGGGAACCCCTGACAATCATTCTGTTGGTTTGTGAACGTAGCGCTGCTCCACCTTATGACATCATAAAATACCACGATATCTACAACTAGCTGAGAATTAGGCTGCGGTCGCTTTCAAGATTGATCACAGTGAGAAATCATGACATTGCTCAGGATGGTATTTGTTTAAGGGCTTGCCCTCCTCCACACGCATATTTTTAAACCAATCCTTTGACAGATCTGATGGGAGTGCAAGCACACACCCATCTCCTCTGTTTGCCAACTACTCTGACTCTGTCATTGTGCAAGAGCTTGTTAAGGCAAGTAAAGCAACAAGAAGAACTTTGTCTGCATGTCTATCAACAAAAGTCACAATTCTGATTTTTTTTCATGATCGCACAAATGCTACTGCGGTGTCATTCAAATATGTAGTCGGGCAGACGCACAGTAAAAGCCGAAAGAGTATTCCTATTCATATGAATTAGAGCAGACGGAAGGAAGAGGCTGCTTTCTTTTAGAAAAATCAATTTCCTGTATTCCTGCATGTGATCTCTCTATGTCTGGACACAGTGGGCGTAGAGTTACTGTGACCCAGTGAGGGCTGGCAGGAGACGGCCTCGGGTAGTATTTTGCTTTCCTAAATCCAAGTCTAAATGTGCTCGAAGATAAACAAACAAGGTAAATCATGTGTGGGAGAGAAAGACAGTTTGAGGAACAGAGACAAATAGAAAGTAAGTGAAAGTAAATGGTGACACAAAAACAAATGACATGGAAATCATTTCTGTACCGTGTGAGCGCCACTTTTTGTCGAGCAGCTCGTCTCCACTTGTGGAGAAGTAAATGCACCAAAGTCCTGCACATGAAAAAAGGAAGAGAAGAGCTGGGTGTCAAGGATGAAGCTCACTTCCAGGAAATAGAGCAGAGAAACAAAAAGGCAAGTCAGAACAGGTAACATCAATGCCAGTTTGGCCACCACACGCTGTCTCATCTGGTTTGAAGACCAGACTGACAATAGAGCTCTTTTTCATCACTGCGAGGGAAAGTGATAATTGTTTTTACTTTAGTGCTTCTCGTGCTGCCTGCAGATACAAATGTTTCACCACAGCAGGAACCTTTGCAAGACAATGCAAACCACGCCTTCCCCATACCAGGGTTGTGTGTCTGCAGTTCCCTTTAGCAACACTTGGTCGTTTTTTATACCGTAAAACAACAGCTTCTAAATCATTTTGATGCTGCACACGCTTATAATAAAGAGAATGGCATGTCTGTAATTTGCCATAGCGCCCCCTGGAGGCCAGGGATTACACTATGTAACTCTGTTATATCGGGCTGGAACCTTACAACCTGCTTTACGACAGACATCACGCACTTACAACCAGAGCTGAAACTTGCAGCTAGCTTTAAGAGACAACTAGCTAACCATTCTCAGTGTGGACATCATGGCAAAGTGACGGAGCAAGAAACCTATCAAGAGTGATATCGGAGCATTTTCACTCATTGGCGAGTTCTACAGGAGGCCATGGATGCAGGGCATTATTATGTTAGTTCTCATCTCCATCTTTGTATTTAAACAAATAAAACTAACACATCATATTTGTGTTAAATGTCTACCTTGTCAATTGTCGGCCTGTACAAAAATGCACGTGTGTACAGCCGAGTGCAGGGAGAGGCTTGGACCACAAATCGTATATTTACGACAACAAAGTCTGCATCCCACCTGTAGGGGGAGCATGAACATAGCTGGGAATGCCTCTTGCACTGTCACGAGAAGCTTTTCTATACAACATATAACATGGCTGTTTAAGGCTACTATAGCAGCCACCAAACTGTTCTCACAGTATCCAGAGATGTTCAATAGAACTTCTGTGCAGTAATAGCATTCAGTTCACGAGGCTCAGAGGCTTGTGAAGAAAAGACTAACCCAACCCCAGGCACAAATGGGCCACTTGGTCAATAGAGTTCATTGTTAATCGGACCTGACGACTTAAATGAAGTAAAATAAACCATGATCCTAAGTATAGTGGCCGTGATGAGTCATGACTCATTGGTTTGGACGAGATCGGCCCCTCTGAAATGTTTCCTTTAGGTCGTGTTACTTGCTTTTTCCTTACAATACGTCGATATATATATTTATTACTAAACATACTTATTATGATACCAAAGCTGCAGTGATTAGTTTTCTTATAGATTAGTTGATGTGCAACAATTTCATGGCAGAAACGTTTTTTTTTAGCAAAAATATCTTACCTATCTGAGGGGAATCGGTTATGCATTATAACTCCTCACTTTTCTTGTATAATAAGCATTATATTGATATATAGAGACTTTGCTTATATTGCTACTGATGAAAATGATAATGCAATAATGTACATTTTTGATTGCTCAGCACTATTAGGACCTCACTACAAGGCTTTTTGTTTCCTGACATTTTAATTTGGCAATTGTCTAAAGAGGTCAACAATAGTGACAAACGTCAATACTACAATGACGTCACATTCAAGAGTTAATGTCAGATATATTGATAATGTTTAGAGAAGATACGTGTCCACATATAACATAATTTGGGCTGGGTGATAACACTATATCAATAATTATTTACAATGCAATTTTGATCAGTGACAATATAACAAAAGTCAACACACAATATTGCAACACTAAACACACAACTGATCGAGCTCAGATTTAAACGTGTTTGTCATTCGAAGAGTTTAAAACCACAACCTCAACTCAGGAGCTAAAAAAAACTGAATTGATAATATCACATAAGTCGTGAAACTTAACGACAGTGAATAATATTTGTGTGAAATAAACATTCACTGAAGAGACACCTGTCAATCACACACAACTCTGGTGCGTCACGTGCGAGCACAAGCGACAAACAAGGGCTAAAAGTCGCGGGTTATGATTCCGCAAAAAGTTCGACAACAAATCGAGCTTTTTCTTCGCTAGTTTTGACTTCGAATACAGTCACGATTAGAAACTAAACCAGCTGATACTCCACCGACTCACTGGCATGTTGATCCGCAGACTCCTGCGCTTCTTCTGCGTCTTCTTGGCGCTCTGCTTGTTGGACTCCATCACGGTGCTGCCCATGTTTACTCCGCCGGAGGCTGAACCTACGCACAGCGCGTTATACACCACCGCCTCACCGCGACTTGTGTCCGCTCGGGCCGCCCGCAGCTCCTCTCCAGCCGCCTGCAGCTCCTCCTCAGCCTCCTGCTCTCACTGCGACGCCACGGAGCCGCGGCCCCGTCCACCAGGAAGTGCTGCGCGTTCACGTGGTGTCGGAGTAATCGTAATTTAACTTCTTTCCCTTTTTTTTAAATGCCAAAACAGACTTTGTTATGATTCGTGATCACTTGTTTTGAATCAATGAAATGTCCCTCACACCTGACACTTTTTTTTATTTGCTCTTAATAATCATGTAAATATTGGAAAAAGGTGTCAAGGTGTTTTTTGAATACTGTAAACACATAAATAATGATAAAAAAAATATATATTAAAACAGATAGGGCACGGGCACGCGTCTCCAACACGCGTTGTTTACATTTGTGTCGCAGTCTGTACCCCCTGTGAAATGTGTGCCCCCCCCCCCCTACTGACGCAGCAGCTCTCCCCTCCGTCATTATTTGTCGCGGTGGAGCAGGATAGACACGATGACACGTGTTTTTCCTACGAGGAAGCTGCGCTGTAAATACACCACACGCTACTCGTCTGTTCTTCCGCGTCTTTTCTCTCCCTTACAGAGCCCAGGGCGCACATCCAGAAAAACAAGTTTCTGGAGGGGAAGCCAAATCTGACACAACACCAGGCAGGTCTGACGTTCACAGAGGCGCCACCGACAGATGTCAGTGCCTCACAGATTTTAACTGGAACAAATACAACGTCAACACAGCCACATTATTATGATGATGTTTATTATTGTTACTATTAATATTATAATTAGTAGTAGTGGTAGTAGCAGTAGTATAAGTATAGCGCTTGTGTCAAAATACAGGTTACAAATGAAAAGCATCTAGGCAAAACTTAGAAAATATTAACCTAAAATAATATTATGTTAAAAGATCAAATAGTCTCTTATTGACAATACTAAGAAAATATATGAGTTTTGATTTTCAAAGCTTTTTTGAAGAACACAATGAGCTTTAACAAGGAAAAAATGTCTAAATATCTTCAATGATGTGTGTCTTTGCTCAAAGCTACAGAGCAAACAGTAAACTGCAATGACACAAATGTTCACCTTACAGAATCCGGAGTTGTGCCTGGATGCTAGACATGTAATTGGCCCCTCTGTGTTAAACATGGCCCCTTCATGGCATCTGATTTAGGAAAATCCTAGATCGGTTTCATATATACACATGTAGAGTGTTATTCTTCTCCTATGGAATAAAGAATCTAAATTTCAGTTTTATTTCTTAGAAATTATGATTTCATTGCATTTTGACTCATGTGGCCTTGGCGGAGGTATGCGCTCTACTGTGTGCTATTTTATTTGCTAACAAATACAATTTGTGAAAGAGGACACAAGCCAAAATGGGTGAAAGACACTAATGTGTTTGCTCGCAGTCAATAACATTTACTTTTAAACACGCTCTGTTAAACATACAGATGTATAAATATATATATAATGTGTAAATAAGTGTCCTTAAGTGGCTGTGTCTATACATTTTTGGGATAGATATGTGAACTATTGGATAAACCATACATACAACATGGTAACATGTAAAATAGTTTATTTTTGTAAATGTTTCTAAATTCAATTCCACAAACTCCATACTCTGTACACTTCAAAAAGGCATTTTCAAAAAAAAAGGAAGGAAAGAAAGAGAGGAAAGAAGGAAGGCAGAAAAAAAAAATCTGACTACTTTACACGACCAAGAAAATGTAGCACAAACACACTGGCAGGATGATGTAATATCATACAAGAGAAGAAAAATATCAAGAAACAATTTTGTTACAACCATTCATTGAGAAAATATATACAATTGAGTCTTCGGAAAGTTAAAAAAATACATGCCATATACATTACAAGTTCTAAGACTGTCTCCAAAATTTTACAGTCGACTTGATATTGTGCACGCAAAAACTCTTCCGTTTCTAAGCATGTGACTTGTGAAGTGTCGGTATAAGAAATATTTCTGATTGAGGAGAATGCCATTTCTGTCCAAAAAAAAGGTAGAACAAGCCATGGTTCCAAACGAGAGTTCCCCATTCTTTCTGTCACACACCACATCTCGTCTAATTCAAAACACCATTAGACGTTTGCACCTTGTTTTAAAAGTAAAGTAAAAACAGAAACAGATAAATACATGTTGGTGTTCCTATTCGTGTTAAAAAGTTAAAAAGTTTGCCTTTTTGGGTTTCAAAACCTAATTCACAGTTCTTTAAAATCAAACCTGATTAACAGCAAACAGATCACAACGATCTCTCACTATTTGAAGTCATTTTTTTATTCTTTGATTCTGTAACTGATAACTTGTTACGTTAGTCAACAAAAATATTTCTTTTTTTGAGTGGTCAAAGTATGTGTAAGTCACAAAACAATACGCTACAATACCTTACTTTTAATACAACAAAAATACTTTGTGAATTATTGTGGTTATATTACAAATTCTGTACAGAATAATCATAATATATACTCTCAAACGGAAATAACGTCCATCTTAAATAAATTTCAATGACAAACAGAAACAATTCAAAAACACCCAAACATCGAGAAGGTTAAGGTAGTATTTGGTCGGTTATTCCTATAGTTTTCTTTATGTACATTTATACAAAAGTAACAGCATGTCTTCTTCAGTCTTCAAAAACAATAGCAATCTAGCCTTCAACTCAATCTCATCATGTTGAGAATAAAATTCATTCACTCAGTAATAAATACAAAACCTCTCATATTCCACACAAATCACATGACAGAGACCTATGATAAAACTGACTCATGGAATCAAGTATTTTAAAAGTTTGTGTGTGTGTTTTTTTTTTTGTTTATTTTCTTTTTTTAGTGCAAGTTAATATTCCCTTCGCATTATTCATTGCTGTACATTCCTCATTCAGTGATGTCTACATTTAGTCATACGGTATACATTAACAGTATGAAACAAAAGGGCCTGCCCTTAGTAAGCAATAAGGCCGCACCCTGCACAGTGCTTTCTCATTCGCTGGTGGATTCCGCACCCCATGTACACACAGATACATACAGACAGACAGAGGCCTCTCATACAACAGAGCCCCTCACATATGGCACGAGTCACATCCTGCTACCGTGTTTACGTTTTCCCTTCCTCCAACCGTGTCTCCCACCCCCCCCACCCCCCTTATCGTAATGAACCGATGCGTAAATTAATTTGTCTCCTCCGAGGGTTCAGGCCTTCTGCTCATTCATAAAAATGATTTCAATGTGAAGCCTTTTTCTCTCTCTCTGTGCAGAGATCACAGCATACACACACTATAGCAAGGAATGCATTTAGGTTTTGTCAGTTGTTCTCCTCAGTTAATCCACTTCCTGCATTCAGGAGCTCCGCAGTGGCAGGCGATCTTGTGGTGACCCTCCGCGGTGTCAAACTGGTAGTCGAAAGAAAGCTGGTGGACACGGAGAGGGGGAGAGAGAGAGAGACGTCAGTTCTCAGCATCACAGTCGCTAATTTGATCTTCTAATTAGACAACGTGACACTCACCTCCTCGCCCTTTTCAACTCTGCGGAGGCAGCTGATGATTATTTTGTAGCCCCGTTCAAATGTCACCACCTCAGCAACACAGTTCGGAGCACAAGAGTGGTTGATATATCTGATAGGGGAAAATCAGAGCATGAAATAAGCAGCTGTATCACTTGTTTTTATGTTGATGTTCTGTTTTAATGTTGTTTTTATCTTTAATGTTTTTATCTTTTATCCTGTACTATTGTATTGTAAGGTGACCTTGGGTGACTTGAAAAGCGCCTCTAAATAAAATGTATTATTATTATTATTGTACACTTGAAATGATTTGAAACAGTCAAACTTCTATTTTCTGAACTGTGAAAAGTTTTTTAAAAGATCTAGATATCAAAACATGTCATCATTTGTTTATGACACTTGTATTTTCTACCAATATTCAGGCCAGAACATATAAACATGCAATGTTCACAAAAAACATTAATTGATGCATGCACCCCAGACGAGGAATATGGATTCCCACTGTACCTTGCAAGCCCCCCAGATCGAGTGGCATCGACGACATGTTCACTGTCGATGCGGAACATGAACAGTTCTCGGTTCTATAAGACAGAATATAACTTGTGGTGAAAGTCACTTCAAACAAAAGGAATTTCAGCTCAATATTTGTTTTTAGCACAGATACGATACCTGAGATCTATAGAGCTTCTCCTTCCTGATGGCAACCTCATTACGGAGGATGGTTCCATTGTACTCGATCATCATAGTTTGTTTTTCAACGTCTCTGGCAGCAAACAGCCCCAGGCCCTGAGAACACATGACATATGCAGCCATTCATGTTGTCCACCAGATTCCAGGAGCATTAGTTTCACTCCATCATAACTAAAACATTAAACGGAATATTTATCATTATTTGAAGACTCACCTGGATGCGGGAGCGGGCCAGATAGACATTGGCTCTCCACTCACTCTTCATCCATCGGTACTGAGAGGACCTGGGGTGCGCTACTGAAGGCTTACTATGGGGGGCTCCACCTTCTCCTTGGGCCACATTCTGGTTAGACCTGGCGTGGTTGGTGGATACAGCCTGTGCATGTGGCCTTAATTTTGAGGGAAATCATGAAAACAACAATGTAAAATCGAATTTATTGATATCTATTTTGAAAATTGTGATTGGGGAATTGCTGCAAAGCCTGTGACCACAAATTATTTCTACTCCAACCAAAGGTACCTTATGACCAGAGAAGAGAAGGTGGAGTTTGTCCTTGGCTGAACGCGGGCGCTGCCAGCTGCATTGAACAGGAGAGGCAACTCCACGAGAGGGTTACGTCCGTAACGGAACGAGTACCTTTCACACACCTCTACTCCTGGGAGCTGATATAAATGAGTAAAATGAGCAAAGAATTGGTCACATGCTGAGGTCTTAAATGGAATTTTTTTTAACAGGGGGGAAGAAAGAAAAAAGAAAAATCACAAAAAGCAGCTACGAACCGATTCGGAGATCTTGGTGACTGCAGGGACAGTGAGTCCAAACAGGTCCTCTCCTTTCAGGTAAATGGGGAACAGCTTCAAAGTACCTGATTCAGTTCTTTTCTCAGCGACGGGACCCAGAACCTTGTCCCACACTCCTATTTACCATGAGACAAGCACACTGAGGGTTAGAGACGATGCCCTGAAAGCTGGAACACACAGGAATTTGTGTTAGTGAGAACAAACCTTTAGGAGAGGTGTCAGTCAGGACCAGGTCTTTGTAGCCCTGTTCAATGACTCGGATGGTAAACTCTGGCAGCCCCTCTCGGTCTTCAACAGAGCAAATGTAACGGCAACGGTGGCTGCCATGGCGCATGCTCCAGTAAATGCGGCAAGCCTCGTAGCCATTTGGA
The DNA here is from genome assembly GCF_947347685.1 of Pleuronectes platessa. Lineage (NCBI taxonomy): Eukaryota > Metazoa > Chordata > Actinopteri > Pleuronectiformes > Pleuronectidae > Pleuronectes > Pleuronectes platessa. The sequence goes on from NC_070638.1 coordinate 10,478,618, forward strand.
AAGATGGCTGTTGTGGAATGGAAAGCTGCCATTTGTAGAGGAGTAAGTTGACCGATTGCCTGCAGCACCAGGCTGCCGACTCTAAAGGTGTAGCCCAACTCGGGATGCTGCACCGCAGCGGCAATCTGACGCACTTCATCTCTTTGGACGTAGACACGTCGGAACACGGCAAAGCAACGCAGCTCGTGCTCAAGTGCTTGTCCTGCTGTTCCCCGGGGCCTGTGGGCGTGACATAGCATGGTCTTGTCCTTGAAGAAGGTGCACTGTGATGTCAGAGCACAAGTAAAATGGTAGACATTGGTGCAGCGTAAGCGGTGGCAGCCACTGGTGGCTCCAGTCTGCTGGCAGTAAGCGCAGCGGACGGCTTGACCTCGACGCAGTGCAAGCTCCACGTTGATGAGGGCGCCAGCCTGGGTTTCATACACCTCGGTCGACCACAGCGCACAGTTTAGGTGAACCCATACATCGAGATCGAGATTAAGCAGCCTAGCAGGGCCATCGGTGTTCCCATCTCCAAACTGGTGGCAGAAACAGCAACGTCTGTGGTCCAGCAGAGAAGCAGGGGGACGCAGGGAGGCCCCAAGCTTCTTGAGGAGTTCATCGATCTTATCCTCATCTGGGAGTTGGGAATTCCCTCTCGGTATCACAACCTGGACAGTCCACTTTCTCCAGCGGAGTCCTTTCTGTCGTTTTCCTTGGTTCCAGCAGTCATTGGATCTTGGCCGGGACTTCAGCTTCACTGTCACTTTAATGGCTTCAGACTTAATGTCAAACTTTGGTGTCTCACCTGCTGTGGGGAAGGGGATAGGGGTAGAAGGGGGAGACTGTTTGGGCTGAAGCTGGGCCAGGCAATGGACATCCAGCGATGACATGTTGTTACTGTACTGGTGCTGAGCTTTAGAAAGGTTCTCCATTTGCTCTGAGACTGGGAGGAGGGACATAGATTCCTGAAAGACAGGTGAATGACAACAAGCAAAACAAAGTCAGTCATCAAAACTGCATGTTTGATTCACTGTGGTGTTTCTGTGTGTTACACTGATACAAACCTTTGTTTCTGTGGCTGATCTAGACTGCAGTGGTGGTGAGGAGCAGTAGAGAAGGAAGCAGCTGTGGCTGCAGAACACCAGGTCTTCTTCACATTTCAAACGGCCTTCAGATTCCTAGTGAGACAAATCCGTCTAAGTTTCAACAGGCTGAATAAGTAATGAGGAGTTAAATCAAAACTTGACCCATGTGAACTTCTTAAGCTCAACTGACGTTAAAGCAAGTTATGAAATAAACATCAAACGCATACAATATTTAAATAACCAAAATACTCTCAAGACTGATGTCATAGGATACTGTTAAATCCATTTCATATCAATTAGTGGGTTAAACTCTTGCAGGCGGGATTTACATAATCAGAGAAGGCTACACGGCCAGTATTACTGTGGTACAGTGTGTGGGTAAGAGTATATATTGGTGTGTATGTGGCCCTCCAGGCTGAAAGGAGATAATATACCCTTTAGGATAAAGGTCTCGGTATGCTGTCATAGCTCCAAGACCAAATATTGTTGACTGTCTATTTACTGCTACTGTGTTCTTTTGGTAAGACACTGAGGAGCTCATTTCCCTCACTTCACACTTTAAGCAATCCAAGTGCTCTAGTTGAAGAATAGCCGGACAAATTATTATACCACCCAGCTACGCTAATGAGTACTTTGTTTTGTTACCTTCATGTGAGCAGGCATATCTTTGATAGATTTCTGTACGCCATTTCCCAGAACCACCACTTTACAGTGGCAGCACCACTGAGGTTTACAGCTGGGGCTGGCAGGGGTCCTCTGGTCAGGTCCTCGAGCTACAGCAGCACCTGATGCAATAGAAAGTTTTTTATATACATTTCAAAATGCATTCTGTGGTTGTAAACATGCAAACGTATCACATTTGACATAAGGCAAACAAAGACTAGCTGGAAAATAAAAAACACTTTCTTCTGTGCTGAAACACTCATTAAACCTGTAACGAGAGTTTTGAAATCAATAAGCAGGAGTTTGTTTTCTAAACAACTTAATTTCATGAAGAGCGAATCTATAAAATCAATGAGGATGCCTCTCAGCACCTGGTCAATAAGCAGCATCTCTCCCATGGATGTTTACAGGGAAACAATTACATTTGAAGATTGTGTTGGTGAAGTCGTTATGTTGGCTTTAAATCAGACATGACATTTCTAATTAAAGGCTGTATTGCAGTACGTGAATCACAGAGGCTCCTGTTTCATTGAAGTTTAATCCCTCACCTGGGCTGTTGGGATGGAAGCGGAAATGATGAGCCTGCTGCTGTTGCATCATCCCCTGCAGTCCACCTGGTCTTATCATCTGCCCTGGCCGCCCGTGAAGCCCACCATTGTCTCCCTGTCCATGGAAGAGCATGGGAGGCCGCTGCTCCATGCCATGGGGCCCCGCCCTGGCACCGCTGAGCATAGATAGCGGCCCCCTGTCTGGGGTGCTGCTGACCTCATAGCTGCTGGGAATCTTTAGACACAGTAGGTCTGAAATGGCGGCCACTACACCTGTGATGTTCTGAGGAGACAAACAAAAAACAAGTGATTATGTATTATCATTAACCCACTGAAAATGGACGTCCCGCAAGCGGCGCCTTTTCCCCCTGCGAAAGACTTGATTGTTCATATTCTCGGGAGATCATATTAAACATTTCTTACCTCCGCTGCAGCTGGTCTCAAAGTGATGGCTACAGACACCAGTCTTTGTTTGGAATCATTAGACACGGGGCCAAAGGGCGAGCCGAAGAACATTGCAGACGACTCAGTCTTGATATCTTGCAGTTTGACCTCTGACCCTTGAAGACAGAAAAGGATGAAATTCATTTTAAAAAATGCCACACTGTTAAGGCATACACAAACACAACCATTGATTAAGGATTTAGTTTTTAATTATTGCGGAGTTTTGTATATTTACTAGAGCTGTGAAAAATGATTAAATTACAGGATTAATTCGTTTTTTTTTTTTTAACGCATTTAACGCATGCGCAGAAGGACCTTCCAATTCCGCCGCCTCTGCACTAGTCGCCGCTCTAATGCAGTCAGACGGCAGCTGCCATTCAAACAAACAAACAACATGGATAATTCTGATGAACCTGAGGACATTCTGGACGGGAAGATCGTGTTCCAAAAAAACTAAGATCGAACATTCAGTAAAACCAAGGTGATATGCACACTCTGCGAGAAGACGTTATCGTTTCACCGTAGCAATACCCGCCTAACCACCGCAACGCGAAGCATGTGTTGGTCGGCGAGGGGCGTTCAAGTGGAATGCGACAAACCAGACTCACTCGCAGGACACATTGTGCAAAAGAAGCGGTCAGCTTTACTGTCAGAGAATTTGAACAAGTTAGTTTGCCTCACCAACTGGCTAAAGACCGAGTAGCTAAGAGGGCCTTTAGAGGCATTAGATTGTATCATGGTGTGGTTAATGGCTGTGTGACAAAAAATATAAAAAATGTCAACCATCCTATGGCTAAGAAGCTCAAATAATTTCTGTTTAATTTTAAAAAAAAAGTTTTATTCAACCACACAATGGCTAAGGAGCCCGAATTCTGTTTAGGATGAAGATTATATTAATGTTCCATATGGAAAAGCAATGATAACTGCTGAAGAACTGCTGAGTTGCAGCACAAAAGAAAAGTTAAATGTCATAAATCTTGTTTTCACAAAAATATTCCGAAAAAAATCGGTAATGTGATTAATCATGATTAATCCATAGAAACCTGTGATTAATTTGATTAAAAATTGTAATCATTTCACAGCCCTAATATTTACCTTTCCCATCAGCTGCAGGAAGCATGGGGAAGACAGGAGACAAGCAGGGCGATGGTGGCTCCTCCTTTACCAGAGAGAGGTCTGGGTAGCGACTGATCTCCATGCCAAACACGCTCTCAGGAGAAGAGGATGGAACAAAACTGTCAGGAGTGTCCCGGTCCTTACAAGGCTCCTGTCCTCTGTTACTATTAATATTTTTGGGAGGAAGACAAAACAGTTAACCACGAGGCAGCCAAAATCATCGATCATCGCAACATTATCATAGACGGTTAAACATTGAGAAAATCTTATTGGAGCTTTACTTCTTTGAAAGAATGAATTTGATTTATTCGTTACCTGAGCTCCTCCTGGTTGTTGTGCGGAGGAGTTGGGAGTGAGGCTGGAACATCCACAGTTTTGGGGCCCTGGGCAATGGCCCTGGCTAGAAGATCTTCTTCAGTCTTAAATGGGACATGTAGCGGCTTTGGGACCAGGCCTTTGGACACTAAATGAAAGACACACACAATGCTTGCCTGTTAAGATGGAGATACAACTGACTTCTGTTTTTCTGAAGCAATTGTATAATGTGTGATGGTGGTAAAAAGGTCACCCTCTCACAGAAAATGTTTTCTTACCCATGGCAGCAGCTTTGCTCGCCAGTTCTTCTGTTGTGGCAAATCCGTTGATCATTTTCTGTCGATTTACGGGAGGAGGGGTGGGAGGAAGAGATGCCGGTGGTGTTGGGGGATTACTCAGGTTACTCTGCGGCGGGGATCAAAACCAGCACAGTGTCAGCTTGAATCAACTTCACACAAACCACTCCGTTTAAACCTAGCAAAGTAAGCAGGTACGCACCTTGTAGGCCAGTTGGGAGTAATAGTCAGAGACACCTTCGAGTGAAGCGCTGCCAAAAGTACCAGATAAGAGGTTCTCTCCATTGAGCTGGCCGCTTCCAAAGGGAGCGAAGTGGGCAAAGTTGACCCCAATCAAGGGCTCCATGAGGGGCAGCAGGGAGAGCTGCTGTGTCAAGAGAAAAAAATACAACAAGAGGATAAGTTTAAAATCAGGTATAGTGCCACAGATGTTCTAGCAAAAAGGGAACACCAAACAAAATAATATAATAGAATGTCTCAGAAAAGAATAGCTGATCCAATAAAATATTTTTCTCCAGTCATGTTTAGATGACTAGCAAGCATATTTCATTTATTAATTCTCTTTTACGTTGTCTATTTAAGTTTTTATCAAAAAAGATCCCAAATAAACGGTAGATGGGCATTTTGTATGAGTTTTATTGTTTTCGTACATGGCTATTTCATGTCCTGTACATTTTTTATTAAAAGCAGCCTCAGCTGAACCCAGTGCTGATTGAATTATCCCTAAAAATGACCTTTAGTTTGGATAAATATCAGAGGAAAAAAGAAAAGAAAAATCTTCAAAGTTTGTAAGATCTGGTCCAGTTATATTCTTCTCTGCAAACTGGAACAGGCAATTGAATGTGGGCAGTTATCACTCCTTTCATCAAAACCAAAGTCACCAGTACTGTGAGAATCTTCATTAAATGTTGCTAAACTGTGTTAAATGTGAAGATGAGATTATTAAACAAGTAGTCTACCTGATAACAGTCAAGTGGTGGTATGTTGATAGACAATTTCCCACTGTGGCAGTTATTATTACTGTAAACATCAACATAAATAATTGTATGAGAGGAAGATCAAATTAGTCTTACTTGTTTGATTTGGGTAATTACAGAGTCGGGGCCTGAGTGCATCAATTGCCTGTCATCTCCATCCTTCTTCCTCTTCTTGTAGCGAGAGGCAGGTTTCTCTCCTCCTTTTGGTGCTCTCTTGTTCCTCCCTTTCTTTTTCTCCTGTTCAGGGTGCAGAGGTCCCGGAAAGTCAAGGGTGCCGTCTGAGTACGCCTACGGATTATAAAAAGATGTAGTGTATAAAAATGCATGAAAAAACTTCAAATGACTTGAGATGGATTACGGCTTAAACATTACTTTGACTTATTTTGAAAACTAATGCCAATTTAAGTATAATGTACAACTCATCTGAATCACAGCCCTTCTAGAACTTTTCATCCTCTCAGTGCTCTTTAAAAAAGGTATGACTAACATTAAGACTGACCCCATTGCTGTCCATGGAGCATTGTCTCAACAGTGCTTTGCAGTCTGCAGGGTCGTCCTCCTCTGACCTCTGTTGGGGAAATCCATGTGGAGGTGTGCTCTTGTTCTTCAGGAGGTGCTTCAGTAGTTCATTACCAGCCTCACCCTTGTTTGGACTTTGCCCTGCAGGGAAGGGAGATGTGCCCCCTTTACTACCCTCCTCCTTCACAGAGCTCATTTCTGAGCCGATGGGCCCGTGACAGTCGCTGGCATCAGTCTGCTCCAGCTTTATGTTGTTAAGGATCCGGTCATGCTCCAGTGCCTGCGTCCTTGCGGCCTCTGATGAGAAAGTGGGTTGTCCAGACTGTCCTCCAGAAAGCTGTCTTTCCAGCTCTGAGTGACTGGGGGTGGAAGATCCCAGTAATGGGGACCTTGACAAGTCCTGGTCTCCGAAGAGATGGGTGTTTCTGGTTGGAGTTGAGGATGTGTCCGAGACACACGGTGTGAGAGGAGCTGTTAGGTCAGAGTGTGGAGTTGACGGTGTCTTGACTGAATCGGCGTCATCATCTTTCTTCTTTTTGCGGTTCCTCTTCTTTTTCCCTTTCTCGTCTGGGATGATGTTGGAGTAGAGCTGGATGAGAGACTGTCCTGAGCCTGGGAAGTTAGATGGTAGAGGTGTAGCAGAGTCAAATGGCAGACTCTCACCTGGCATCTGAAGCATCATTCCTGGGCCACTGAACTGACGAGGCCTTGGCTGACCCTGGTGGAAGTTGGGAGCTTGTAGGGCAATATTATCAGGCCCAAAACCATGTCCCATATCCCCGGGCATCATTCCATTGCCCATCATTGCCCTTCTTTCACCTTGCATGAATGTTCCAGGTGGTGAGCCCATCCCAGGCTGAGCGCCCTGCTGCTGGGGAAACACTGGTCCGAGAGGCTGCTGTTGTAGAGGGGGCCTCTGAGGCTGCATGAAGTCTTGTGGTAGCTCTGCATTAAAAAATGGCATCTGAGAAAGCGGTGCCATGTTTCCATCTTGCCCCATCATCCCTTGCTGCTCCATCTCCATACGATGTTTCAGGGCTCTCTGTCGTTCCACTTCCTGCATGAGCTGCACGCGCTGTCTTTCCTGCTGCTCCCTAAGCCTCTCTCTCCTTTCCCGCTCCTGGAAGCCTTCGCTGAATGGGTTGTTGTCATCAAACTTCAAACCGCCCCCCTGGTTGGGTTTTACACCACCTGGTGGAGCTGGTGCTGCTTGGGGCTCCACGGGCATTTGTGAGTGCTGAGGCATGTTACCCATTGGCATCTGATGAGGCTGGCCTGGATTTGCTACAGGTACCTGGGGGGGCATTATTGGGGGCATGCCTGGTCCACCCATAGGCATTGGAGCATCTGGATGCCAGCCAGGTGGTGGGTTAGACATACGTGGAGGTGCATTTGTCTGGCTGGGATGAGGTGGCATCTGCATCATGGGGTTCATAGGAGGCTGAACTATTGGTGGTCCACTAGCGACCATGCCTGCAGGACCTGGCATCGAGTGCATGCCAGGCATTATGGGTGTCATATTGTTTTGCTGGTGTTTCACTCTGTACTCCTCAATAAGTTCAGCATGCTCCTTCTGCTGCTTGCGGATCTGGAATAAAACACATAACACATTAACATAATCTGTGACCGAGGTTATTAAATTAGGTTTTGCTTGAAAGCTGTTTTATCACATTTACAAGACAAACTTATGAAGACAGGTTCACTCAAGGTAGAAATAAGTAAATCATTTTGCTTTCAAATAGAAGCTGAAGAATTTAACTTTAGAGCCACATTAAGAAATTACAATTGGCCAAAAGCTTTTGGTTCAAAGAAGGTTGACGGGTGAAATAGAGTTTTTGTTTTAACGTCTGTTTGTTTGGAGCATGAATAATTAAATAATAAATATTTATAATCAAGGCCTTTTAAAGAGATCCACAAAACTAACGGTAAAAAATGAACTATCAACAGAAGTGTTCATAAATCGTACGTGTTGATCCCACCTTTATTCTACCATTGTCTAATGACTGTGATACTGCAATATATCTTGCCGTTAGAAAATCTGATATTCTTTTGTCACTTTGTGTGTGAGATTCATATAAATTTGGTGAAATGATGCCGATTACTTGATTTTTTGATCATATACGAACATAGATTATTAAAATAAGGTTTGTTCTTCAATGTTTTCTTCCGCTACACCTGATTTTTAACACAATTGTTGTCCTATGTGAGGAGAACTACATCTTGCAGGAAGCCATATTTGACATACAGGCTTTAATTTTCTAATCCTTACTTAAAGATGAACCTTCATCATAGGAGGAATAAGGGCGATGTTTAGGGTGGCCATTGTGTGTAATAGTTAACGCTATGATATAATTCAATGGATGAGCTTGACAGGCGGAGCATTTACCTGCTCCAGTTGCTTCTGCACTACACCCTGCTGATCAGTGACGTGTTTGAGCTGCTCAGCATCCTCCTCAGGGAACTCCCTCCCTGCCTTCTTAGCTGTTCTCTGCTTAGCAGACAGGGCTTTCTTAGACTTTCTGTGAGCACCAATCTTCTCTTCCAGAAACTTCTGCTGCATTTGAAGTAGTTGCTGAGTCTCCTGGAGCCATTCCTCGTACTGAGCCCTCTGAGCATTGTCTGAAAGGAGAAAAAATTACTTTTGTTAGCAATCTGGGGCGCATTATACAAAAACATCAAGTTATCTATTCTTGACAAACCTTCAAACTACAAAGTTGAAAAGGCACATAAATCTTAACAGGACTTACTGACGAATCCTGGTCCAAAGTTTGGAGGAGTCGGTCTTACTACTGGTGTCAATTTCCCATCCTGAAAGGTTGACAAGTATGTTGTTTTTATAATTGCAACTTGTATATCTTACATTACCTAACATCTAAGAAAAACCAAACATTAACTACCTGTCCAACAGCTTGTGGAGGAGGTGGTGGTGGTGGTGGTGCACTTTCAGGAGAAGGTGGAACAGGTACAGGAGGAAATCTGAAATACAGCAATACCATAGTAACACTATTTAATTAAATATAATATTATATACATATATTAAAAACAGCAGTAATTCTTCAATCCTTCATACAGCTTCACAAAATATACAAGAGGCTAGGTTGGTAAGTTGGTATTGCCATTGCTTTAAATCAGTCTTCCATTTTCATTTTGTTTTTATAGCATTGAAATTTTAAGTGATCTCTTCACCTGCTCATGGCCATCGGGGTCATCCCCATGCTGTTTTGAACCATGACTTTGTTGATGCCTTTCAGGGCAACCATTTTGGCTTTCATGATGGGATCAGTGATGGCATCAAAATCTGTAATAATAATCAGAAATAATCACAAAAAGATCAATATCTTAAATTGTCCTGATACATTGAACTTCTGGCCTAAAACAATTACCAATGTTAGGGAAGAAGGAGTCACTGGAACGCTGTCGTATCATGGCTTGCATCTGCCTCTGCTGCTGCTGCTCCTGCCTCTCCTGGTCTAGGAGGTCCTGCAACAGGAGTGGCTGCTCCTCCAGCAGAAGAGGACGATGTAGCTGACCGTGCTGATCCATTTCCTGGCTCAACATTGCCTGCTGGGCCGGAGTCAGACCGCTCTGGTCCAGTCCAGGGGATAGCCCCACCTGGTGCTCTGCTCCAAAGCCAGTCAAAGAATCTTCTGCAGTGGTGTCGTTGGACATTGTTTGACTCATTGCGACTCCTGAGGTATGCTGAGTGTCGGTGATTTGGTTCTGCTGGGGTATGAGGTTACCTCCATGACTGACAGATTCACCGATTGGATTTAATGATTGCTCCTCAGGCTGCAGCTTAATGAGTAAACTAGAAAGGACTGGGGTGGAGTCAGAGAGCACTCCCTGCTGGTTTGAGGTTAAGGTGTTTCCAGCAGCTTGCTGGTCTCCCACCTCAGTTGCTTTCTGACAGTCTTTGACCTCCGTTTTAATTTCTTTCCCAGGTGCTAAAAAAGCAGAGTCCTGATTCCCAGGGGCTTCCAGCTTGACGTCAGCTAAGGAATGCTTACCAAAGCTCTCTGACTTTGCCATTCCAGATGCTGAAGTAGACGAAGCCTCAGTGTCAGTGCCCAAGCTTTTGTTGTTGTCTCCGGTGTCAGCATGATCATCCATAGGATCACTGAGATCCAGTTCATCGTTAAACATGTCTTTCTTGATGTCATCTAGGTCAGGGTCTGTATAAGCAATGATGTCAAATTTCCCAGATGTTAGGAAGTCATCAAGGTGTAGGTCATTAGTCTCCAGGTCGAGGTCTTTACCATCTTCAGGATCCAAATTTAGGTTATCCAAGTCAGCATCCACTAAATCTTTCACCTCTACGTCCTCAAGATCTTTGACCGCAGATTCCTCTGTATCCAGTTTCTCCTCCACAGCTTCACTGCTGGCCATATGAATAGTGTCATTCTGCCCAGCAGGGTGTGCAGTCAGGTTCATTGATGCAGCCATGTTCTGAGTCTCATTTGAAGCAGGCTGGCTCATGGATCTCATCAAAAGAGTCTGTTTGAGTGTGTTAATTCCTGACATTTGGGCTTGATGATGAAGATTGTCCATGCTGGCAGACATCTGTAGATGACCAGTCTGAAAGGCCATGGGGTCTACCATCCTTGACCCCTGATTTAATAAGAACCTTGAATCAGGGGCTCCCTGAAAGCCTGCTGGCCTTAGAACCTGCATGTTGGGATCGATGTTGCTGCCTTGCATGGCACCTGGTGGAAATGGCATGCGTGACCTGTTTTCTGCTGCTCTGTGTCGCAACTCAATGAAAGGCTGGCCCATTATGTTGTGCTGTTGCACTGGCATACCCCGTGGTGGGAAGTGTTGGGGAAGCCCCATGTGGTTGCCGCCCATGCTGTTTGCCATTTCTGCAGATATGGAGCGTCTCATTTGAGGATGGACATCCTGCATTGGGTGTTGTCCCCGGGGAAAGAATTCTTGGGGTCCATGTTGTCCAGGAACCCCAGGTGGATATGCAAACCTGGAACAGGATCAATAACAAAAGCGAAAGATTTTTAGATTTATATATTTGAGTTATCAATAAATGAACATTTAAGCACAAAGTGAAATAAAAACAATAACATTGTAACACAAACCTTGGTCCCTGGTGTCTCATATTAGGATCCCGAGGATGTGGGCCCCGAGGCATTTGTCCCTCATTAGGGAAAGAGACACGCTGATCCCCTGGAAAAGGTCCAGGAAATCTCATTGGCCCTCTCATGGGTCCTTGTCCAGGATAAGGTGGAGGAGGTCGGTTGAACATTTCCCCCTGCTGCCCAGGGACATCCTGAGGCCAGGGTCGTGGCGTTCCTGGAGTTATGTTACCAGCAGGGTCCTGAGGGCCCCTCTCCTGTCGAATCGCACTCCTCTGTTGCTGCTGCTTTAGGATTAGTTCTCTAATTCGTAGTCTCTGCAAAACATAACAAATGAAGATATATTTAACCCTTTTCCAACACAAAGTCATCTGGCGATGTACACAATATTTTAACCATTTATTTCAACTATATTTTAACTGCTCATTCTACACAGCTAATGTGGATCCATGCAAGTCAACAAAGTCCCTTTTTTCATTGCCTGCAAATGCACACCTCAATTCTCACAACACAGTTTTCACTTACTGTACAAAATAGACAGTAATGTAAAGGTAAGATAGTAAAGTACAGTAAGCATATATATATTCTTAACAGGCAATATATTTAATTATATGAAATAAAGATCATATACTATTTTTACATTTTATTTATTGTTTCGATTATATTTGTAGTTTAAACTTATTTCAGTTTTGTTTCTACAAATTCAGTCCATGTTTCATGTTGAATCTGTATCGAAATTGTATGATTCTTGGTTTAATAGCTAATAAACGCTTCACAGATTACGTTGATTAACATACAGGACAACAGATATATAATATTTCACCTGCCAAAATCGATCTAAGAAAATTTTACCAAATTAATGATTTGATAATTAAAAAACATTTTTAGGAATTTACTCAAAATAAATGAATGACCAGTGGAAAAAAAAAAGTCAACAGACATGCTGGATGAAGATTTGGAATAGAATGTTAACCACTGTTATCATGTACCTGTCTGAGTCTTTCCTCGCTCTCAGCAAGGGCAACACCCTGAGCATCAGAAGACACACCAGTCATGTGTGGGTTGTTAGACAGTTGGCCTGGGTCTTGAGGGACAGCTCCATTTTTACCCACACCTGAGTGATCTTTCATTTCCATTTTCTCCATTGACTGTGGATGAGGGGTCATGGGGCCTTGTTCATATGGGTCATGGACAGGTGTCTGACTGAGTCTTCTGGAAGGTGACTGCGAAAATCCATCTTCAGACACACCCAGGTGTTTTGGTGTTTGTGAGCCTGGATGAACGAAGGAGTCCTGAAGCCTGCCTTGGGGTGGTTGGTAAAGGTCCTGGCATCCCATTGGTCCTGGCCTGGGCCCTTGTCTACTGAGGCCATCAGGACCAGGCCGTGGGGTACCTGGAGGCTGGGCATAAGGGTCATTCAGCATTGGTCTAAGGACCCCAGGCTGAGGAAACATGTCATTATTTCCTGGTCGTGAAGTCCCAGGTGTGCTAGTAAATGGCTCAATTGGCCCCCTCTGGCTGCCTGGGGACTTGTTAAACCTCTCCCCCACTGAGGGCCGTGGAGTACCTGGTGGCTGAGCGTAAGGGTCTACTGAGTGGGAAGGTGACATCCTCTGTCCAGGGTGTGACTGGTGAGTGAACTGATTCATCCCACCTGGGCTAGGGGTGTTTGATGTTTGACCGTAGTTGTCGTGTGGACGTGGTGTGCCGGGGGGCCGGGCATATGGCTCAAAAAATGGACGAGGTTGACCACTTAGGTCATTGATGGATCGATGGTTAACTGAAGACTGAGAGAAAGGGTCAGCAGCTTGCTTGTTGGGACCAGACGGTTGGGCAAAAGGGTCATATGTAAAATGGTCAGGCCTTGGAGTGGAAGGTGCATGAGCATAAGGATTTCTAGACATTTGAGTCATTGGTCCTGGTTGAGCAAATGAGTGCCCCTGAGAGTGATGCTGGCCCATTCTAGGAGGACTGGTAAAGTTGTCATTCCCAGATGGTCTCGGCGTATTGGGAGGCTGAGCATAGGGGTCATTCATCTGATTCTGGGAGAACCTGTCAGAAGGATGAGGACCTGAACGACAGAAGGGATCCTGAGCCTGAGGAGGGGGCATAGGTGTTTTAAAAAGAGGGACCGAGCCGGACTCATTACTTCCAGGGATTGGTGTTAGTAATGGTCTTGAATAAGGGTCAGACAAAATCATCCTATTCTGGGCCATGCGCTGATAAGCCTCATTTCGTATCATGGGCCTAGAGTAGGATTCCCTTCCTGGAGAACCCATTGGTGGTCTTCCCTGAGCAGCCTGACTTGCCCTTGGCGGACCCATGGGCTTCAAAAAAGGGTCCATATCCCCTGTTGGCCTTGGGGTGTCAGGAGGTTTGGCATAAGGATCATTGCTCATGGATGTTGGAGAGCCAAACGATTCATGAGCAGGAGAGGGCCGACCTCTGTCCTGTTGCTCCATCATGGAATTGGGGGATTTACCAGATTCCATTATTCTGCGACATGCATTTGGCCCAAGAGTTGGTGGTCTTGGGGTTCCAACCATCTTGGCATATGGGTCCCATGGAGAAGAGGGTCTGGAACCAGAGGAGCCTGGTGAGAATACCTGTGGGGACTGAGGTTGGGAGGAAGGGCCAGATGGTGGGGGAGGAGGGGGTCTTAAGAACACATCTTCTGGAGGGCCTGAAGTAGGCGTCCCTGGTAGCTGTGGCCTGGCAAAGGCTTCTTTAGAGTTCATCTGCTGCATGGGGGACATGCTGCCATTGCTGGGCAGTGAGGCTGGGCTCTGGTTCCCACTGTTGTTGCCGTCTTCCTCTGACTGACTGTTGTTCCCCTGCTGTTGCTGCTGTTGTTGCTGGAGTTGCTCATTCTTAACTTGCTCCAGTTTCTGAGTGGCTTCAATTTTGGCTTGCTGTTTGCTTTTCTGCCTCATTTGCTGTTGGAAGGGCACATGAAAACAGGAATTAGACATCAGAAGGGATGAGGGAAATATCAGTCTTATGCCAAAAATGAACTGGACCTACTAACCACCAATGTCATCAGGGTTAATGTGGAGGATAGTGAAGTTGTTTAGGGAGCTTTACTAAACCAGCACTTCTTAGCTGTCTTAATATAAAGTGGACCTGCCGCTGCATTCCCTGACTTCATTGCATACACTCTTACCTGTCTAAACTTCCACTCTTGTTCATGCTCTGACTCTTTTGGTTTCAAAGGGTCTTTAAACAGCAGTTCTGTGTCTAGTGGTATGTTGGGATCAAACACCTCAGGGGGCTGTTGCTGTGGATGATGCCTCTTCACCGTCTCATTCGACATCTGGACTTTGTTGATGCGCAGGGCAGCTCGGTTATCTCTTGCCTTTTGCTAAACAGCAAATCAATCACAGTTGCAATAACAAAGCATCAGACAAAAATAAAACAAAAGGTTGCAGAAAAAAAAAGGATACCTGCGTAAGCCTGATTATTTTACAAGTGTGTTAATGGGGCAATTCAATGCATACTACTCCATGGATCATAATGCATGTAACGTTAAATTCACCTTCACAGCATTTGTTTCATCATCTCACTATGATATGTGGGAAATTAAGTATTGGCAGGCTAGGACATATAAAATGATAACAGCAGCAGAGGTTATCTCGGATTGAAGCAATGTCTCAAATGTCAAACAGTTGAGACTTTGTGATCACAGTTAGAGAGGGTCTCCTTCAGAGATGGCGGGTGGTTTTCTAACCTACAACGGGGCATACCCAGGACCCTTCTCTTGCTCTATACCTTGCATAAGGAGCTCACCCTTTAACTCTAAATCAAATAGCTCAATAGCTGCTTGATAATAACTTGGATGTTTTAAGAGAACAAAATTCTATCATGTGAGTTCATGTAAAATACAGTAAAAAAACACTTATTGCATTAGTCAAGGTCTGTTATTATAACACAGAGCCGGGCTTCAATTACTTCATCTGTGAATGGTCGGATTCAAAATAGCATTCGCGAGAGACAAGAGGCCAGATGCGATACAGGCGTCTGCTTTATGCATACGAATATGTCCAAACAAATAGTACTGACAGTTTTATGTGGGGCGTAATTCAAGGTTTTTAGGCCTTTAGACAGTTGAAGAAAATTGGAAAAGTCAACGGTATGATTGATCTTACCACATATGGGGCCCTATCTTGTGAACTAGCTTTCCTCCAAAGTTTTGCAATTTGCTTTACTCTTGTAGACCAATCTGTTGAAAGAGTGAGAAGAGGAGTTGTCATGCCAACAGTCTCACAGAACACGGAATGTAGTTTTTCTGAACTGTGTGACTGAGAAAGTGCAGTGGGTAGACACAAACATATAAAATAATAAAATAATTTTACATTAGAATAACATAGGGGGTAAAATACACTAAAACGTCAGCCATATACCAACCTGGGTATTCCTCTTTGAGGTTGGGGAAATTGACATTGGTATAAAGGACAGGTGCAACAGTGGCTAGCTCTCCAAGTGTCTCCTCCTTCTCCCACTTGAGTGTACTCCTTTGGGCATTTGACATGGCTTCAGTCTCTCCCTCAGGCAGAGATCCAGGGGTTGTAGGGCCACTGCAATGGCCAGGGGAGGGCCATTGACCAACTGCCTCTCTAGGCATCTGATTAAATTGTCTATCCCTGTTACAACAAAGGTAAAAAGATCATGAGTTCACCATGGTCTTCAAAAAAACATAAAAAAGGAATAGTTTAGACAAAGAAGTGTTACCTTGGATTGTCAGTGAAAGGCATACGGTTAAGGGGGGAGAAATCTTCTGGGATGCAGGGGCCTGCTCCTGGATTTGTGGGGAAATGTTGGTTTGGTCCCATCATACCATTTATCATTGGCATCCTTGGAAACATTGGATTCCCTACACACATTTTTCAGAGCTGAATTAGACGCATACATTTTCAAAAACAAAAAAAAGTTGATTGTAGTGGGATTAATAATGATGTACCTGTATTGGGGTGAGGCATGCTAGTGCCAGGGAGGGGCCTTGGACCCTGGGGGTGAGGCACCTGTGGTGATGGAGGTGGTTGGCTAGTGCTGGGGCTAAGGACTGCAGTGAAGAGATCCTCTACATCTTTACCACCCAGCTCTGTAACAGAATGTGACAGCAGAATGTTGTGTGTTAATATCCATCAATATCCAAAGCCAGAATCTTTCGCTCCCATGTGCTACAGATAATGGGATGCCAAAAACTGTCATTTTGAATTACATTTATAAAATGTAATGGTGATTTACAAAAAATTCAAACAAAAAGTATCAAGCCAAATATGACAAGAATTTAAAGAATGAAACATCTTCCAAAAGGTAGTATATCAATTTCCTTCAATAATATTGATTTTGACCATTTATTGGGCCGTGGTCCAAGATCAGTCACACATTGCATAGAGTTCACAGGCAAGTCGTATTTATCATTGTGGGACAAGACAGGATCGAATTTTAGCTTGACAAAAAATTACAAACCTGGAATTTTGTAAAGTTTGCTGAGAATTGATTCTGAAACAAAGAAAGATACAGAAATGACCATTATTCCTCTTATATTAGGTTTTAAAATAACATTGTAAAATGGGTATCTGGATGTCTGGTCTCCTTCACTGACCATCAGTGACCATCTTGTCTAGTTCTGGGCTGAGAATCCCATCCAGGGGTTCCTCTTGGAGGGTTCGAGGTGTCCTCCGGCCAGCCTGTGACTGGCCCGCCACTGGGGAACCGTCTGCCAGGGGCCCAATGTCCAGACCAGCTGTGGAAACACACACAGACATACAAAAACAAATTATAGCACGTACTCGTGCACACACACACGTTAATAAACGCACTCACAAAGCAACCAACAAGATACCCAACCAAGAATGTGATCATAAATATAGGCTTGAAGTGAGGACATGTTTGTTATCTTAACAACCTGTGGAATTCGACCTAAACTGAGCAGTATAGGATGACAGCTATTTGGGGTGCCTGAGTTATAAAGGAGTGTTTTTCGAAATGTGAGGAGACAGACAGGTCAAACTTATTCTTAGTGCAGAAACATAAACCCTTGAATGTTTGCAAAGGAAAATATTGTTCTAAATAATCAGCTACATCCATTAATCTCTTTTGGAAAAATGAGGACAAAACAACCTTCAATTTTTAAAAGACAGATCCAGTTCACAACAGAGACGGTTTAAATAATTTTGGTTACTATAACAGGTTTGCTGCATTAAACAGTATGACTATCGATGAAAACAACTGTTCCTACTCTATACTCTGTCTTTTCCAAATGTTCTTCAACTCAAATCTACCAACTTCCGGATTGTATGCAACCATTAGTTGGTCAAATTTGTATTAGAAGTAATTTTATCAGCCCATGGAGCGTTTAAGCTGAACAAATTTGTTTTTACCAAAAAAAAATTGGACAATGAACTGCAGAACCTTTTTCATTCAGCTACAGGCCCATGAACAGAAAACCTTCACCATCTTCAGGAAGTGAAGGACATTTACCAAGGTCTCTGATTCTCAAATTTTCTTGGTTCTAAACTGCTCATTTCTTGAATACAAGAGCGTCCTTGTCAGATTGTTTTTTTGCTATCTTGAGGACATATTTGATAAGGCAGCTGTTACTTTGCTCTCCTATTTATAAAGAAATAAGTCACAACTATGAAAGGGTTTAGGAGGCTCATAAACAAATACAGAGACATCCGAGTATATACTGTGCACTTCGTTAGGTAAAGCACTAAGCAGTTTTTGAGTGTTAGAACAATTTGAAATGTTGAGAAAAGCCAAGTACGAAGCAGCTTGAACACATGCACACTTAAATAGAGACACACACTGTAAGGGAGGAAGGATGCACTAAAGCGAGGGATTAGTAGGCCATAGCACCCTTACCAAAAGGAGTAGGTGAGCTGTCAACCTGGAAGGGGCAAAAATCAAGACCTACAAGAACCCAAAACCAGATCAAATGAGTGAACCAATAGTGAAGACAGAACAAGCACAGCACGCTTCAGACAATGCAAACAAAAAAATGATAAAACCAAAGTTGAACTGAAAAGTATTGTTAAAGAATGTGACATTTCATAAAATCAGTAGGTGGTGAAAGCAAAATAAACATGTCTGATAAAATCTCTAAACCGGCAGGAAAAACCATTTTGTGTACCAATGACTAGGTGACTATTAATAAATTCTTAGCGCTGTGACTGCCTGTAAGATACATGACGCACCAGAGTCATTGCTTGGCTTTCCGAACATTCCCAAGATGTCTGCATCAGTGTTCAGAACATCAGATAGATCAACTAATGGTTCCTCAGACGAGTCTGTAGATGGGAAAAAGGAAGAAACAAAAAAGAAAGAAAAACCAAACTGTCAATGAACCAAATCATAATTGATGGTGATGTTGATTGGATTGAAGTGTGTGATTTGGAACCATTTCTTTTGACACCATGTCTAGAATCCGGTCTAGTTTACACAAAAGAAGAAACTGCACAGTATGTGGCACTGAATTAACTGAGAAGTACTTCGCTAAAATGATCTTTCATAAACATTGTTTAACTAATAACAGTGAGTCCCAGAGAGTTGCTGACAAAGATATTAATTGTAATATCTGGACGCCACAAAACTAAAACACGTTGAAGATGCACAGCAACAACCTTAACTGTGGGTTGGGGGCCTCAAACTTTGCATCAATAAATACAATAAAGGTGCCAAGGGCACACCATTTCATTTGTGTATATATGAGGAGTTTGACAATTGAAGATTCTGGACGCTTTCTATTTCCCTTTCCGTACATTTCAGATATTCTGCTTTGAGTGGAATCAAGGACCACTTAAATGCCTTCCACATCTGTAGTTATCAAGGAAAGCATTTGAGATACTGAATCTTTTTTCACCATACTATGTTTGCAAGTCGGTGTTTAACACTCCTTCGGTTTGTCCTAGAGCAATTTGAAACATCCATAAAAGAAGTCAAAATCAAGGGTTGTCATTGAACAACTATGTGTGGTACATGGGTTTTGCTAATAAAAGTTTCCTCTTGTACTGCCCTTTTTGACTTCCATATTTCTTGAGTAATTCTTCTTATACGAGTAGAATTTAAGGGTTTTAAAATAATAAGACATTCCTAGTTTACTATACTTAAGCCAGTTTTAGCACCAAATGACGGTGAAGCAAAAATCTAAACCATTGTTTGGTGGCACAAGGCCTGAGCTTGAATCAATACATGTGGCAGGTACACTATTGAATCTCATCATAATCACCTGCAGATCCGTATGATGAGAGGTTTGGATGAAAGTAACAACTGAGTTCAGCAGCTTAATGAAAAGGATAAAAAAAAAATAGAATTTTCATACATTACAAAAACGTTTTACATTTGGATTCAGCCGTGACAAGTAATGTCAAAGATGTGTTCACCATTCAGTTTTGTTGTTCTGTTTCAGGCATGTGGCATTTTATTTTCCTGCTGCACAACCACTCATTCTGGTCGGCACTAGGGAGGTGTGACATTTCATGAGAGACATCTCGCAAGAGTAAGAGACTGAGCGAGTGGGCAGGAAAGAAGGAGCAAGCTTACAGAGAAAACTGAATCTTCACTTCTTAACAGTTTATGAAATGAATCTGTGTTATTGTTTGTTTCAGCAGTAATTTTGAATCAAACTGTAGTGGCAGACTGTGATGAGTCAGTGGCTTTTCATCACACCCATTTACTACTGTAAGAAACAGGTAATTATTCTCATTGGGCGATTACACTTGCAGAGACAAGGAAGACAAAGTAATAGAAAGAAGACATAAGATAAACATAAGATACACCTGTTGTGTCAGAGTTTCCACTATATATATATATATATAGATATATATTCCTTTCCACCACTGGTCTAATTCAAGCTATTCTCAGTTATTTGGTCATATATAATATTAAGCCCAAGGCATGGGTTTGAATCAATTATGAGTCATTACGTGCCTTGTGCTTATGTACCAAAGTAATGTGTATACATACGTGCTGCTGTGGGTCTGGCAGGAAGGGGTGTTGATGATGCACTGTGCACAGTGTATGATGAAGGGTCCAGGAAGCCGGTGGTGGGGTGCTTCCTCTCCACATGGCTTTGCCCTTCTTCCAGTAAACCTGACTCGACCCCCTTCTGCCTGCTCTGCTTGCTTTTGTCCAGCAGGTCCTTTCCAAAGAATGCCTCCTGAACATGATGACACAAAGCACTGGTCAATTCTCTGTATTGACACTTACTTTTAAAAACTTTCACCATACAATTCTCGACATTAGTCATAGAAATCATCACCATGTCACATAGAACTGGCCAAAGTGAAACCAAGAGGTACCGCAACTACAACTACTCTCAGAAATGAACTCATGGGCACTAGGGCTGACAGGAAAAACGTTCACAATCATACAGCCCTTCTAGAACATTCAGGAGAAAGTCCAGAAAATGTCCTGAGTGACTGACTCGAACATTTGCTTTCTCACAAACAGTCCCTCTGGAGAATTTTAGGAGAATTTCCTGTCAGTGCAAGTCTGAAAGCTGCATGAGAGTCATGTTTGAAATGACCACACTTCTGTCTGCACCTACCTCCCACAGTTACTTATACCCACAAGTCATCTATCCCCCACAACATGTAACTGCAGCTCCCTGCTGCACCAAGACATTAAAAGCCCAACATGTTGCTATTTCAATAATTAATGAAATGTGCTTCATTGTGTCGGACCTTTATAATAGACTGAGCTACCCCCCCAACCCCCCACTTCCACTGCAGTGGGATAAAGAGCAGCACTGACAGCTGCCAGTGGCTTAATGCACATCACATATCTATGTTTTAGCCAACACAAGGTGACACTGAGACACTGGCTCGAGCCAAGGAGCCTTGTAGTCATCTCCGGTTAGGCTTTCATATGTCAATTCACAACCCAGACAGGAGCCATTTAAAAAGCATGATCAGAGAGGAATCTCCTCTTCTGTGACTTCCTTAAGGCTGTTCCTCTTTCAAAAAGCCCACAGAAGGGCCACCACGCATCAAAGTTCTCTAAGTGGTTTCCAGGCAATGTACTTTTGAATTCCCCAACTTTCCCAAGGGTGAGATAAAACCCATTTTAGAAAGATAGGGCACGACAGGACCCGACAATCTGTGCATATGCACACCAGGATTGCCTAACAATAAAATTTAATACGCAAAAATGTTTTTTTTGGTGATAAGTGTACCTTTTAGATTATGCACGGTTTAAAATGAAACCATTCAAAAAATGTGGCATTTATTTTGGAAAGAAAGTAAGGGAAATGTTCTATTCGCGTATGAAAAAAAAAAAAAACTGACATTCTTTTGTATCTCCTCAGTGTTTATACAAATTATTACAAATCGAAAGTGACAGACCTGCAGATAGGCAGGAAATGCTTCCTCCAGTTTGGTTTTCTTCTTTCGGTAACGTTTCTTAATTTTCTCTGGGATCTCCGGTCCAGGGGGGATCTCATCTACCGGAGTATCAGGCATTGCTTCTGTCCAACCTACAATAAATCAAAAATATCAGAATAAGCTCCTCTGCTTGTGTGATATACATTTAAACCGTAATTAAGAGATTAAAACAGACATACGAAAATGTCTATAGTGATGTGAGGATACATTATGCGTGTACAAACCTTCGTCTTTTCCAACAGGATTTTCTGATACTGAGCCAGAGGAATCTTTTCTGCAGAGGGATCGTTTGGCTTTGCCTGGACCTTGGCCTGGACGGCTCCTCTGGCGGACCATGAAACCACCAATGCCTTTTAAGAAGAAATTAGAAATTAATGTTTTATATCAATGACATGTAATATCACAGAGGTGACATGATTCAAAATATATTAAGTTTTGACTGGTTCTATTAGCTGTCTACTGCATTCAGCATGAACGCTCAGAAACACTAGGTAGAACCCTCATCAGAGGCCCAAAGCAAGATGGCAGTGCTTTGCAGGAGCTACGTCGGGCATGCACTGCACCATTTTACGCTTCAGAGGAGCTGTCTCCTTCAATCAGGTGCCCTACCCGGCCGGTACGGTTTCCTCTTCCTCTTCTTGCCGCCGTCGCCCCCCTTGGAGTCATCTTCTGCTGGCTCTCGCTCGGGGCTCGAGTCAGACTTCCCCTCGCAATCTATGAGCTCCGCCTCTGTGAGAAGGAGAGAACATTGATGATGAGTGACAGCCCTGCAGCAGAGAGCACCCTGGCCAGGCCCCTCAACACAGCACCAGGGTCAGTTATATCTGAACTCCACTCAGTGGCCGGACATTAGACTGATTGAAATGAAGTTCACAAGTTCCATTAAAAAGGACCTTCATTTCCAGAGGGTTTTTTCCTGCTCATTACTTTTCTTAAATGAAAAGATATGTTTAAATCTTATCTAACTTTGAGAAAGAATTTTAATTGAGGTAAATAATAAGGGGTATGCAAGTTCTGTTATTACTAATTAGTAGCATTCCAGGAAAACTGTCTGCATGTTACAAGAACTGTTTCGGGCATTGTGAGGATTATAGCTTATGAAGCTCAACCCATTCCTGCTACTTTTATGTATTTAATAAAACACGGGTTGTTCAGTCGTAGTTGCAGTTTGAACTAATGATATTCACATTGACAGTGAGCATTACTGAGCTGTGAAGATATTCATATTTTACACTGCAATATTTTGACCATAAGAGACACCAGCTGTTGAGACCTTTTCTAAATCCTTGTAACATAACACTTCCATCTCCATAGATATAAGAATTTTTTTGAGGAAATTATTTAAGAGTTTACAGTTCAACTGTATGATCATTACGGAAGGTGCCGTTTGTGCTGCTGTTAAACTGAATTACCTTATATGGACATTAGTATTATTTTCGTCTACCATCTATATCAATGAGGGCAAGATAAATAACAGAAGAAGGTCTTTGTATAGTGTATTACAGTTCAGCAGCGCAAACTATAACCCCAAAAATTAGTGCTCAATATCACTGAAAAATATGAAAATGGAGAATAATTTAAAAAGAAATAAAAAAATCCAGCCCAAAATTTTTTTTAAGCTAGTGTTGATGGTCAATGTCAGCGCTATTACTGATGGTCTCTGATTATAGGTTTGAGATGAAAGAATCAGCTTGTGAGAGGAGACAAGTACCTCTGTTGTCCTCCATGTCTTCATCACGAGAATGTTCTGAGAGGGGGTCTACAGGAGCTTGAAGCACTGCAACACTGTTTTGGTTAATAATTTTCAGCTTCAGCTTCGGCTTGGGTTTCCTGCGCCGTGAAGCGGTGGCAGACAAGCTCTGCAGCTGACACAGCCCCGACTCTGTCAGGCAAACGCCGTCCTGGGTGTAGGTCCTCGACAAATCTGAAAAGACCCAAAAAGCTACAATGAGCATTTACATAATGAATTAAAGTTACTGTTTTGACTTATAATCCGTCAGTTTTGAAGCTGCAAACGTACCCATTTCTTTTGCCTTTGTGACAATCTGCGTCATCACTACAGGCTCAATGGCGTCTCTGGCCTTGGTCACAACTGCAGCAGCACAGGGCACACAAAAGCCATTAACAACAAGCAGCAGAAAAAGGAGGATCAAATGTCACGGCTGAGGTTATTCACTCTACTGCAGACAAAACCACAAAGAAACATTGTGTACAAAAACACATTTCAAAGAATCACTCCCACCTTTAGTGTTCTTAAAAGCTCGGCACATTGTGCAGTCAAAGCTGCTGTCTGCAGCTTTTTCCACATCGTCGTCTGAATGGAGACCCTGACAAGAGGCGTGAAACCATCTACGTATTGAGAGAAAAGAGGAGGTTTAGATAAAAGCAAATTATGTTAAAATAGTCAATCAAGCTTAGTCATTTTGAACCGACAGGTTTTGTAGTAACACTGCCCACCTGTCACATTGGCGGCACTGCACGATGACAGTGCCCTCACTGTAGTCCACTAGGCAAATGGGACATGTAAGAAGGCTGGCACAGGGGGCACACCGAGTGTAATTATTCTGCCAGTCACACCTTAGGCCCGGTGTTGTGGCACCACACTGGATACAGGACACACACCTGCAGGAGACACGAAGGACAAAGGTCATTCTAAACAAGTTTTAGAGGATAAGAAAAATTAACTGAGCAGCAAAAACCATGGCTTTCAACATGCTTCAAAGATGGAATTATTTCCTGTTCATTTGTAATTTTAAATTCACTTAATTTAACACAAAACAAGGTAGGAACTTGACCTGATTTTATATAGCGGACAAGATTTTCTCTCACTTTCAAATGGAGATGGGTAAGACAAACATATAAAGATTTCTTAATTTGGAAGAAGAAGACAGTCACATGACACAAATTTGGTTGAGATTATGACCAAGTTACTCACCATTTGCACTTCCAGCTCTCCTTGGGTACGTTCTGCAGGGGAGGGTCCAGGCAATAGGTGTGATAGCTGATGTCACAGTCATCACATAGTAACAAGCGGCCAGGATCTGTGGCCTGACCACAGGCCTCGCACACTGTGCACTCCAGACAACGCCAGCCTTTACTCAGCACCACCTTATTCATCTATGAAAGTAACAATGATACAGTTGTATGTCAGACTTTGTTGGATAGGATGGAATTTATATTAAATACTCAATGTGTGGAGTCAATAATAGGAAATGTACCTTTATGCCGACACAGAATGGATGGTAGCACTGGCCACACTGAGCACAGGCCAGGAGGCGGCCTTCTGCACCAAGGCCAAAACTCCCACATACCACACACATGTCCTAGAATTAAGAAAGACATTAGTTATCATCTCACTGAGTTTTCAGTTGAAATAATTGTATTTTCTGTGCTCAAATAACAAATATTTGTGCCAATGGCACTATAATCTAAAGGTCAGTTTGCTTCCATCCTGAACACTATGAAAAGGAAATGGCTTTCTTTAAACTAGACATGCCTGGTAAAAAAGGAAAGTGCAGTCATCCTTTACTCTAAATTTTCAACGTGAATAAAGGCCATTGAAATGAAAACTTAAAGGACAACAGAATTATTTTGGAAACATTGGCCTTTTTCAAACCAGGATAAGTGAGCAAGCACCTTATGGCCCAAATCACATTCGCAGCTTCAACCCAGAGAGAACCGCCTTTTGAACATCAAGTGGTTTCAATTGAGCCATTAATGGGTAAAGGTGAAGAATTTTGAAAGTAAGAAACATTCAAATGTGTTATACATTGCATTGTATTCCCTACAGATGGAAAGGTCTTTAAGCACAGATTGAAATTTCAGGAGACATATTTAAATTAAATACATAAACAGCTCTTAGGAATCAAAAATCAAAAGAAAATACCTGTTTCAGTGTGAAACAGTCACTGCTGGAGAAGATGACTACTGTGTTATGCATGGCATTCTCCTCCTCGTCTTTCATGGGGTATGCCGTTTCTATTGTGGTGATCTGCATAACAGAAGAAAATACACAAACTTATAAGTGTGATGCATAAACAGTATGATTTAACAAGACTAATTAGGACACACATACTATGAAATATTACTATCTATTATTCACAACCGCTGAGTCATGCTCTGGAGTTATTGATGAACCAGCCCTCAGGAAAAGTGCAACCTTCACAATAAATGGCAACTTGTAGTTTTCTGTCCTTAACGTTAATTAATACATTTAACATTATCCATGTCATTAGCTGGAGGGGAAGCAAACACTGATTTGCATACATTTTGATATTTGCTTAAGATGTCCAAATAACATCCAGCTAAAAGCACATACCCCAGGGTTAATGCTGGGACTCACTCCATTCTTGCCTCTGGCCCTTCCGCGTCCAGGTCTACCTGATAGACCAGCCCCTCTGGGCCTCCTCCTCCCTGGAAAGCCCGAACCTCGACCCTGTAATGCAGAAACAAAATTTGATTAGACAATGACCAACCCTCATCTAACCAACTAAACCGAGGAGTTGCAAGCTTTGGTTGTTTATAAATGTTTGTTTGCACTCGCACTCGTTCAAGACAAACTTTGCTCAGTAGACTTGAATGATTTGTTGGGGGAAACTGTTCACTCTCCCGGATCAGTTTTAGAAACCTAATATCGTGTGTGGGGAAGTTGTCGTTTTGTGGGGAAGTTGTACAGTAACTTTTTACATCGCACCGGTGCACTTAACCTTTTCATTTAGGTGCAACAGCACATAATTAAGGTGCACCCAAAATGTTTTACTGTGCCTTTCGGCACCACAAGTATACAACTATTATACCTTTTCTTGGCAGTTCCCATATATATTGTTAATTTCTTAACTAGGGCTTGGTATCACTACTGAATGCGACGCTAATCGTTTGCAGTGATGGTCCATAGCGGAAAAACGCTGTAATCACTCTTTTTGTAGCCACTGTTCATTTACTGACTCGTTCACCGCCTTTTCTCTCTCATCTCTGCTTCACTGTCAGTGTGAGAGTGCGTGAGGGCGGGGCCAGCCCGGGGCCTGTGGGTGTGTCAGTGTCAACTCTGCAGAGGAGATGAGGAAGCAACACGACTCACTAAAATACAGAGACAGAATGTAACGCGCATCGGTGCGACCAAGGAAACGTTGCACTTCACAGACTTTTGGTCGCACTTGGGAGCTTCGTTTGCGTAAATACAAGCTGCTACCAAGTACAGATATGCGATTTATTCGTCAGCACTGCTATGGCTTTGAAACTTTTTAGATATCTGCAACATTTGAAGACAGATAGAAATAGAAATTGAACAAGAATGCAATAGAAAGAAAAATATATCACCTGGACTCTGGACATTTTAATAGTTCATAAATTATCAGTTTTTTAAGATATACAGTACGATTTCTGCCGGACGGCTGGCAAGAGTCGAGAAGATGCCTCTGGCAGGTTGTTTGAGCTTAGCAAGTTCCAAAGTGGCTTCGGCACATTTCTGACTGGAGATATCTGCCTAACCCTGACTGTCAAACTAAAGTCTAACTGAACCTTCCCCATTTACCCCAAATTTGGCCCTGATCCTAACCTGAGGCCCTTCCCTCCTATTGCACCTCTCCACAGACTGTGTGATGCTATTTGACCGAGACTTGACCTTTGCAAACAGCATACAAATTATACACATCACTGTTAACATGGCAACCAACTTCTCAAGACTTTTTAGCTAAGTTAATATCCAAAGAAAATCAAATACTCATTTAAGTTAGAGTTAAACAAGAGACAAAAGAGCACAGAAGAGCACGGTTGACACAGGAACGGCCCACATAAATTAATTTACATTACCGTCCTACGGTTCTATACCTCCGCCAACCAGTGCACTCCCTCCATGTGTTCTTGACAACTTCTGTCAACGGAATCTTAACAGTTCATCTTTGAATCCAAGTTTGAAAAAAATCCCTAAAAGCAGTTCAAGACGCAAATAACAGGTCTTTTGGGGGCCACCGTGACCTTGTAGTTAGACCAGCCATATGTAATCAGTTAAAGTAAGAGTAGAAGTGAACATTTTTGCGAAACTTTAAATGATAAAATTCGAAGAAATTCTCTCAAGGTGTTCTTGAGGCATCGTGTTCAGAAGGCGACGTACAACCGGACGGGCCAGGCTACAGATGGACACACCAGACGCGTACTGTCTGTAACAGGCTATCGCCGACACGGAAAATGATTACCCAAACATTTTTGTGGACTGTGGATTATTTTACGACACCTTGTCCTTGATCTCTGAATTAACCTGCGAAGCCAGCACAACCCATCATCATCAGAGCTACATCTTTCAGTTCCACTTAATAAAGTTAGTAGCTCAACCATTCTCCTTTCGCTCTAAGGTGTTGGTAATTATTAGTGCAGACTACAACCCAGATCACAGTGACATTCAGGAACACTCAGGGAGTGTGTGTGTCACTAGGGTAAACAGAGGGCTGACGAAGGGCAGCGGCTGCCCTGCCATCTCTGGTGAGCCACAGTATTTACCACTCTGATGCTCCAGCCGGGGCTGCCAGAGGAATGTCTGGTCTTTGGGACGTCCCAACCCTCTGACTGGTCTGGCGACCAGGACAAGGGGGAGCTCACACTGCTATGGGGACTCCATGCACCCTGAGGTAAGGGGGGGCAGGTGAGAGAGTGAGAGAAAGGGAGAGAGGAGGGCGACAAAATGCAGCAACTTAAAAACAAAGCCAGCGAAAAACAAAACATACAAAGAAAGATGTTAAGTGAGATGTAGTGAGCTTCGAATGGAGCTATTGGGGAACAATTCAATACACATCCAACTATGCAGTGCTACGATATGAGAGAGCATTAGTTTGGTCTTAATATGAATAGGTAAAGTTGTTAGGTTACATTCAATGTTAAAGCCAATCGTTAGGATTTTCATGCAAATTAGTTACACAAGCAAGTTTCTAATAGATTCTCTGTAAAGGCAAAATTACAGAGCACAGTTGTGCTAGTTGCATTTCACATGGCAGAACTGCCTGGGCATCATGGCACCCTACAGCAGAAAAAGAGGCCCCATCACCTCTCGCCATGAAAACACTGCCTGTCTGGCATGTTGACAAAACAAGGGGAATTGCGTCAGCGCAGCAGCACATGAAGCCATAAGTCAGAAGCATACTGGACTAAAGAGGAGCAACATTCAAATGTTGTGGAATAGATGTCCTCAGGCCTTGTGTAACAAATTAGTTAGAGCCATATAATGTTTATTTAAGTGATGGGATAAAAAATACATTTTGCATGCTAAATTAGTCTACCCTTACCAGCATCATTCATAATGTATTATAGCCATGGGTATGATTCACTTCCCCTTATTATTTGTCTCAGAGAGTCTGCAATCGTTGCCAGGGAGTCTTATAATAACTCATTTGTTTTGCGGATGCTGGAGTTATTTTCACACCGCTGCAGTTGAAATGTGGAAATGACTGGGATATGGATATGATAATGGTCACTTTCATCTGGGACTTGATGAAAGTCCATGCTTGATGTGACAATAAAATGGGACATGTTTGTATCATGGATATGAGATGAACACACTGATGACAATACTGCTGAAGTGAAATATGGTGAGGACTGTCAGTAAAATGTGTTTCAACCATAAAGAGATAACGATTCCAAATGGAATTAATTAATACCTCAGCTGAATACAGTATGAACCCTGAGACTAACAAGTTATGTGGTGCACAAACAATTAAATACATCCCAAGGAGCTGAGAGGTAGCACAAGTGTCCATGCCATTCTCCTGCTGTACAACTAGACTGAGAAATTTAAACTGAAAAACACCCTAAACCGTACAAGCCGTTTCAACCACAAAGAAAAAAACAACTAAAGAAACAAATCCGCATTCGGAACATGGCCATCAGCCTTCACTCCAGGGGTATAATATTTGGGCAGGGACACTAAAAATGGATGAGTGATCCGTTTTGATGTGATGTCCTGGTTCCTACCTGTTTCACTCTGGGCCTCCCAGGAGAGAACTTCCTCTTGGTGATAGCTGGCTTCCCCATTCCAATCTTTGGGGTGAGTGGTATGAGTGTGGTGGTGGTGGACATCACGCAGCCGTGGTCACCCAGCGAAGGTAGGATCGGGGCCTGCTGTTGTTCTCTGGGAGAAATCCCGCGAAGCAGAGGGGAGGAGTGGGATGGAGAGGAAACCATTTCAGCCATCCTCTCCACAGATGTCTTAAGAGGTTTCTCCTCTGAGGATAGGCTGGGAAATGAGAGATTAGGCTTGCTTTCTGGTGTAGTGTCCATCTCCTCTGATGTACTAGAGGTTGAGGGCGTAACAGTTTCTGCCAGGTTTCTTTGAAAAATATCCCCCCTCGTCTCCTTATCAATGTCTTTTGGAGCGGTTTCCAGAAAAGAAGTCCTGACAACATCCATACTTGAAGGCTGGGGTAGTGAGACTTCCACTGGTTGGTCCGTGAAAGGTACTGATGCAGTACTTGGTTCTTTGGTGGCAGAGATGATGGCCTTAAAATCCTTTGTGCTGGGGTTGGCCATGTCCTGTTCAGGGCAGACCTCTGTCTTTGCTGGTTTGATTTGTAACGTGGTATTCTGCGTTTGTAGCGCCTCCGTAGAAAGCTGGGTGGGAAAAGACTCCGACTCCTGGCAGGGAGTTGAAGAAGAAGCAGGACTCTCTGGAGATGTGAGCTGGGTTCTTGCTGCTGGTTTTGTTTCTGTTTGAGGAGATACAGATTAGTCATAAAACATGACATGTTCACATTCTGCACATCCTTGAAAGATGAACAATTTTAAATGGGTAGATGTGCAAATCAATATGTTTTAGAGATTTCAAATGATTAGCATCACTATAAAAATGTTGATGTTATTTACATAAACAGATGAATTTTGAAGGGAGACTATGTCAATGTCCTTGTTAAACAGTATCCATAAACAGTTCATAGAGCAGTTAAGCAGTGTGAATAAACTGTGAGAATTACACATCATATGAATTTTACAACAGCAATAAATGTTATATTAATGCAATTCAATGTGGGGGTTGACAATGCAGATTAAGTACTAAATAAAAAATCTGTGTACAAACCTGGTTTTAATTCTGTGAGGCTTTCGTCGACAGAAGGTTCAATAACCTGCTTTTCAGCGTCTGCTTCAACTGAGACTTCTAAAGGAATGAAGATTAATTTTAAAAGAGATTATATATTAAAATATGAATGTTTGCAAGTAAAAAAGTCTGGAGGAATTTTGAACACATTAGGACGGAAAGGTGATCACAAATAAAAGGAAATAGACCAGATATAAATGTAAGGCTTGGATGCCTAGCAGTCACACATATAGGGAGGGGATTGATGATTTACTGAATAATGTTACACAACTGTTGTTTATTAAACCAAAGATGGAGGAAAAAACATCAAATGTCTTATTTTGCAGGAAATCTGCAAATTTGTTTAACACTTTCCCAATTTCTGCTTAAAAATGTATACATGATTGAAGTATCAGTAGTTGATTCACTTATTGATAATAGAGAAGCCATTTAAGCTCAGCCCATTGGTTCCATAAAAGGTAAAAAAGAGTTTGATTCACATCTTAAGTCATGGGGAAAATGTGAGCGTCTTCTCCTTCTAGTTAAAACCCCAAAGCATTTTTCGGTGAAAAGGCTGAAACATCAAACCATTTGTTGCGGATCAACAATTAGATTCAAGGCCAATAAACTGACACAGCAATTTTAAATGACTATATTAGTGGCAGGAAATATATCCCTTTATATCTCCTCCCACGACATCTTGTATGGAGATGTTACATTAATTTTGATGTACTGACTTAATGAGGTATTGCATGAGCCTTGAAACTGAAGTGACAGAAGTGTTACTAGAGGGGCTGGCTTTCGAGTAACAAGCAGTCACAATCCTGAATTTAAATAAACGGGACACGCTTGTATCGGGCAACATTTGATATTAATCTAATGATTCCCACCCTCTCGCTTTCTTTCCCTTTGTGTTTGTAGTGCCTCCTATCCTATCTCTCTCTCCATTTGGTTTTGTATCAAAAGGCATCACTGCATTTGACTAGTCTGGTATGAATAGAAGTAGTCATTCCTGGCTATCAGGCACCCACACTTCGAGCCAATATTCTGCCAGAATGCCTCTAACAGTACAGATAGCCTAGTATTAACGAGGCACCCTCCATTTCAATCCACAAGTTCCCATGTCACAGTGATCCTGACACACACATGCACCTGCTAAGCATCTCTGCCAGGGAAGGGAGTAACCATGACAACCAACATCCCAGGGTCTGTGTGCTCGAGGCTCATGACTGTGCAGCTTGCAGGTGCTCATCCGGTGCCGATGCCAGAAAGTCAATTAGGAGATGGGCTTCCAACCATCTCCTGCCTTCAACTATTGACCAAGCTGAACACACGTTCTCATTCATATTAACACCCCGCTTCCTATACATGTATCTCCTACAGTGAATACAGTGATGGTTTAGATAAATACTCGCCATTGACTAATACAGCAGAGGTCTTAAGTCAAGTCGAAGCCTGCACTATATGAGGAAAGGTTAAGGGCCTATATATTTCCTGTTTGCTCCTCAGATATCGTGCTAGATAACTTCATTCATCATTAAACTGACACTAATTTATCTGAGGGCAGATGATGGCTAAATGGGGTTTAATCTGATTGGTCTAATGGTGTAAATGCATAGCCCATGGATCCAGGGCATTATCGGATCATTCAAATGTTAACATGTTGAAGATGCTCCAATAGTTTCACGATGGCTGACGTTGAAGTTACAGCAGTGACTAGTTGGTGGTTCTGTAAGGATCTATACATATGTTCTATTAACCTTATCTCATCAATACAGTACACCTTATTCAGACTTGTATTGATTTATATTATTATAATTATTATTATTATTATTAGGAGGGAGAGGGGTTAGAATAAATACAATTTGTTGATAAAGCAACAAAGTTACTACTGTATATAAACTAAATTAATATGTCTCAGGAAACGGGTCTAAAATGAAAACCAATTAAATAATATTCCTGACATGACAACATTCAATCAAATTTGAATGAAGTTGAATGAAGAACACGGATATCAGTCACGAGCGTGGATTCATCGCCTGCAGGTAATGCTGCTACAGAGGGGACAGCTGCTGCCTCACCCTCTAGCTGTAAGTTTACACAACATATCAAGCTAACAGCTAACAGACATCTTCAGTCAAGATTGTTCACTGTAAGATTAATAGTGTAGTTGTGGATGGGATTAGTTAAAATTTGTGCTTATCTATGTGTTTAAAGCTTGTGGAATAGGTTGTGTGATATTATTGCCTTTTTTATACCCTCGGGTTCAAGTGTAGTTGAAATGTGTGTGAATATATATTTTTTTTTTCAAATGAGTTTCAAGCTGTAGTCTAGGGCCACAACCCTGCAGAAACGTATATTGCAAAGTGCCTCTTAAAATCAATGCACTGAGGACATGGACACTCTTAACAGAAAAAAAACAACATTCCCCTACAAGTTACATCCGATGATGAGTTGCTTAATGGCCACAAGACACAGCTAGTAAGATGAGAACACATGTGTATTGTGAGTGGAGAAGGCAAGCTGCGCGAGCAGTCATGAATGAGCCAGTGTAGCTCCAAGGCAGGTTTGCAGACGGGAGATCTGATATCATCACCATCATGCTACTCCAACCTATTTTCTCCTGCCACTGGAGTCGGCTGGCTAGACGAGAGTGGGCAGCCAAGGTTCCACTGGCATCCCTATCTCACTTTTTATTTCCCTGATACTTCATTCCGCTGCTGGCAGACCTCACATGAACCAGAGTGGAGGTGCAGCCCTGAACTCCAGACAAGCATGTAGCAGCATCAGGTGACTCAATGTGCTGGTAAGGCTTGCAACAAGCAAAAACCCAGCAACCTCAAATAGTTGGATCGCAAGCGCCAGCAAGCCAAACTGGATAGGTGCATCCTGGCAAAAATATTCTTAATCTAGAAATGCACATACGCCAAAAAATAGAAAAGAAAGGCCACTATCAGAGTTTACAAATCAAGCATATAAAAACAAGGTTTTTAAGGGAGGGGTTACTTTTAACAACATACTTCTTCCAAGACTGTCTGACTCTTGCTGACGCCACTTGTTGTGTCTTGATTTAATATCACACACCTTTTTCAGGCAGACGTGTACACAGTGATCTGCAAGATGATGATGTATTTAAACAGAGCCTTCTCTCCTCAGTATCTAATGTAATCTTATGTCATATTTGTCCGACCTATTCTCAAAGTGAGAATCCAATGTTATGTTGTTTAATATTAGTAGTACTCACTATGAATGGTTAAGATTCAATTCAAATATCAATCATCACAGACTAGCTTCCGCAGGAGAAAGGAGGGACAAACAAGTACTTTCAGTTTCCGATACACAGAGCTACAAAGACAATAGAGTCGCTTTAATCTGCCGCTAGTGGAACACCATCTGCTTATTGGGGAGTCCTCCGAAAAATGCTCCAAAAAAAGACCTTTTCTCTGGCCGTCCTCCAAACAACTCTCTTCATAATCCTTTCATCAGCAACAACTGCGACTTTCAGAACTTCATATAAGCCGACACTTCAGCCCAGTTTTGTCTTGTGTAGCCAAAACTTTCAACCACTTGTGCATGCCTAGAGGTTGAGTCAATGAACCCTCAGCTACAAAGATTGCCTTTCATTTTAGTCATATCACCTAGTGCTTCTGTGGATTGTTTCCTATGTATTGAAAAGGTTCAATTGCTTGAAATACATGATTAAAATGCTGATGAAACATTTTTCAGTACCAGGTGTGATTAAGAAAAAAGGAAAGAGATGACAGCAGTTATTTTCCTGTGTATAATCTAACCCTCTTTTGGAACAAAGACCTACCAGGCTTCTGGGCTGACAGAGCCAGCTCCTCCTCCTGGACAGTAGCCTGAGCAGGCTCTGGATCTGAGTGCAATGGAACAGCAAGTAACTCCGGTTTGGGTTCATTGTGCATTTCAGGAGGCTGCTGAGTGCCAGGTTCTAGGTCTGTGTGCTTTTGAGCCAGTTGTAGGCTAGTCTCAGAGTCTGTGTGCATGGAGGCAGGCTGCGGGCTGAGCTCTGGGCCGGTATCCATATCCTCTGCCTGTAGCGCCTGCTCTGCAGCAGGGGACCTGCAGTTGGAACAGACATAGTCCTCTCTGGGGTGGATATCTGCTTGGCCTGAGTTCTGACGCTCACACTCTAGGTGTAGCCATCTGAAAAGAGTGCAGAGGAATATAAAGGATTGTTTGACAGAGATCACTGGACAAGTCAATAATGTGATCTTTATTGTTGTGGTTTTCCTAGTGTTGTCCCTAAAGTTACCAGGGAACAGCATAGATATTTCACTTATAAACAAATGTTTGTTACCTTTTACAAGTGTGGCAGAACAGTAGGTCTTTGTGATGCTCAGGGTCCAGGATGCAAGTACACGTCGCACAGCACAAAGCAGGGTCCTGGTTTAGTACGCAGTTCTCACACAGCAGGCTGTTGTGGTGCCATTGCCCGCTGGTACGTGTTCCACATTGGATGCAAACTCTGCAGTTCTGAGGAGCAAAGTAAGACTTCTCAGTACCAAGAAATTCAAAGTTATCAGATTCAATGCGGTATGAACAACAGCGTTTCTGCCATACAGACTTGGCAATTCAGTAACCAAATGGGAAATAAGCATGAAACGGGTCCAGGCCAACAGCGTATGCATATATTTCAGACCATGACTCAATCCAACTCAATTTGAGTCAGAGCAGAGTAGTAACACTGAACCAAAATTCTGCCAATCTACAGTAAGTTGCAGGAAATATGGTTGCCATCTCCCCTTCGGTTGCTGACATATAGTTAAATAATGAACAGAAAAGTTATTTTCAAACATTATGATGTCAAAGTAAATCAGTTTTTTAACCCTGTCATCACTTCATAATTTTATCCTGTTCATATTTGTGGGGACTATTGGGATATTAATGTTTCTCTGCCTCGTCTTTAACATTTTTGGCACAATTAATTTTTTTACATTTAGCTTTTTGGTTAAGCATCATGTCTTTGAGTAGACTTGATGACTCTGGTGCTGCAAAATTTCTCAACAGTTGTGAGCAACAGATCCACAGGGTGGCTCAAGCAAATAATTTCCCACACTTTTTTTTCTACAGCCTGCTATTCTGCAGCAAATACATGCAATGAAACTGGAACAATGACTCATTTTCTATTGATCTCCATTTCAGTAAGTCAACTGCTCTCACAACAGAAACTCCGTCTAAGTGGAGACAGAGGTTGGTAGCGGCTGCTCAGGAAGACGCAACATTTACACAGTTGCGTGTGGGACTGAGGGTTGTGTTTCTCCTGTACTGAGTCAGATATAGAAGCAAAGCGTGAAGACCTTTCATCACCTGCTGTCTCTATTTGCTGTGGCTTCCTGTGACCACTGCAGAAAATTGGGTGGTGGGTTAACCAGCTGCTAAAGTGACAAGCTCGTCATTTGCGCTGCTGGAGGCTGAGGCTGCTTTGAGGGTTGCGGGTGATTAACGTTCACAAGCATGTACACGTGTATACGAACTGTGTTATCTTAGGGCACTGACGCCAACCGATGCCTTTAAAAATCCAGCTGTATGAATCACTTCTTAACTACGGGAAGCACATATATATAAACCAACAACTCATATTTACATGGATGGAAGACATACTACTCACTCAGAGCAGATATACATATTTTGATAAGTTTAACTGAATTTCACTGATTTTCATTCTCTAACTTCATCACGTTTCAAGTACAAATGGAAATTAGCTCATAGCTACATTTTTTAGATTAACGTATATATATATTTATCTAATGGTTTCTACATTACCCTGAGCATGTTCAGCATTATGTCTCAGTAACTGATACTACTGAACTTAATATATTTCAATACTTCTACATACCAACGAGAGCAACCCTATTTTTAATTCAGCATCAGCATGAGGTCTTTCCTACCTTACACCTCCATCCATTGGTGGGAAGCGAGTCCATGGCAGGTTGCAGACAGAAGGTATGGTAGCCTTTGTCACACATGTCACACACCAGCATTTTAGTGTCCTCTCCTGGGTTGCTGTAAAGAGAGAGAGAGAGAAGGTTGTATGAAAAGAGCCAGCAAAGGACATTTGATATACTGCAAATTAAAGGCACAACCCAGGCTTACCAACACTGTGCATATTCTATGAGAAGTTGTCGTTATTGTGCACACATCTGTTGTTTCTATAGATACCTGATCTCAGCCATTATTAACGCATGAATTAGCAAAAAAGTAACTAAGTAGGTTTTTGGGGGCTCATTTAATTGGTTAAGTTTTGTTTATTCGTCACTTATTATTGTGACAATTTTATACATAATGCCTACTACTAATTAAAGAGAAAAGTTGGTATTTAGTTACCCGCAGCTCAGAGGCATTAGTGGGATGAAACTCTAAACTGTGAACGAGTCTTTTCCTTAGTTTTGCTGTTTTATACACCAGTTGAATGTGTGTGTTGGTAATCACAGCTTGTTAATAAAGTTAATAAGGGGATATTGTCCCTTTAATTGTTCTGTATTAGAAGGGGGGGGGGGGGGGGGGGGAGTTGTGGTACCATGCTTTTAACACAAACAAAGTAATGCTTGCTGCTGCAGAAATGTGAGTATGATACAATATTAGCCTCGCTGTTAAACAGAAGCTCAGGGCATGTAGCTGTGAGTCATGTTGTGTGGGGGGTGCTGCTTCTCTAATTGCAGGGTTGGGAATGAGTAAGGCTGAGGAATTGGAAGAAATAAAAAGAGAACTTCACGGTAAACACACAAATTGCATTTCCCTGGACAACATTGGCTATATCATTTTTTTAAATATATATATAAATTATTTTCACTACCTCTGTTAATACAGATAAAAATGAATATCGGTATAACCACTAAAGAATTATAAAATAATTTGTGTTGTCCAGTATTAAGTTTTCAGACAATTTGGACCCAGTCTCTAAATTTCCATTATATTTTTGAGACAATATATAATGAACCCCAACTCAATCTTACGAAACACCCTCCAGTAATAACATGATATAACAACAATTACTAGGGTTTCTATGTAAAAAGTCAATTAGTAGAGAAAAAAGAAAGATACAGAAGGACAAAAATGTGGCGTACAGGATGCGTAATACCGGATGTCGGGGGATGACTTACTTGCAGGTCTGGCAGATCTTGCACTCGGGACACTGCCAACCTGCCCTCCGTAGAGGGGTCACGGCCATGTCCAGGCACATTCCATGGTAATGCTGACCACAACTGGTGCAGAAGAGCTGGTCCAGCAAGTCCCCTGGGCTATCGCATAGTGCGCAACTTGAATCATCTACAACTATAGGGAAGAAAATTTAAGAAACACCTTTGAGTCAGGAAAATAAGGGAGGCAAACTTATTAGAGAACAAGCAGTTGATAAAATTAAAAAAATTCAAATCTCCAAGATATATTAACCTTACTTTTTGAACACATTTACTGTACCCAACTTACATTTGTCAATGGCCAATTCAATGTGTTCTGGGCAGAGGAGTGAGAGACTCCCGATATCCTGAAATGTCCCAGCTGCCCCTGCACAGGGGTAATGGTAATGTTGAGCACATCCTTCAGCACAGCACTTAATGGATGCTCCAAGGCGCTTACAGTATGCACAGTGCTGCAGGAACAGAGAAATCACAAAATAAGTCAAACATGTCTGCTCAACTAACACAAATATTTTCCTTATAAACTCAAGCAGAAAAAAAATCATGACCACAGCATTTTCATGACTGATAAATATTGTGTTAAGTTCTTTATCCTTCGCTGTCTCTTTAAAAAGAATATTCATCTGGTTTCTCCATTCAGGATTAAGACCCTGTTTTAACCTTTGTTTCAGTCTGTTACAGCTATGCAAGCATTACTTAGATTAATAACTTCTACATACAGAAGACTTGAAACAACTGCATTGTCCCAACGATGCGCCACGCTCAGAATGTCTTGATTGACCCAATCGGGTTTCAATCAAGGTACACTGTGTAGGAACTACACCGTATTCAAACACTTTGAAGGAACACTGGTCTTCTGAGGCAGTCTCAGCACCAAAAGGTAGACATTTAAAACTATGTGTAAATGTAGACATGCGAATATTACGCAGTTGTGGCTATTAAGAGTGCCTGTAATATTAATTCATTAAATGCACCTTATTGCAGTAATATTGAAATCATTATTATTAAATATGAATGATCAACTATAACGTATAGAACTCCTATTGAAACATATTTTAAAAAATACTCATGATCAAATGAAGAGGTGGTTAACAGGACCGTAACGGCTCGAATGTAAATAAATAATAAACATCACTCATAAATTATTTAAAGGTTTAGGTTTATAATGCAATTTCTGAGTGAAATTTTAAAGAACAGTCAAACTGTAGCTAATTGAATAAAATTCACAAGTATTTACTTTCTATGTTGACACAGTTTGGATGCATTTAACCATTAGTTTGTATCAATTGTGTATTCTGCATTTTTAAACCAAACGGAAAAAATGTTTTGTTGATTTTACCTGGACAATTAACTTTTGATCCTAGACATGTGAAACCTGCCTTAAAAGTTGACTTCAAAATCCTGTCACACAGTTCCTATTCCTCATTTCTACGAGTGTGCACAAACAGCCACTCATGAGTTCAAGGGGAAGACTTGCTGATGGGCTACATGACCACTGGGCTGCAAACGCAATCGGAGAGCTGTGAGCTGTGCCACTGCTAACGCTAGGAGCTAAGCTGCCATGAGAGCTCAGCCCTGTTGAGTGGCATGACCTTTTCCATTTCACAGCTGAGAGATCCACGCTGCCGGGCCGACCTTTACCAGCCGGTCTGATCCATCAGCTTTGCTGTGCCTCACTGACGCAGACCCTCCTCTGCCGCCCCAACACATTAAGATGGTGTTAACACCTATTAGTCCATGGATGGTCTTCCCTGACTCACCTTTGTGCTCCCTGAGTCAATGGCTCTGTCCACATTAAGCAGAGATTGTCCCTCGCCCTCACAAACACCTTCGGACCACAAGGCACAACTCTGATGTGCCCAGCATTGCCCTGAAATTTGGATAGAATGTATATTAATTCAAATGAACATATTGAGCACTTAATATCTAAATATTATCTCTCCAATAAAATTGTCAGTGTCTTACCTGACTCGAAGACAGACTGGATCTTAAGATCTTGTGGAAGGCCAACATGAGACAATTCATCCCAAATTCGACTGGCTGGGTCTGGTTCTTCCTCGCAGCTTTCAGACACACTGGAACAAAGGAAAAAGTTAGCAAAGAAAGCATGCCAGCACAGATTCTTTTTTAAAAGATAACAGCTAGAGGATTTGCTACGTAAGACAGAGAGAGAGCCTGAATCAACATGAATCAAAAATGAAACGAAAACAGAAACATAAAAGCTAGAGGACGATGGGTTTTTCAAAAGCAGGGAGATGTAGACAGAGAGAATGAGCTGGGGGGGAATGTTAGAGAGCAAATAAAAAGCTGTGGGGGAGGAGGGAGAGGAGGACGAGGAGGAGGAGGAGGATGAGGAAGAGGGCCTTCTTGTTTTGGGTCCGCACAAGAGGCTGGCTGTTCTGTCTCGTAAAATCTGTTCAAAAGGATGTGTTTCTCTGAGTCCCTGGCTTGAACTAGTGAGCCACATAGCATGCGGGAAATGTGGAGAGGAAGCATTAGCATTTAAAAAGAACCTAAGATCCAGTAAACAAACCAATGGCCAAAATCAAGACACTGGGTTGTGGAAGCATGATGGCACAGACATGACAAACAGCCATGTCAGATTATTGTTTAGAGCCAAAGTTTTAACACAGGTTACAAAATACTGTTGTTCCACCTCCTCACGTTTCCAAAGTTCCCCTCACCCAACACTGCTTCTCTGACAAATCAATATACAATTTATCCTCCTGCCCTGGGCTCCCTACTCCCCTGCCTCTGCGTGGCACAACCGAGGGCTGGCCCCAGTGACCAATCACACAGCTACAACACACATAAACAGCTACTGGTTTGGCATTGTGCCAGACCCATACCGCTCACAACGTCCATTACATTATTTCACAGGGAACCCAGAGAGGCACCCAATTGGTTCCAAAGGACCAAAACAAATTAGGCAGCTGACCAAGAAGTGTCCAGGGAGGGTCCTTTGTTGGCATGGCATGTGTGCATGTGAATGCTCTCACACTTGCACACACACACACACACACCTGATATGGCATCCCTCAGCCTCAGGGCACTGACGGATAGTATGGCTTCTAGGCAAATTGATCTAATCTTCAATGAAAAATGACAACACAACATGCTAACTGAGGGATACCCTTTGGCCTGTGCGGTCTGTGTATGCATTTGTGTGCATGGTTCTTTGAGTGTATGGTCGAATGAGTATGAAGTAAATTTTTTCCGAACATAAAAGTCCAAAGTGAATTTGACCTACAACAGCGTCTGTTATTTCCCCACCTACGTTCATCGTGTAAAAAGGCTCAAGCTGACCAATCAATGAAATGAGGCAAATTCCATTTCTATGCAGATCATTAACTTTGAACAGCGTGACATCACAGATGAAATTGCAGTTCTGACCAACACTGGCATCCAAGCCATTTGCTTTAACCCTGTCAGCCAGGCCTACTTACTTTGTCTTTTCCATCTGTCCTGAGGTGGTCTCTCCAGCCATTTTTGACTGAGTGGTTTTATCACCATCACTGCTATCACTTGTCGAGCCTCCTCCAGCCTTCTGGATGAATAGTGCTTCAAGCTGAGGCGTGGTACTGAATACTTGCAGATCCCCCTGACCCAGCAGGCTATGGCCACCGCAGTAACAGAAGGCACAGAGACGCTCACTGAAACAAAGAAAATGGGTGGTGGGGGGGTTTTAATTATATATAAGTACTGTGAGTTAAGACAGTGCCATGTGTGTCACCCTTAATTAGGGCCTTCTTTTTCTGGCAATGGGACTGTCTGGTAGCAACATAAATACGAACACACTAGGCCTTTGTTCTGAAAAAGGTGCTTAATTTAAACAATGTTTAATTCAGCATTATTTTTTGTGCATGACTTTTGAGTTGAAAACATAAAAACTAAAGTTGTTTTAGAAATGTTGCAGTCGATTTTAGAGAGATATTTTTGAGAATGGTAAATAAACAAAACAAGATTGAAAAGTAAGAATTAAAAAAAGGGCAAATATTTATCACGTTGTTAAGCGATGAGATGGCCCTGTTAATAAGCTCCCCAGAGATGCTGCTGCTCTTCCCTCCATCACTAACATCAATAGCAGAGACAGTCCAGAAGATGGATTATAACCTTTAACAGAGTGACGCCTGGGAGGAGAGTGCAGCCTTAACCAGCAGATTTTATCCATCCATGCATGTGCACACAGCAAGGCCAACATACTTGTCACATAGCAGAATACAAATGCATAATTGCATTCAAGTGCACCACATGTCGACCAGGGCTGTTCCTAAAAACTAATTTCCCCATCAATTTAAATATCAAATGTACATTTGGACTAGTTTAGCAATATAAAATATAATACTTCAATGTAAACAAGAACACAGCTTTTACTGGTGAATTATGTCATATTGGTTTACAGAGTGTTGTTAACATTAGCAGTAGCCTTCTTTCCTTGCAGGTTAACCTCTAAATGCCTGAATTTGTCACGTATCACTCTGGTCGAGAGGTTATGTGCAAGTTTACAATCTTACCATTAAAATGTAAAGCCATATTTATATTGTCTAGATCAAAACACTGTCAAACAACATTAGTTTTCTGAGGTGTCATCTGTCCCGCTTTTTAAAAACAAATGACCTAAAACACAGTATTCTTTATTTCTCAAACAATGATGATCCAGGGGAAGTTTAGTGTTTCTAACCTGCTTTTGACTTCTCTACTTCCTTGGACAGATGGTCCTGCTGAATTCTCAGCTG
The DNA here is from genome assembly GCF_947347685.1 of Pleuronectes platessa. Taxonomy (NCBI): domain Eukaryota; kingdom Metazoa; phylum Chordata; class Actinopteri; order Pleuronectiformes; family Pleuronectidae; genus Pleuronectes; species Pleuronectes platessa. The sequence goes on from NC_070638.1 coordinate 10,520,980, forward strand.
GAGGGCTCTGGGCCAGAGGGCAAGAGGGATCGTCCTGCTCTGGCACCTCACCGGTCACCACTTCCACGGCCTCCACTGGCAGGATCTGTGTTTCTGATGATAACAAACAAATGAAATAATCAGTAATTCATTAAACAAATAAACATTCAATATGTTACTTGAGTTGCTAGGGGTCTCTTAATCCACATATAGACAAAAGACCTAGTTTGATGATGTCATGAAGCAACGTGGGATCATGGGAGTGGTTGTCTTCACCACCATTGCTGATGAAAATCTACCTGACAATACATTACGGGTGACTAATACAAACAGGGTAAGGAACTTAACTTAAACTTTCTGTCGTCATACGTTGGCTGGGGAGATATAACACGGACGGGGCAAAGCCACAAGTAAAGCGGATACAGGACAACGGAAAGGAACCCCAAATAAAAAGACCCGTTACCTTATATAAAATTGGGTTAGGGGGAGATTTCTCTGGATTTGAACATAGTGGGAAGCATGTTTGATAATGTAAGAACACAAGTCAACAACATATAAAACATAGATCCGAGTTGTTTAAAAAAACATTTTAATGAAGAGATGTTGCATATTTTATATTTAAGGAGTATTGCTTCTGTCTATTGCATTTGTGTGTATTCCGGCCCATTAAACACTCAATTGCTCTTTAATTCATCGCCAATTATAACTGAAAAAAAAAAGCATGCACTGTCTGACTAATACAAGCTGTCAGAGGGGAAAGTGGCCGCATTCTAGTCAGTTTGCTCCAGGTCAAAAACAAAGCCATTATTAGTGAAATGGATCTTAAAATATGGGGACCATATGCTCAAGCACTAACTACAGTAAACCCACTGGGAACATCAAACTCCTGTACAGAATACCAACAACAAAAGAGTCCGGGAAAAAAAAGAATAATGGCTGCCAAAATGTCTCAGGAAGTGGGTTCAATATTAATGGGGGAAATTTTGCATGAATTACAACTGAGCCCAATTTGGTTGCCATCATGAGGGCTTTTGGAGTACATTATAAAAAAAGACAAAGTTCACTATGTCTGTATCACACAAAACGTCTCCCAAAAGTACGTCTCACAGGGACTTTGGGCCCTGGAAATGTTTTATTAACGTAATGTAATTAGGCTAATACCACAATAATTCTGTGTCATCCAATGGAATAACACAAGGACAAATTCAAGCTTCATTATGTCTTCACCAAATATATCTATGAAATGTTTCAATATAAGGTTAGGAATGGTGTCAAATATATCTAAAATCTTTATGTTGTCTAACTAACACAAATCCGAGGTAACAGTATAACTTAATTTAGCTCATGTCTCGACCTTTTCAGAAAACAGATGTAGTCTGCTTCCCCTCAGCTGCACACATATCACTTTACCGGGATGGTATAGAATTGTGGATTTAGTTTTGCAAAAAGCCTAAAGGCAAAGAAAGCTGCTGAGGTAACAACTGGTCTATAAGTTAAGCCGGGGAGGAGACATGGAGCGAAAAACCAAGAGCATCCTCTGGCCTTTATTTTAGATTTTTTTTATCACATGTTTCAAATAAAAATTGCGTGTTGTTGGTGTAAGGTAAACTACAGCTAATAAAAGAAAGAGTAGCCACTGGCAGAATGAGACCCCCCCCCCCCCAATATCTCAAGCACAGCAACAGAGCAAGCACCGAGATGTATAAGAATGGTAGGCATGGTCACATGATGTGATGTACACACATAAAAAAAGCACATAAATGGGTCTAGAGAGACTGATGGGATTTTAAAAAGCTTTTAGAGGGCATTAGCCTTGGGCTCTTTCCCACTGCACCTCAATGCCAATCTCGGAGCAGGAGGAGAGATGGAAGCAGTAAGGGAAGAAAAAAAAATGCACACACCCACTGCAGCTTCACAGCTCAAGCTAAACCCTTTCAATTATAGCACTGAAGTAGAAGCATGAGGTGCCAAGAAAAAGCTCTCATCCATCCTTCTCCAGGAGAGGTAGAACCCTCTGCCTTTGCTGAAATATGCTCTGAAGCATTCTGCATGAGGCTGCCTGGATGCTCAAGTCTTACGTCAGTACCAATCGGCGTGTGCGTGATGGATCTGCAAAGTCTCACCTGTGTCCTGAGTGCCTATGGACTCCGTTATCTCAGTCCCGTCCATACTGTCTTCCTCGTCTACGGCAAGCCTTCCTCTGGTGCGACCCCTAAATTGAGGAGAAGACACAGAGGAATTAACAGAGGCAGTGAAAAGCAGGAGACAGGAGTGTTTGGGTTCCCCTCAAGAGAAGGGGTGGTGATGCGGTAATGAATTAGTTAAACTATAGTCACAGCTATCACTGATTTTTAATGGAGAGACACAAACCGCTGGGCAGGGTAAGATGGGTGGTAGCTCGGGGGTTTTGGGGGGGGGGTGGTGCACTACCAGTCAATTTAGACTGGTAGTGCATCATCTTTAAAGACGGAGGATGGCTGATCTGGATAACTCTGCTCTATTAAATTCAGGTCAAGAGTGAATCAGAAATAAGAGGCACCGTTGGCATTTTTGTAACGCCATTCACAAACCAATCCAAATGTACAACTGCTCATACACCAGCATTGTGATGTGTGTGTTGGTCTTCATTGCATCTTTATCGTGTCCCTTGAGGGATGACGACTCATTAGAGTTGAGCTAAACATGCTCAAACTGAATTTCAAATTGGAATGCAGTCATTATGTATTATGTAACAATAGCTCAGTTATTTAAGACACTTAATATATCTAATAATGGATGTGCATGCGTCATGTTTGGGATTTTCTACAAACATTTCCTTGGGGTTATTTGAGCAATAATTAGCGGCTGTGTTCATAATCACATCCAAATACACTGCCATTATTCACTAAAGCTTTGGATAAAAACAATAACACAGTATAAGCATCATAGAATTATTTTTACACCATTGTTAACTTTGTTGTTTTCACCCCCGTCTATTTTGTTGGACAGTTGACTTGTTTTTCAGCAAATGCTGATTATTTAGGATTAAAAGCGGAAGCAATCAAACCCAATTGGGATATCCCTTCTCATATGTCATCATTACTTCTTTTCAAGATGCGCTCTGTTGAGTGCCAAGTTAAATGTCATCTTGGCTCTCCCCTCCCCACTTCCCTCTTTTCTCTTTAGAAGATGTCACCAGTGCCTTAAAGCAAGATTTTAAAAAGAAAAGCCATTATCTTACTGACTATGCTCCATCAGCAAGTCAGACAACTAACATATTCAACCATCTACCTGTGTGTCAGTACATATACACACACACACACACACACACACACACACACACACTTCTCTTCCACAAACGGAGTCTTGTCAGGGGGCTGGGCTACATTTTCACTGCCACTGGAGAGAAATCACAAATGGCTGGATGCCAAATCAACTCCTCCCTCTAAATGACTTCCATGTCAAGATAAGGAGAAACCCAAAAAACCACAAAAGACAAAAATGAGAGTAGAGGCCTCTGGGGAAATAAAATTACCTCTCAGCTCTAATCAAACTTTGACATCCTAGTAAGGTGGGAGCAACTAAGTTTTAACAGAGATTTTTGATGGAGTTTAGGTTACCACACAGTAACTGATGAGCCAAATACAGGCTGTCATACTATACTTTCAAATAACACTGGCATTTAAACAAAATCTAAACTTACACAAAATACTCATGAGGAACCGGATTTTTCCCCACAATGAAAAATTCGAAATGATCCCCGAATGAATTATTAGAAGAGCAGCCCAAGAGAAACAACTACAACAACTTAGATGATTGTAGCATCTGCACTAACTAGCTACAGAATCAAAAACAACAGTTTCATAGTACTAAATAGTCACTTTAAAATAACTAAAAATCAATTCCAACTTAATTTTCTCATAGCACATTTCTTTGTTCAATGTATGACTGCTTATGAAAGCAGGAGCTGGGACGTTCCGCAAGGAAAAAGATGGCAATTATATACATTTCCAAACTAAACTTCAACTGACAAGCACATGGTCAGATACGTGGCCCAAAGAAGCCATGTACCAAGAGCAAGCTAAATGTGTAGAATAACAGACCATCTACATATTTCAGCCATATACCGTTCCACACCTTCTCTAGCACTTTCACAGTCTATAATTTATGATGTTTAATTAGGTTTCAATTCCAGAAATCAACGCACAAATAAACTGTGTGTGACATTTTCAATCTCTTACCACAATCTAGTGTGTGCAGACAGACTAGTTGGTGGTGACCTCTTTACATAGCCTAATACACAGGATTCAAATGTAATTATATATAACTAAGCTAAAAGAATCGAATTTCAGCACCAAGTCAGCCGGTGATAATACTGACAAATGCACAAGACTAACATTCAACCCCATACCATGCACAACTTATCCCCCTCACAGTCCCACCAGAGGGAGAGAGGAAAAAAGAGAAAAGGTGAAAATAATGCTATGGTAAGTAGTCCCAGCTAGCAAAGTGCTGCCTGGAAAACCTGACACGGATCACTGTCATTCTTGTGTGGAGTGACTAGCAGATGGACCGTGGGCAAATCAAGTAAATACTAACAACCCGGTCTACAACAGTGATTTCTGACACGTCCTCTTTTGTCACAAGGAAACTGGCTTTTCAACACTTAACATTTTTAATTTAATTATTTATTTATACATATTGCTTGTATTCATTAGAAGAGGCAGCCAGTTGGTCTGACCACAGGATAGAGAGAACATTTGTGGTTGAGCATAGTGGGTCACTAAAATTGCAGTTTTCTTCCTAATGTTTTAAAACATGGGCTTTCACTAACCTGCTTTTATGAACAATAGTGTGATTTACACATTACAGTGTGTGTAATTGACGTTACAAGATGAAGTCCATCTATAAAGCTCTGATCTTTGTTGAGACCGTTAAGGGACTGTTTTCAAAGGGTTCAGAGGTTCAAATCCAGTCAAATCTGATGGATCAATAATGATCTCCCAAAAAACAACTACAGTCTAAATTTTGAGAGGGACAACATTGACCATTAAAACAAATAATACAACAGCAAGAGCAGAACATGAACGGCTGGTGTGATCTTGACCTGTTCATCAACATGAAACCACTCCAGACTGTCCCAGGTCATCCTTGTGGCATTAACGCATCATCTGGATGCTTGCAGATTAAATTATCCATTAGGAGCAGGGTATTAAGATTGATTGAGAGGACAGACTAGGGAGAGTTAAGAACCTTGCGGGCATTTTATTACAGAGCAGCTCTAAGCTGCATTATATGTTGCTAAGGGAGTAACAAAGAAGCCAGACATCTTGTACCATACCGCACAAGATATTTCTGTGCTAGTGTTTCTCAAAAATCTGTGAATATCTTTCCAATATTACGACTATTACAATAGTCATTTTTCTCTTTTCCTCTGCTCGCAGCATTCATTTCCTCATTCCTACACATCACATTATGTGATATCTTTATTTAAATGATAATGGATATTTAAAAGAGAGATAAAACTACTAATAATCAATAACACATGACAAGGGGATTTTTTAAAGATGATAGAATTTCATTTTCATTTAATCCATCGTACGGTTTAATTCCTTGAGTTAAAAGGGTAACAAAGCCTCTTTGCAATATTGTTGCTTTGAATTAAAATTAAATGTGATACTTGATGCTGTAGAGTGTAATGGGCTTGACTACGGTAAATAGAATAAATTGTATCTCAGGGATGATATTGACCACGCCTCTCAACCAATGTCAGCTGACATTGGCTCCACCTCCCCCGGTGACCCTCATTGTATAAACGTAATACATAATGCATGAATAATACTGTATTCATTCCAAATTTTGATTGTATCCAATTAAAGTATTTAAAACGAACACTACCTTATATATTTTACGAAATTATTTATTTGCAGGTTGAGGAAAAAACCTACTTCTTTCTGTTCTTCGGCGTGGATGAGGGTGGCACCTGGGGTAGGATGGCAGCAGCATCCTTGCGTGGCCTGCCACGTGGTCGCTTGTCTGAGTGGGCAGGACTTTCTGTGGATGTGGCCCCTACACTGCTGGAGGGCGGTGAGGGTCCCTGGTCAGAGGGCTCCACAGTCTTATCCTCTGATGACATTCTGAAAAAGATAAGAAAGATGAGATTGGGATCTTTAACGGCAGGTCATCCAAGCTTGGATAACACAAATTTTGAAACTCTGAAAGACGAAACAGGTGCCAATTATCACCTTGTTTTAATTTATAATCTCAACACGCTTTTAAGGAATTAATAGGAAACAGGAGATGACATGATATATGAAAATGTTAACCCCGAATGTTAGATGAATAAATGTGGGATATTTCCAGATGTCCAGTGTTTCCCGCAGGATTTTTTTCAGCAGCGGTGGTGTGGTCCCCGAGCCCTCTAGGGGGGTCCGGGGGCATGAACATTTTTTGTACCCTTTACATTGGAATGCATGAATCTGGTGCACTTTGAGAGGAGAATATGCACTTAAATCCTATTCAAACAGTCCTGTGTATTACTGTAGATGGGATTATTGGTGTTGTAACTTTGCCTTTTGTGTCTTCATTTACAGATTTTTATATTTTTGTATAGTAATATTTAAACAAAAAATGCCACAACGCAAATATAATCAGGTCCAAGAACTGGCTAAACAGCTGCCCTTCCTTATCAGTGTATCTGATAAAGACAGATGACAATGCAAATGTAATATATATTATTTAACTATGTTACATATATACATTGTGCACAGTGCATCCCTTAAGAGCTTGTACACGCCTTTTAACCTCTGAGCCCTAAGCCATTTTTTAGATGTTTTGGTTCGCCTGGATTTATTCTCTTATTAAGATTGCATTCATCACCCTTATAATGCATAGCTGTCAAGCTATCATTTATTTGGGTCACAACCTGGACTATCAGAATATGTGTGCTGCAGTGATGTCGTTTGAATGTAGGAAATTATCAATTAGACAGTAAAAAAAGAAAAGCAAATAATATCTCACAATTATTTATTGATATGACACAAAAAAGGCAAATTGATTAAGCTTGTTATTGCTTAAAACAGTTCTTCTTAGTCTTGGGCGTCAAAAAGTGATGAGAAAATTATAAAATAAATATAAGTTATACATAATAGAAACTATTCATGATCTTTTAAGAAGTCCTTAGGTTTTTTCCCTGCATTTATGCTAATGACCACATGCTTACAGGCGATTAGCATAAATCCCTAACTAAAATACGCGATGAAAACGGATTTTATATGGCAATAAAGAACAACATCGGATCTAACAGTATGGATTCATTTTTCAAAGTTCCCGAAAATACCTAGGCTATAAATTCCTGACTGGATATAAGCTCCTGTCAAGGCTATGAGTGATCCCAAAAAGAGCGACAACACCCACATAGGCCTACACGCACACACACAATACTAGAGGAAAAACGGCACGGAGGTTGCGGTTTATAGATACAATAAAATGATTGGGCTCAGAGGGTTTTTAACACTGGTGGTCATGTAGCGACACATTTTAACGTCCGTCCGTCCGTCCGTCCGTCCGTCCGTCCGTCTGTCTTAATTTTGGCAGCTATTTTTTATTTAGTCTTAGTCTTAGTCTTTTGACGAAAATGCATATTAATTTTAGTCACCTTTTAGTCATTTTAATCCTTCTTAGTTTTAGTCGACGAAAACAAATTCCATTTTAGTCTAGTTTTAGTCGACGAAAACTAATTCCATTTTAGTCTAGTTTTAGTCACATTTAATAGCCACATTAAACTCCTTTTCTATAAAAACATATAGCTGCAGCCTAATAGCTTAAAAATATATATTTAATTTTAAATGTGAAAACAAATAGGGAGAGCAGGTCAGACTGGAGCCGGACACAGAAACTTCAGCTCTGTACAAACCAACTGCAGCTTCTGCTCTGATCAAGAAGCTGAGGGGCTGATCTCTGAGCAGCTGAGACCAGAGAAACTCTGGTTTTCACTGTTTTCATAGTTAAGAAGCAGTCGGTCACTGAGAGGCTGCTCCACGAGAACGCGCTCTGCTTTCACTGTGTCTCCCTGAGCGAGTGCGCGAGGCGGGGGGCGGAGCTACGGACCGGAGCGCTATCTGGGGCGCACACACACACATACACAAACACACTCACTCGCCCGCTACTGATACTTCATGACGGCCTGATACGATGATGTTTTAAAAATTATTGTGACTTAGTCAACCACCAACATTTTCGTCTCGTCTCGTCAACGAAAATTAAAATAGATTTCGTCATAGTATTTTCAAAGATTCGTTTTCGTTACGTCTTCGTCTCGTCTTCGTCATGGAAAAAAGGTCGTTAACGAATATATTTCGTCATAGTCTTCGTCAACGAAATTAACACTGCTGTCTGTCTCTTCCTCTCTGTCTGTCTCTCTCTTTCCTTCTTTCTTCGATCTTCCGCTTCACTCGCTACTGCTGGAATCAATGTAACTTTGCATCCGTGTAGGGTAGCCTCTTCTTTGATGTTGGTTACGTGACGATGTGCCGCGTGCTGCGCAATTGACGTTACGCGCTGTATATTTTCTAAAAGGAGCTACGTAAAAAAAAAAAAAAAAAAATTAGGAGAAGGATTTTTATTGCAGCGGCGGAGAAAATTCAGCAGCGGCGGCGCGCCGCTGCTGTGTGAACGTGGGGGAAACACTGATGTCCATATATATTTTTAAGCATATTTGATACAGCTACATCTATCGCTCAGACAAATGGGACCACAGTATTGTGTTGGTTGAGGAAGTTCAATAGTTTGTGATGCAATTACGTCTACTCCACTCATTTCTGATAAATATTCACTAAACTTCATCCATTTGTCAGATCCGTTGGATCATGCATCAATACTTTATGTCCTTGGGCATCCACTTCTGACCATATTCAATGGGCTTGAAGTATCTTGGATCTGGTTTATGTGCATATGGTGCATTACTCTATCCAAAGATTCCTACCTTTCGCGCAAAAACACCCTCTTTATCTAAAACTGAAACATGTTTAACTCTGGGCATAGACATATTAATCAACATAGCTTCCGAACAATGTAAGTGGTCTAGAGCGGCAGCAATTTCCACATCTTTCTCCAAGCATTCTGCAAACACTCCACATGCAGATGCTCCAGGTTTTCTATTTCACTGCAACCCACCCACTTTAAGAAAACCCACTACAAACCGCTCAATTGTAAATGCTACCGGTTAGTTGCATTCTACAATGTGAAGTCAAATTATTAGGTGGCTCAAAAAATAAACTGAAAAAAAGACAACGGTAAACTAATGATTGGACAACAGAAACGTTAACAGCCAAAGATTGTTCTATTCCACTTATATTGTATATTTGGGTCAGTTGAGAGCATTGTGGGTAATGTTGCAAAATCAGTGAATAGGACTCAATGTCAGAAGAACACAAAAGGCAGACAACAAATATCTTGGTATATTATAGGGCTGCTCGATTATGGAAAAAAATCATAATCACGATTATTTTGGACAATATCAAAATCACAATTATTTAAACGATTATTAACATGTGCCCTTATTCTGACGTCTAAGCTTTATTTTTGTAATCACTTCCGGTTCCGGTAAACACTGATGACGGCTGCGTGTCTTATTCCTCCGTAAAACCAGGATATCTGTGCGCGGTTATTCAAACCCTTAATGATGGCAACCCTATCACTCTCTGACCGACTGACCGGCGCAGAGAAATGCGGGTCCGGTCTGACCTGTCTGAACAGCCAGGCGGGAGCGCGCTTGAGAATAGCGGTGCACGCCGCGGCCGCTATATGGTCTGCTGCTGCCCTCCCTGCTTTTCCACTCGCGCTGTTTTTTTCACCACCGATCACCACACACACAACTCGCCTCCCTTCACCTTACTGCTGCTTGAGAGTGAGTGCCAGTCAGCTGGGCCGCTGAATGCTTTGGGGGGAGGACTGAATTGCGCAAAATGCAAAATAATCGTTTCAACTCGATTATAGTAGTTTGGAGATCGTTTGACCCCATAATCGTTATCACGATTAAATTTCGATTAATCGGGCAGCCCTAGTATATTATTATTTTTTTGTCAATACAGCTTGTTCATGGGATGACGTGCATACTTTCCACTTCGAAAAAACCCATGCTTCTATGCATCCCTCAAATACCCTGGTCTAGGGACATCACAAGAAACGGTACTCCCAAAGGTTTAAAAACGTCAGGGTACTCTTTTTAACAGTACCAGAGGTACCAAACAATACCCACCCGCCACTGCAGGATGGTTGCCGTGCATTGCATTTCCGGTGTCCTTGTACCGTTCTGTATTACCCTGCCTTCTATTCATGAATTGACATCATCGATTAATAACTGACTAAATGTGTGATTAGCGACAGTGATGAGCAAACACACACACAGACACACACATGTGCTCCTGCAGACAGGAGAGAGGTTCTTCCCGCAGACACGACGCTGTGTTTTAACTTCGTTGTTGCAGAATAAGAAAAGCCTTGTTTATCCAGGAACTTGGATGTGACATCAGCAGGTTATTGTGGATATTGGTTCTGCGTGTGGATGATTGGAGAGGAGCAAAATCACTAGTTGACTGGTGCTGGGAGGGTGCAGCCTTGTACTCAAGTATATAGGTGTGTGCGTGCATGCGTTATTCAAATGCGTGTGCAGTCTCTGCTGTTTTCTTACAATCATTGAGCTATACCTGATAACTGAAATCTGAATTTTTCTACATGACACTGATCTATTATATTCTGTTATATGAATAGTGTTTTCTTTTTCTTTTTTACTTGAAGGCGATATAGTCATGGTCGTTTCTGTATGTTCAAATATTTTCTATAAAAAGGAGCGTATGTTGAAGAAAATGGGATTTATTGTTTATTTGCCATGTTATCGAATTAGATGACGAGAATCAATAAGTTTTCAGCAATCAGTATCGACTACTACATTTTTGGAATGGTGGCACCCTGGTCCAATCACATGGTCCAATCACATGTCTAATAGTGACGGGCCATTCTTCCATAAGGTGTATTTTTTCCAACCCTTCCTGTGTTGTTCATTGTTATATCTTGCAAATGACATTTAGCATCAAATTGTGTCGCTCCATGATTTACAGAAGTTATGCATGACGAATCATGCTGTTGACCAAATAAGGGATTTCCTAGGTTCAAATTTCTAACCTTTATTAAATCTTATCTTGCATCTATCATATTTTACCAGCCACTGATTGGAAATCTGTTTGGGAAACGTATCTCTTTATTTTCCAGACTGGATTTTCACACTGTCCAAAACGGTCTTCTCCAAAGGTCATCTTGCTTTTTGACACTGCAGTACAAAAGCCATACCTTAATGATGATCATTGGCCATTTCCAATTCCAATTAAAAAAAGAACTGTATTAATAAGGTGTCGTGACAGCAAAAACTGCCATAACAGTTGGCAAAGATTCTAAATGTCTCTTGAACTTTACTGGAGAGACTCAAACAAATATTCCTTAATTTGGTACTTCTATGAAGGTGTTCAGCTGCTTTGAAATGTGGTGACTGCAAAGAGCACATTGTTTGGAGCTCAAACAATTGGGTGAACTCCGTGCCATGTATGAACGCATCTGTGAAATGTCCTTTATAACCTCTATATTTCTTGAAGTTTTGTCTGTAATTTGTCATTTGTGTTGTGCCAGTATCTTATTGAATCTTGTTAAGATCGAGCCTCTCTCAACAAGGTAGTGCAGCTAAGACTTTGACTGTGCTGCAGGCAAGTGATGCAGCACAAATCATATTTTGCACTTAGAGCTTAACTGCTAAATGGTAAAAAAGTGCATATTTTTTGAGTTTCTGGGTGGGATGTGCTCCAAATTGTAAAAGGACGTTTCCAGTCAACCAGTTCAGAAGACTGTGTGACCGGCCCATCCCTTTTATGACAAAGGACCAACACTGTGTCTACAATAGATGCATTTCAACTGTTTTTTTAGTTGAACATCTCATGGTCAACTAACACACATGAGATGCACATGACCATCTCATGTGCATCTCTCAGTACAGATTGTCAGCATAGCAGCTCATGAATTGTGCACCACTGTGATTCAAAGCATTTCTCTTCTTCTGACTTACGTGCATAACAGTTGATCAAATATTTTACGGCCAGCAATGTTAAAACGCTTATTTCACATCAGGACTGCATCTGAACCGAATCTAGACAGTGACAATTGACTACAGCTGTAGCTGTTGTGCTGTTTTCACGACATGAAATGTAGACAAGGCCAAAGTTAACAGTATTTTTGTTGTTGCAATAAATGAAAAAAACAATAGCTAGAATGAAAGCGAGTGTTAATTTAATTTCTCACATGGACAGTACCATCTAATGGGATGCTCATGTTGGTTTGCCTCTACTGATAAGAAAGTCACTAGTTGCCAAGACAGATTTAACTGTTTGATAAAGCCCATGATAGAGTGCATTGTGGCTGTTTTTGGTAACTTTAGTAGATATGGGTTCAACCGTTAAATAAGAAGTCAGATAATAAATATAAATGTATGATGTCAACGCGACATTGGTGATTAAAAATTTCTGATTTTTGGTCCATGATCTCCAATACTTGATTGTATACTAAGATTGAATATTTTATGTCTAACAGTGTCTTGTGACATGGTAGTAATGCAGACCTATGCATAAAACCCTAGTAAAGCCTAGCAGGGTTGTGACAAATATATTCTGATAAATTACTCATCAATAAGTTATTCGTAAAATATTTATAAAACAGATATTTCTTACTTATTTGGTTTACATCTGACAAAGACAAAAGGTAGCCATTTTTCCAAATCATGTTCCTTTTTGAAAGCAAACTACCTCTGTAGAGCAGAGGAACCATGCCTTCAACATAGAGTAAATGCTAGAATCTACACCTAGCATATCTTACTAGATTGTTTTTCTGCACCAACATGCAATTACATCAGACTACATTATGACTAATACTTTGGATGAGTCATGATAAAGTCAACTTTTGCATTTCCAGTAAAGCAGAAAAATGGTTTCTCAACAATGGTCGACCAGATTTGCATCATTACGCTGTGTCCTTTCAAATGTAGCTTATGGCCCATCCGTACAATACGTGATTATGATTTGTTGTTTGGTCCCACATTACATACACTTGCTCCTATCATGTTTTTATACTGAACCGTTATTTAAAGTCAGTGCTATTGAAGGCAGAATTTCACTGTGGTTTGGGAGGACATTGTATTGGCCTGGGCTGATTACCACATTTTGTATCACTGGGCCAGGAGAGGTCTCGTGTTTTTTTGCTGTTCGATATCGTGGAACTAATACCATCGTCTGCTGCTGATCTGTGGCAATTCTCCCTTTACTCCTATGTCTATATTGGCCTCCAACAGCCTCCGGGCTCTGTGGACAGATGGCGGTCGAACAACACCAAACTCCACGAGAAATAGTCATTATAGCAGTTCAATTGTCAGTGCAATTATCCAGACAATACGAGTCAGGGCTTACATCTTCAGATCAGGAGCGAGGACAGGGGCTAACGCTGCTCCCAGACCACTACACGGGCTATAATACTGTGGAATACAGAGCATTTTAAAAGGAGGAAAGCCTCCCTAGAAAGTGATGCAAAGAACCACTCGAGGCAGAGATCTGGTGACTCCCCGGCAGTCACGACCACCATGGGCACAATTGCTAACGTTAGCTTTTGTTAACTCAAGCTGGGGCACAAAGCAGCTGCACACAGCTAACGATAGCTAGCCTGTTGTGTTGAACTCTGTCGCCTTTTCTTTGGCGACCACAGACACACACACAGAAAGTACGATTGACATCGATGTGACAGGAGAAAGGCACAAAGGAGCAAATACATCTTTTCACAAGACTGCGGTTGTGATTCGACTGGATTCGGATTTGATGGACAATTTCCCGGTGAACTTTGAAAGAGGCTCCCTGAGCAAACAGGTTACCTATGGATGCAGTGAGTTGGCCAACTCATCGCCTCCACCAAAAAAAACACACCAAACCTTCATGCTTCTGCCTCCCATTGTCCCACAGCTGACGGTATACTCTACTGGGTGATGGTAAACTTTACTTGCAATCTTTTACCACAATATCCGTGAGCCCACCTCCATCTGGATACAAGGCGATGATGAGCATTTGTGCCCAATACACACACACACATACACACATATACACAAAGGCTCGGTCTATTCAACGGAACGGAACTGTTCGGCTGGAACTACAATGCTAGGCTTAAAGTGAAAATGACATGCTATACAATGACGTAAGCTTTATTTCTACGTTCTGTTATAAACAAAGGGTGATTCTGAGCGACTGGTGCTTTTAAATGTGTTTTGAGCGATTAAAAAAAGTGGCTACTAGCCCCCTGCTCCTGGCTACACAGCGCCCATGGACCGCTCTATTGAATGTTCCCTTCCGTTAAATAGTCTGAGTCATGAGAGCCGAGGCGGCGACAAACCCCCAACATCAGACTGGAGGTGTATACCGTCGGCTCAGCTTCACTCCAAAAAATACAAGGGAGAACACCACACGAATGTAGCCGGGATGAAAAGCAATTAAAACTCCTCGGCGGGTCTTACCTTCCAGCCCTATGAGTAGCGAATTATCCTCTTCATGTCCAAAATACTGGGAGATGAAACGTCGCACTTATATCAACCCCCAGCTAGCTAGCAAGCTAACCGCGCTAGCTAGCCTCTCTCCAATGAAGCAACACCGCAGTTCTCAGAAATGCATCACGCATATCATTATATTCCAACGCTGCGATGTTATTCCCAACTTTGCCCATTTGATGGAAGGGCGGATCATGTAAATCCAGCGGAATGGCGCTTCCCGTGCATTCGGAGGCGGTGGGGGAGAGATCACTTTCCTTTCTCCAATGACAGCTGTCGTCGCACGAGTTGGGGTTATGTAGCTAGTTGGTGTTAGCCACCCAAGTGTACGGCCAACAATTCTACCATTTACGTGCGGAGGAAACGGAGCCAGGAAAATCCAAGCGGCTGCAAGAGTCGGTAAAACGCAACTTTAGAACGCGAACCCCGGGCGAACGCACGGTCAACGCTGGGTTCCGACCGCTTGGTTGGCAACTGGTTCTATTTTCTTCAGCTGCGACCGACGAGCTGCGGGACCAAGCGGCCAGTTAGGAGACTCTCGCGGCCAGCCTGCCACGCAGCACCCGCCGCCCCCCGAGGCATGTAGCACCAAACATTAGCTCGCCAGAAATACTACCCCGCCTGCCACCGGGGCCGAGCCGCGAATTTACCCCGAAAACAAACCACAAAATTAAGTTGAAGATGACGCTCCGGCGGACTCTGTAACGGTGGCCATATCTAATGATAAGTGGCACCGCAGCACAGCCCCTCTAGGCTCCTCGGAAAAGTAGACCCACCTACCTCTGCCAAACACTACCGCACGCGAATCTTTCCCTTCATCGACGCGACTCGTCGACGGAGCGGTGTCCGGTGAATCGATCAGCGGATCGGTACCGTCGATAAGCACACGCGGGGGAGATAATCCCACGGAAAAAGCGTTTGGCAATTTCTTCAAAATACTCTCTGACCCTGCGGAGGGATACGGGCATTTAGTAAATAAAATAATGGCTCCGGAGAGCTCGAAGAGATGGAGTCTGGATTCTCACTTGAGCTGGAGGAGGATCGTGTGGCTCCTTCGGCTGCTCATGCAAATGTGAGTGGAGTGAGTCCTGCAGACTTCAGCCTCCTCCAGGGAGAAGGGAACACAACACATGAAGCATCTTAAACACGCAGAGGTCGGCTCGGGCCTCCAGATGACACCCAGGGTGGCGGGCCGACCAAGTGCATCCCATCGCCTCCCGGCTTCTCCTGCTCCGGCCGGCCCGAGTGCTCAGTAGCCTGCAAACAGGCAGACATAGTGTACATGCAGGGGTTAAATTTCGGAAAAGCCCCCAGGGGTCGGCTTCCAGTGGCTGTACATAATATGTGGTAGAGCCAGTGAGCGATTGGTGTTTACATGCATTTGTCTACTTCCTTTTTGGGGGGATGTTGAGCTTTTTATTTTGTAACTTGCTGAGTTCATTCGAGTGAAGCCCAGAGAAAATGAACGTGGAATAAACATAGGCCTGTCCCTTTAAATGTTAAGCCATGCTACACCATGGTACCACCTTCTTAGACTGTGAGCTCCCCCTGCTGGCCAACACACCACAAGCCACACTACGTGTTTACATTTTTTTTTTTTTTTTTAAATCAACATGACTAAAGGGATAGTTCACCCAAAATGTTTAAATTACTCTTGGAGTTTGAGGGATAAGCAGTGTTGCGGGCGGATCCAATACAATTGAGGTAACTTGGGACCACTTGGGACGATTTTTTTGTTCATCACATAACTCATTTGTTCATGATATGGAAAGAGTGTCTATTTGTTTACTATTCAGCTATATCTGAGTAACCTAGCACTATCAAAAGAAATAACTAGAAAGGGACTCAGAAGAGAGTAAACCTCAGATGAGGCCCAACAGTCCCCTTATCGAATCAAATCTGAAGTCACTAGATCTGAATTATGATCCTAAGCATGCCCAGATTCTTTTATCAAGATCCAAAGATTTTCTCTGACAAATCAACAATCCTGGATTTGATCTGCTCCCTCAGTCAGATCCCTACCAAAATTGGTTCTTCCTTTGGTTATGACCTACCGCTCCACAAAACCTTCATGGACATCGTTTGGTTATTTTTTGCGTAATCTTGCTAACTCACAAGTAGACACAGATGAAATGGGAGCACCACTGTGCGTTTCTGTGCACTGTGTCATCTAAGGTCTTGATTTTGGGTCAGTGGTGTTGCCTGATGTGTAGAAGTGTGAGACGCAGCACTTTCTAAGAGATGACCTTTGAGCTGGTGTTTGTTTACACCTCTAACCACCATTGACCTAATTACCTATAGAACCACACCAAGCTGCTGTTAAGTGATGCATCAGTGATACTCTGGAGGACCCAGTGTAGACAGTGTAGCTACTACTCTCCTGGGTCAAGTTACTGCACTTTCGTCTGATGTAGTAAATTATCTTTATACTAGAACTGATCTATAGAGATTTGTTTGACTTCGGAAAATGAATAAAAGGCAATTTTGTGTTTCTTATTTGTATTTATTCTTGGATGTAGATTCAAACATCAGTTTTTTCATTCAAAAGCACTTTCTACTAACAAAAAATTACAAATATACACGTCATTGTAAGATTTACCAGTATATCATTTGTTTTATACATGGAGAACAAAGACTAAAGCTGCTGGTTTCTTTTTAAATAGCCTCAAACATGTTCCTTCAGGTGTTGGGATGTGTTTTGGTAAATTACAGACAGAGGGCAGCATGACTCTGTTTTACTCAGCGCTAGGAATTACAATATGATCAAACTGCCAATTAGAATTCAACATGATAAAATGCAGTCTGTCTGTGTTTTTCTGTCTTTTCTGCTAGTGTTCATCTAATTATTCAAGTTATTAAACGTATCAGTACCCGGTTTGTGGTGAGTTTAATTCCCTCTTCTCAAAAACTCAATATTGTGAGATATTTGTGTAGGAAATGAGAAGATCAGAGTTGGAGCATGTAACAAGTCACATGTA
The DNA here is from genome assembly GCF_947347685.1 of Pleuronectes platessa. Classification (NCBI taxonomy): domain Eukaryota; kingdom Metazoa; phylum Chordata; class Actinopteri; order Pleuronectiformes; family Pleuronectidae; genus Pleuronectes; species Pleuronectes platessa. Next base: position 10,538,533 of record NC_070638.1, read on the forward strand.
AGGTCCCAAAGCTAAAGCGTGAATGATGTGCCTCATGAAAACAGCAATTTCCACAAAGTTTCACCGATTTGGAACGATATCCCATCTGAATTCATTGTATGAGATCTTTTTATTTAAATCTCCATGTAAATTCCTAACGTAGGTTTATATAATTATTAGCAGACAAATGTGCTTTAATACAGTAAGTCATCCCGGGCAAAATAATAAATAATTACATGCTGAATGAATACATGCTTTAGGAGCTCTTTTCTGGTTGTTCAGCTTAATTGATGCCCTTTGGCTATCAGCATTAAGGACTAATTTTTCGTATAATACAAAAGCTCTATAACTGGGAGATAAAATAATCTTCTTTTAAAGCTAATGACCTGCGCTTTTCTGGCCATGCAAGTCATCATGTGGGTGTAAAGTCTTGAGAAGCATCTTATTTGTGTTTCTGATATTTTATAAAATTACTGCTTTCTCGTTATGCTTTTTTCCCCTCATGGTGATTTGATTCCATGCAACACAAGGATTTCACTGATTACAAGCAAAGTCTGAAATTGTATGTGTTGCAAGGCATGTTTATCCATACAGAGAGAGGTGGCTTCTAGAGGTAAAGCATTGAAGTTGCTCGGGGTAGGCAAACAGCAGCTGCAGAATAACAGGACAGACAGCTACCGGGTGAGCAGATGGATCATATTCATATAATAGGAGAGACGAGAAATATGATACCAGATGCCGGGCTCTTTGTCTTCAGAACAGGTATTGCACAATCCAAGCTCATATGAATTCATTGCACAGCGAGATAATACTTTTTTCCCCATAATTACATGCAGCACACAACTCTCTAGTATGTTGTAATAAAATGAGGCTCAGTGTGAGTGCTGAAGACCACAGAGAGTACACAAACTTCAAAAGGCTCCGGGATAGGGAATCTGTTTGAATCTTTAATTTCAAAGAGATAAATGTTTAAATATTTCAGAGATAAATTTGCATCATAATTTCTTCTGACAATGGGGAGTTTAAACTCAGTGTGGGATGACTGTTGCTTACCTTTAAAAAGAGAGGGGCTGTTCATTCATCACGGTCTCATTAAAGAACAAAACTGCGAACTTTTTGACTGGGGATTATTAAACAGGCAAAACTGGTGGTGTAGGTGGATGTGAGCGAGAGAGATGGAAGGGGAGAGAGACAGTGTCTCTTCTGGCCGTATATCTGAAATCTTTGTTATTTCACTGGGGCCTGAACTTTTCAATTTCCACTGCTTTTAACTTCTCAACACCGAAGACTATGTGTATCAAATGTGCTTAGATGTTATAAACAAATATTAGTCAGCTGTACAGACATTGGTTTGCTGTGTAGAGCGGGTCGTCCACTAACCAGAGGGTCTGGGGTTTGAGCTTAGTCTCCTCCCTTCAGCATGCTGAAATGTCCTTGGGCAAGACACTTAATGAAAAATTAAAAATACACAAATTAGTAGCTGACAGGGCCCATTAACTACTACTGTTAACAAAACAAGCCATTAGCTCAAACAACTGACCTTACATTTAAGGGGAGAGATATAAGCTGGTTAATCAGACCATCTGGAAACAATGGGTGGGAAACAAATAGACAACAAGTAAAACTTCATGGTAAGAAACCAGAAACCCCCACCCCATGCAGATGCAGCACTTGGTCTTATCCATTTTACTGGGCCTCTGTATTAAATAAGACTCCACCCTCAGCTTCATCTTTTGGCCAAACCAGGCGGGAAGACTCATGCAGCAGATGTAGTAAGAGAACTCACTCAGTAAAAGTTATACTGAAGATAAATTGCTAACCAGCAGCAGATGTCAAAGATCACCAGCAGAAGTTGGGGACAGATCATCAGTTGTGTGCCTGTACTTGATTGCATTCATTTGGCTTTAAACTTAGCTATGTCCTGGGTTCGAGAGTGTCCATGGTTTTATTGTTTTTGTTGCGATAGATCATAGAATGTTTTAGCCTTTATCACTGGACACCCTAACCTAAGGAATTTTTTGGGTAATTTTGTGTGACTTTGAGGTTGACCTTTCTTAGTCCTTATGAACCATGACGGAAATTGATTGTACCCACTGAATTCTTTTTGAACTGATAAAATACAGGAAAATGAATCCCAGCTTTGTTGGAAACCCAAAAATGGATATTGAGGCGGAGGAGATTTTCTATTCTTCTGACTTTTGCACAAGCTTTAATGTATAAAGGCTTCTGAATGCGGTCCCTACTTGATGAACAATTCTATTGCCCATGGCTGGAGGAGCTAATTAGAATCTATTTATAATCAGAGGGGAATATATCCAAAGAGCTGAGAGAGAGAGAGAGAGAGAGAGAAAGAGAGAGAGAGATAGAGAGAAGAGAGAAAGAGAGGGGGCTAAAGGGGAGTGGGTGCCGTGAAATCAGTGTGCATTCTGTGATATCTGAAACCAAGAAGTTCACGTCCAAGGCGCCAGACAAAACCAAATTAACATGTTCACACCAGACTTCCTTCTTTTCCTCTGGACTGGAGCAGCATCAGCAGTTTACAGGAACGCTCTTGAGTAACACGAGGGCATAAGGGCGCTGATGAAGAAGAATCACTTTAAAGTTTCAGAAACTTTTTCACAGCAGCTCCTATTCGAGTCATGTGTGAAGCTCTCGTGGGGGACGGCTACACAGAGGTCCTCATTATCAAACCATCAGAACTCATTTGCCAATGATGATATTAAGATACTTCTGCCTATCAAATGAGAAAGATTGTAATTACGGTCTGTGCATCTCTCTGACTATAATCTTAATTTGCAATTGGCAGTTTCATCATCAGGGATTCAGACCAGGAACGGGCCGTGCGTTGCTGCTTTTTGCAAAGAACATGAGCATGTTGTTGTCTCACTGCAGCCAGCCACTTGTGTTAATGCAGTGATGTGACCCAGAGCCGACACAAAAATCCAGTGAGTTCAGTGCCCCCCCCCCCCCCCCCCCCCATCATCCACACAAACCAAGGCATTAATGGTCTGATTCGACTTGTGAATCACTAAAACACCCAGTCACATGGACACAGGCAAAGTGGGACACAAGCATGAGTCGACAGATCAATACACTATGAGTTTCCGTCACATTGACATTAAAGGAAAAAGCCAGTGTCTATTTAACCCTCTGGCATCCACCTATTCATCACTGACCATTTACAGTAACAGAACTCTATTTATATATATTCCATACATCCTCTCATTTATATCTGTAAATAAATAAATCTGTGATCAATTAGTGTTACAAGTTATTTACGGGCATACATTCAGCACAAATACAAGTTGATATCTAAAAAAGTATTGTAGTTTAATTTCTTCCATATTTCTGATTAGTTATGACTGAAGATTTGTCTGTGTCACAGTTGTCTGTGTCATTTTCCTTGTATTCTGGCTTTTTGGCAGCTTTATACTTCAATGAATTGAAAAAAAATTAGAGGTCAGACTAAGTTTAAGCTGAAAAAAAAAATGCATGAAAACTCAAAGGTAAGGGTACAAAAATAGTACGAACTTAATAAGAGCCTCTGATCCACTTTCAACCTCCTGGTTTGCTAAAGCAACAATTCTCTGAGTGAAAATATACCAGCACATAAAATGTGATGTTTTGTTCTAATTAATAATAATCATTATTGTTAAAGCACTTTTCATAGCATGGCATGCAGCTCAAGGTTTAAAAACAGAAAATATATGAAAAAAAGGGTTAAATTGATGTCAGATTACAATAAAAGGAAATACATGATGGAATCAATTAAAAACAAGAGTGCTACAATACTTTTGAGCAGTTTTTTCAAACGTGTCAACAGAGGATGCATTTCTAATATGTAGTGGGAGATTGTTAGAAATCTTTGGTGCATAGTTACAGAACGATGCTTGGCAGTATTTCATTTTGCAGTTTGAGCTTGTTGAACAAGACAGCTCTCAATGACCCCAGCATGTGGATAGAGACATAATCTATTTTTAAATAAAAGTGAGATGTCTTCTCTTTTCTTAGTTTTGGTTTAGATTGTAACTGCATGATTTTGAACAAGTTGCAGCCAGTCAATTATTTTTTGGGGGGTGAGCCACGAAAATGGTAAAATGCATTATGTCGAAATCCAGGCGTGAGAACATGAAATCATGGGCCAGTTTCTCAGCAGCCTTTCAGGGTATTACTCTTGTAATGTTTCTTAAATGATAAAAAGGCTATTTATGTAATGTTGCTGATGTAGCTTCTAAAATCTAATTCAGAGTCCGAGATGGTTTGACAACTTTTCTGTCTCTCTTACTTGAAATGCCCTTCTGCTCCAGTGAGGACAGACTCAGGCCCTGTCCACTTTCACCACCAAAGAGCTGGAAGGCGGTGGGATTTCTTGCAGACACACCCAAGAGACCTTATTAAAGCCAAGGATAAATCCCACTCTGCTCTGTCACACACTTCATACCAGTACCCTCCCCAAGAGTTCTCTAATATCCTGGAATCTCTGCTGCACTTGAAGTCCTCAGGGACGCAGAGAGCAGTGCACAGGGTGATTCAGTGAGCCAAGGTGAGATGCTCCTCTGAAAACTATCGGTCATCTCTGGCTTGGGTCAGAGATTATTTCACCTAAATGTCCATTGTCAAAAGTAAAATAAATATGGCGAGGGCCTTGTAATGCCAGATGAGCCATAAGCATTAGCACCAATTCCTGCATGAAAGAGTAGAGCAGCAATCTTCCATGTGAAATTCTTTACCGCAGCATCTTTATCTCACGTATCCCAGAAAGTCTCATTTGGTCATATGGCTCCATAAAGCAGCCGCTTTGTTCGGTTGTCTGACTGCGATAAGGCCTTACGTAATGCCGTATGGAATTCTTCAAGCCTGCTGCAGGGTAGTAGAGACAAATTCATAGGGCTCAAGTTCCCAGATATAAGCCCCAGAGAAAGTCTGTGAGACGCCAGAACTGGTGCTCTGTCCTCGAGCTGTATGAGTGAATTGAAAGTGACAGAGAATATTGAGTTGGGCTTTGCCATTAGATCCCAGGCTAGTTGATGACACATGGCCCTCACTCTCATGCGTGAGGAGGGGGGTGTTGTGATGGAAAACATAGAATCTCACCCTATCACCCCAGCCATAGACTGTAAATAAAGATGGCTGACACGACCACTCCCCAAAAGTGAAGCCAAAGTGTCCCGATCTCCCCCTGGTTGTTGGTTGGTGATCGGTCTTAAATCCAGCTACCTCCGTGTTATTGGATGGGACATAGACCTAGACTTCAAACACATTTTTTCAAAGATGGTTTCTCGGATTGTAGGTACTTCTTATCACGCTGCTGTATGTTCATGTGCTAATTTTTCTGTTAAGTCTTGATTAAATGAGTTGTTTGATGCTTTAAAGAAAGGGTGAAATGTCATGAATGACAGCTGAGACTGACTCATGATTGGTCCAGAATCACTACTGCATCTTTATTGGTGCAAGTGGTCTTTAAGTGAACTTTAGTGGTGCAAGTAGTTTTCAATTGTGGGTAGCTTTACTGCCTAGCTGTTACCCGCAGTTGCCTGAAGTCTTTATGCGGAGCAAGGTTAATTTCCTCCATAGGTGAAGCATAGATGTGAGGGTCAGATCAATATCATGTTAAAAAGACTAAAATATGTCCCAGAATGTTGATGAGCGACAGATCAGGAGGTGAATCTGTACAGATCGACATATTTATTCATTACAATGATTAGACATGACTTGAGCTGTGATTTTGGTCTTTAGAGGTATTTTCTCATTGTACATGTCAAGATTGCATTCAAAGCACATCATAACATATCATTCTGCAGTATGGTAAAATAAATTGAGTAGAATATGTTTTAATCTTCTAATAGTGATGGCAGGTTTACACACTGAATCTTTCAGAGTTTATGATCATGGATGATGAACTTAATTATATTCATCAATTGATTTATTGGTTTTTGAAATTAAACATTTCTGTTTATGGACTGTTGATGTGTATAAATAGAGACACTTGGCTGATCCACTCAGTCCACTTGCTGTCTCTTTCCATCCATCTGTTTGTTTTCCACTCTTTTGATTGAAAGTCTGCACTCTTCATGACTTCAAAAATGTCAATTCCAAACAACAAACTTTTGATAATTCCCCTCCATTTAGCCTATTATGACAGCCACCCGAGATGTTTTCCTAAATAATCAAAACAAATCGATGCATCTGTGTCTGTTCTCCATGATGATGAGAATCCAAATGCATTGAATATTCTCTACACAGATCTTTGACAAACCTATTGGTGCAATGCTGTAACATCACAGCACATTTTACACTCACGCCAATATCAGTGTGCCAAAAAACTGTCAAATCATCCCTCAATTCTCTCCGCTTCTATTTATTTATTTCCTCTCTCATATGAATCCTGGTAATAAGCTTGTCCTGAAGGGAGAAATCTATGACAGCTTGTCTCATATTGAATACTTGACAGGAAATACAGCTCATACTTTGTGTTATCATGCTGTCTTTGTTATTAAGCTGTGTGTTTACATGGCAATGAGCTATGATGGAGTGTGGGTTATCTTTTGGAAGTGATTTACCGACATTCATATTTCTCCTTGTTGCTTGTCTAAACTGGGGACAGTGTCAGACATAATAGAGAGAAAGATTAATCACTCTTTAAAAAAAAAAATAAGGAGAGGAAAAAGAAAAACAGATGCTTTTAACATAAGTTATTTTCATATGTTTAACTGATTTCCGTGGAGGAAGTTGAAATATGTCTTTGAAGGACAAGCATCCTAAAAGAACTTCCTACATCCATCCAGCCATCTGCTTATTGAGCCTCTCCCAGAACACACTGGGTGAGAGATGGGGTACATGCTGGGCAGGTTGCCAGTCCACCACAGGGCTAACGTAGGCCCCAGTAGAGCCAATTAAAGGCTTTGTGTTTCAGTGGTTCACCAAATCTCCACTGAGAGCTCTATAGTCGCTGTATTAAATATCCCTTTTTGCATTTGAATAATCCACAATTGTCCACAAAGCTTTAGATTCATTCTGTTGCTCGATGAAGGGATTTTTTTGGGGTTATGCATTGTGATAAATAAATGTTTCAAGTAATAAAACATCACATCCCAACTGATGGTAACAGCGTCACCGCATCAACCTCACTGATGCAAGATGGCAGCGTTTCTATTGAGGATATTGTGTCTTCATTTATGGTTAGCGGGAGGAAGTGGAGACGAGTCGGACATCTTTATATACAGTCTGTGATTGAGTTACATGAAACAATGCCACAAAGAAATGTAAGTTTTATGTATAGCTGTTTTGAACAGATGTCATGTTCTGAATTTTTTTTCCAGTTTATTTCTAATGGTGAACAGAGACAACTTCCAAAACAGGATTTTTTTCGTCGTTAATCTCTAAAGCAATGCAAGTCATTTTTTAATGTTTACAAGTGTCGACCCCTCTTGCTCCTGTAGTCGAGCACATGTCATTCAATTTATTCACCATCAAAAAGAATTCAACTTTTATTGAATTCCCAGCCAACTATTGTGCACCATGGAGGAGGAGCTAAGGTCTGCAGCCCAACCCAGGTATCCTTATGAAAGGAATGTTTAACGTTCTGCAGGCTCCCACATATAAATCATACATCAGGGTCTATCTGCTATTCTTTATATTAGTACCTCCATACTTATGTGACAGAAACTGGGAATTACCAAATAGACTAATTGGGATAATTTGGGTAATTTGAACAACGCTACAAAAAAAACAGTCAGAGGTCCGAACAGAGAACCCTTGTGTTTTCATGTGTTTTTATAGAATTAATTTGACATTCCAGGGGAAAAGGCAGTGAAATAACATGAAATGGGTAAAAACTATCCCAAATTCAGGCGCTGGGCCGACTGAGAGGCTGCTGAATAAGTCATGCCGTCCAAGTCCATTAGGGAATTGCCAGAATTTGCTTTGGCACCACCGAGGCATCACTTCAAAGTTTGATGAGGCAGACTGCACGCATCGAAAACCTGACATTTTTTTTTTTCATGTAATTTGAACTAAAGTATCTGAGATGGCAAGTAAATGGTGTAAAATTATCGTTTTCAATTCTTTATTTCTTCACTTATTTACACCTTGCGTTAACTGACAAAGCCGGAGCTTGATGTAATGGAAAAGTGTTGATGAAAACAGTTTGGTACCTGTGAGTGCGACTGTGACACACAGACAGACAGAGCTCGACAGAGGAAGAGAAGGGCTTCTCAGATTCACCTGCTGACGTTCTGCAAAATAAAAAGCTGCCCTGTAGTTTTGCAGATCACAGGCTCTTTGAGATGTTAAATATAATCTCAGACATAAAACAATAAAGGTTTCATCTAATCCTCAGACAGACAGTGTGGTTATCAGACCAAAAATAGTGCCGGAGAAGTGCAGAAGAAAAGGATCTGTGGGTGAGATATGTGCAAGAACCCCAGGCAGCCGATTCAGATAAAACTTCCCTCAACACAGCACAGTTCTACGTTTGAACAGAAGAACAGTGGTTTTCAAACTTTTTCCACTTGTGACTGCATAAAAATAAAATATGTCTTCTCGAACTCTGCATCACTGGTTTAATCAAAGAGTGATCATCTAAAATAGAAACCCTGTCAACATTTCACAATTCTCTTCTTTGATTTAAAGGTCCAGGTGAGATTGAATCTGGACCTGGATCAGTAGTAATAGTGACCTATCGGTGACGCTTATTGACAAGTATTGAATGGACTGTCGTATCCCTCTAAGGTTAAAATGTGAGGTACTTCCACAGTTAATAGTTCTAATTAGTGAATGCGAGATATGGTAAACATGACATCTGCTAAACATCATAATGTTAATACTGCATGTTCTCCAACCTGAAAAAACAAATCCTATCTCCTGAAATAATGCTTCTATGGAGGCAGGGTTATTGGAGGTTTGTCGCCATGGCTACAATAAGAGCTTACGGTTAAGCAAGGTTATGGTTTTTGAAGAAGTTTGGGATATATAAATATATGCATGAAATATAGGACATTATCTTGTGTGACATACACAGTGCAAATAAAAATAAATGATCAGCCGCCAGTATAAGTACTGGCGGCATCATACTCGAGTGAATTTCAAGACCTCTCCGATTTATCTTGCATCCTCCTCTGTGGTAGTTTGATCATGATGGATTGATTGTAACAGGATAAAAGTGGAAAGCCACAGACCTGGTGGGTTGTCAGTGTGGAGATACAGAGGCCCTACCTTTTTGAATAGTGAAACAATTACACATTCGGGTTGGGTTCCTTTTCCAAATTCCAAAGTATCATCAATCCTAAACACAAATCCCCACCGTCTCAAAGCCAGAGAACCGGCAGCACAGACTGTGGCTGAATATGCTGAAGTACAGTAGGGTAAAAAAAAAGAAAGTAGTAATGAATGGTCCCCCCTCTTTTTGTCAGAACAACAAAGCACACGCTAACAAAAGGTTTTGATGATGAGTAAATGTTCTTGAGCTGGAATATGACCTTTTATGTGTGCAGAGTGTTTCTGTTGTTGTGAGATGATTGGTCCACTTTTCCCTTTTAGAATCCAGCTTCATGGAAACACATACATAGCTGCAAAGGTGACGCCTGAACATGCTTTTCCACAGATGAACGTGATGGAGCTACAGATTCAGTGGTGGTTTCCTTTCCCGCGTGCACATCTGTGACTGTAGCGGACATCCTGGCTTCTTGACTCATGTAATTGAGAGCATTTCAGAAGCATTACAGCCACAGCAAATGCTGCATGGTCCTTCTGTGACAGCCACTCACACGGGGGTGCGTGCACATAATGTTGTTTGTTTACCTCTTCAACACCAACCACAATGCCGCGATCCCACACAAATGTGTCCGAATCAAATCTCTTGCAGGCTTATCTTGTGTACTGTCTGTCTCCCCTCGTCCTCATGTTGACAAATTCGATAATAAAATATGACAGTTTGCACATAGGCCGTGGTGCTTATTGAATTGTTGGCTCATTTTGAAGATTTATCTGGGACAACATATTCCTCGTGGCGTTGTGTAACAGCAAAGCCCCTAATGGCATGATGTATCCTTCTAATACAGCCACAACACTGACTCTGGGGTGGGAATTTCTCAAACCCATGTAAGATTGTCATATTACAAAGTATTTGATGGATATTTCCCACACAGGGCGCCCATGAAAGCTCTGGCATAAGCCCATAAACTAATTGTACAAATGGTCATACTGCATGCAGTTGAGCATTCCTAATATCCCCTGGTGGCACAGACACACTTTCACATAATGTTTGTATTTTTTCCTGCTGTACACTGTTTCTAGCATAGATGACAAGTGCTTATTTTAATACAGACAGTTACACTTTATCCCAATGGCTCATCTTCTCATCAGCTCTGCCACTAGCTGCTCAGAAGAAGAAGTCTCACTATATTCACCACGGAAAGGAAAAGATAAAAACCCACATTTTTAAATTCATTTTACAAAAAGCTCCTGCACATTCTGTATGGAATACGTATACATCATTTAATATAAAAATATATGTGAATCGAGAAATTATTTACATTATGGGGTCAGTCCTAATCACTGTGTGGATTTGAGTGGAGCGGTAAACAGGAGCTGTGTGGAATCATGTGGCTGAAACCCAATACGACAGGAAGTCTACATGTTGCTGGTGACCACAACCTGAGATACAGCCACTGCAATCCGGAGACCTCGCCCTGAAAGAGGATGCAGGTCATGGCTCTGTGTAATAACTTTCGTGTGTGTGTGTGTATGTGTGTGTGTTTGAGAGCATCAGGGTTAGAGTTACATTGAGAATAAGCATAGAGTAGGAGTTAGTAATTTATAAGGGATGTTTAGGGTTGGAGGTCAGAGATAAATTATGTCAATGATTGGTAAAATGTAACGTAGTGAATAAAAAAAAGTGTAAATTCAAAAAAAAGAGAGAAAGAGTGTGCTAGACTTCCAGGAGTACCATGGCAACCTCACAGTGAATCGGTATCTGAACTTATTAATCCTTTTTTAAACATTTTGTCAATCGCTTGTAAAGCATTAGGTGCAATTGATTTGTTTGAAAGGTGCTATATAAATAAAGTTTTGATTGATTTATTGATTATCCTAAGAACTGCTAATCCCTCCATTATTGTTTTGTTCCTGACATTTAAATCTGAATTTGGAGGATTCTAACTTGAACTTTAGACAGTGGTGCTTTTGTCTTTCTTGGTGTTCTGATCGTCTCGGAAAGTTACTCACCCTAATGGGTCCTTACCCAGTCAGGTGCCACAAATTCATGTTCGAGGCGTCACATGACGTTCCTGCCAGCAACTGTGTTAAAAGAAATTCAGGCAAAGTGCAGGAGTGAAAATGAATGTCAAAGTCAGTGGAATTTTTGCTGCTGTGTGCATTCATTATCACGTCAGCCCAACTCGTGTCAGCCCTTCAGCAGCTCACACGTCATTTTGGCTGATGCCCCTGGTTCTGCTGGTCGTTCAGGTCATTATCACTACAGGGGTTGACTTTCTACATGCCACCAATGATAATCCCCACATCTTACACTTCCGACCCCTGAGTTCCCCACAGCTCATGTGGTCAACTTGTTGATCTTCTAATGAGGGCAGGGGAAGGAGAACTGGGAAGAAAATGGATTTCCAGCAAGAAGACTGATTTACTCTGTGTATAGATCGCTGTTTCGGAAATGGTAACTGAATAATTAGGTCATATTCAAACCCACGGAGCCCATTTGGAAAACCTAAATGTCTTACAACTGTGTGAACTTGTAAACTGTCAAAGATGAAGTCCCAAAATATTGTTAGATTGTGTAAAAGATTTAGAACTTTTTTTGAGCAACTGCATGATTTTAAAAGAACCGCCAGAATGACCTATATCCTTGTGTGCTATAACTTTTGTCTTTTTTTATGTTTTAGGAGGTTTTAAGCATATTTAGCTTTACCACAATGAAGAGCTTGTAGACCACAGGGATAGAAACCAGATCTGAATATGCAGCACAAGATTTGCAGCGCTCCCACGTACCATCTGACAGGAAATGTCTTTTATTGATAACAGGATCTTGGGAGCGCCGATACTTTGTAATCATCAGCTGGTTTTCTTGCAAAAAATATGTAATTTAGTCCAGGTAATCATTGAGCTGACATGACGGCACAGGGAGCAAAGACAGCACAGGGATTACCGCCCCGCCAAAGGAGTAATGTTTTCACTCCTGTCCGTTTGTCTCATGGTTTGTTTGTTTACTGAATGGATTACCATAAAACTTGGTGAAAGGATGCAGTATGTGTCAGGCAAGAAATCTATACATTTTGGTGCTGATGCTGATTTTAGGGAACTGATACCTATGAGTGTGTGACATTTGGGGTAGCTTGATTGAATTTGAGGGGACTGTTTAAGGCTCTTTGGCGGAGGTATGCACTCTTGTTATAAATTAAGTCTTCCAAGGGACATTTTCACCACAGTTTTGCTGCAATTTGGAGCCAGAATCATAAATTACCAAATTTCAAAGGACATGATTATTGTTTTTGAAAATTGATCATCCAAATTAATTCACCACGAGTTCTGAATACAACAGTTACTTTGTTGAATGTTCTCTGAGAGTCGTCTCTTGTGATAAAACATGACAAAGCTGCTCCATGAACACAGACGGAGGGAGACAACACGTGGCATGATTGTTATGCAGATTTCCTTCACTCAGCCTTCCCCACTCCATTTCATCTGCTGGATTTCCAATTCGCCTGGGTTCAGGGTGTAACTCGGTTCCGAGTCTAAAACCACTCCACTTGAACATTTCCTCCACGGCATAACAACTGTAATTGGTCTCATGTGGCTTTGGAGTCCCTTGCCTATTCTTCCATTATCACCACCACAGAGCTGGCTGCTGTCCACGGTGGTGATCTGTAAATGATGGCTCTGTGATGGAGGGTGCCTCCATGCTGCTCAGCCCTCTGTCGCACACACGTACATTCTCCCATTTCATGGATGACGTTTTTTTTCTACAATACAAAACCGTGTTATAATACCATCATGGGATGTCATCCCTTACTTTTTTTAAACAAATTAAGTGAAATAGATTTGTGGTGGCATGGTTTCCACATTTGAATAAAACAGAACTGTGAAATTTGATTGGCGGTTGTAGGTAACCATTAACATTACGACTGCTCCGAACACGGCACAATATTTGTCTGTTTCTTTGTTGTTTCACATTTATTATCTGCCTTAAAGCGGAGGAGACATGAGTGGGTTCATTGTTGCCTCGTTCATATTTCGCCAACACAGGCCCATTGGGAATTGTCATACGTAATCTGTGTCTTTGGGCATTATATACCTCTGTTCAATTATTAATGGTCAGACACCAGTGCAATGCGGCAAAAAATAACTGCAAGAAAGAAAGTTGGGGGATAAAAGCACAGACTTGTTCTCTCGACACTTCCTCAACAGGAACTAATGTCATGGTCTTTACCGGTAACTTATGCAGTAATCAGCCATGAACCTCAGCTCTGATCTGTGACGGCAACATCCAGCAAGTCAGGGGGAAAATGAAGATTCACATAATTCTCCATTGCTAGATATCAATATTTTTTTTCTCTTTAATGTAAAAAAAACCTATCCTTTGTTCCTTCTAATTAGCTGCAGCTGAAGTCTGAGCGAAATTCCCCAGTCCTGGATCATTAGTATTTGCAGAATGCTCCACCTCTTAGCTCCCTGTGGTTTCACTAAATTCACACTTTACTCTCTGTAATGAACTCTCTTGCATCCCACTTCCTCATTAGGCCTATGGAAAAAAATGTAATCGCTCAGGGGCTGCAGGGTGACATATTTTCCACTTTTGATCAACCCCCCCAACTGCTTAAAGGTTCTAAGCACATGGCTCGCTTAGGAAGTTTAGGCCCTGAAACAGAAGCGGAGTACAAAAAATGACATGGTGTTAAGCTCTTGTCCAGCTCGTAAGTGGGTCACAGCAACCAACAATTCATAAAGCCACTTGTGCAGAGTCTACGGGCCCTGAACGGAGCAAGTGCATTTAGGACATATTCAAATCCAAATCAAGCTTCTCTTCAGAGGAAATGCTGTTTAAATGAGGGGTGTATCCAGGGGTGTTGCCAGGGGGGCTCCGGCCCCAGCTGAAATCTGATTGGCCCCAGAAGAGCCCCTGTCCTGTGACTAGTCTTACACATTAATAACAATTTTTATTTTTAAGCTATTAAGTACACAATGTGCTTGAACATGGAACAATTTTCGAAATATAGATGGATAGATTTAATGTCGGTGACTTTGCCCAAAGCTTTAGAGCTAACAGTAAACAAGGAATGTGCACCATACTGAATCAGGAGTTGTTCATGGATGTTGGACATATAATTGGCCCCTCTGTGTAAATTGTGTCCCTGTTACGGCCCCCAATTCAGAAAAATTCCCAGATTCGCCACTGGTTTAAATCTCTATCGGTATTGTCGTGATCACTCAAATAATTAGCCAATTTCAGTTTTCATGATCAGCCCCCTCTTGCGTTTCCTGTCTTCAGTACCACAATGTTATGTTTGTTACTGTGTGCCTCTGTCTGAGTTCCCAGTGCTGTGCCTGCTCACCTCTGTTCTTTGGACTTTTGGACCATTATCGGTGGATTTCATTTTTCTGCCTGCTCCTTTGGATGTGTTTGCTTGTTTGCACTGCTCTGGTTGTTTGACTCTTGCCTGCCTCAACCCTCCGTTATCCTCGTCCCTTGTTGTTTTATTAAATCACTAAAAAGTGAATAAGTTCTGGCTGGATTTCTACTTTTAGGTCCTTCCCTTGTGTCAGTTTGTTTTTGGTTGCTATGCTGTGTGTAACAAGCAGAGTATGTGTGTGTTGTGGCGATGCCTCGGGGCATGTATTACTATCTATATATATGACTCAGAGCTGTGTCCCAAATCAGATAGTAAGTGCACTCACATGTAGTACGATGCGTACACAGCATACCAATTGGCATTGTGTGAATTCCGTCAGCATTGTGTCATCCCAAATAATCCAGAATCCAGAATCACATTTTGTGATCACATTTTGTGACCACAAATGTCTCCCACCACTACATCTGCTGTCTATTTTGCTCACTTGACTTCAAAATGAAAGTTAGATGAAAGCTGGAAAGATGGCGACTGATGTGGGATCAGAAGGTTTAACACTCAACTTTTTGACCGTTTGAATACACCATCCGGACACATGTACTGCACGTTGCCATACTTGCCAGTGTGAGTGTGGAAGTACAAAAATGTACAAGGTTTTTGTTTCAGCTACCTAAGGATAGCAATACGCAAACAGAGTGCCTCATCACACCGCATTTAACAATTTACTGATTAAAGTGAACGCTTCTCTTCTCCTCTTCTCCCTTTCTTTGTAAATGCAAAGCAACTGGCCACAGATCAGCTCATTGTGAGCAACACGGCTGCTCAAAACGACAGAGGAAACTTCAGATGCTTGGTTTAAATCGCAGGGATTGGCGGTACGCCTAATATTAATAAAATTTGAATAAACAAGCGTTCAATACATCACTTCAGACTGACATCGAAACTCATGGGTGTTGCGAGTGCTGATCTCCATCATGGCAGTCACATTTATAGAATAAATTTCTCTTTAGCAATTAATCTACAAAGTGTTACACCTTTACAGTTTAAGAAAGAAAGTTGCAACCACTATTACCACAGTTTAAGAAAATAACCCTTTTCAAACAGGCACGTCTAGAACAGGCACTTCACTAGTGTGTGTGTATATATATATATATAAGTGTACCTTTGTCTCACTGCTGCTGGAGGCAGAAAGCTGCAGCCTATATACAGTATATCTTTTGAGAGAGTCTCACCTATGGCAGTTTGATGTAGCATCGGCAACTCTTTGAAATTGCTTTACTTCAGAACCTTACTACAGGACTTTACTACAGAACGTTACCACAGCAGGACTTTACTACAGCATGTCACTACAGGACTGTTTTCATTACATAACATTACATTACACGTCATTTATCTGATGCTTTTATCCAAAGCCACTTACAAAGTGCATTCAACATCTATGAGGGGCAATTTATTGGGGGGGGGGGGGGGGGGGGGGTTCAGCATCTTGCCCAAGCAACTGCTGACCCTCTGATTGGAGGATAACCGCTTTAACCCCCCCCCCCCCAGCCACAGCCGCCCGTCGTTTTCACTACAGGACTTCTCGCTACAGGACGTCACTACAGGTGGATGAAGTTTCATCTTGTTTCTGGGTGGAAGAGATGGAACTCCCTGCGCGTGGATTGTTCAGATAACCGAGCGCGCAAAGCCCCGTGCGTACATGCGCGTGTGTCAGGGAGGGAGAGAGGGAGAGAGAGAGAGAGAGAGCGAGAGGGAGAGAGACGGAGAGAGAGAGGAAGAGAGAGGGAGAGCTGAAAGTTGAGTATTCCTGCGGCTCCAGGTGAACACTGTTCGGCTGCTGCAGACCGTAGCTGTGTGTGGGACCATGAACTCATCAGCAGGTGCAGGGAACTACCGCAGGGGATCCGCCAAGGCAGAGAAGGTAATTCATATTTCTAAACCTGCTATTTTCCACGTCCTGTTCACGTGCGTCCGCTGTTCCTGATTTTTTCAGCTTTAAATCAACAAAGGTGGCACTGCGTTGCCGGACTACTTTTCCATGCGCACTGATGCGCCGTGAGACGGTTTTATTTCCATTTCTCTGTGGAAAACGATCCGTCATGCTGCGTGTTGGTGAGATGTCGAGTCGCTTCTGTCCTCTGGGTCTTTTGTCTTCGCAATATTATTATCCACTTTCTCATCAGATTGAGAGTTTGTCAAAGTGTCCATACATCTTGTTGCACGACAATTTCCAAGTGCCATCACAACAACATAATTGGCACATTTATTTCCCAGTGTTGTTGGATTTGTACGTGAATGAGTTTTCACCCTCTGTTGGCAAAGACACTCAATTGCAGAAAGTGTCATCAAATCATTTGTAAGTAAACTGCCTGAAGGGAGTGAGATGTGTTGACAGGATAAAGAGTCTGCTGATAATTTTTTTATTCAGCGCTGACTTAAGCTCTGTAGCCCACATCTGCCAGATTCTGGGCTTGGTTATGCTTCATTTTTTTATTTGCTCTCAAGGAAAATATCTCAAAGCAGCAAACACACACACAGAGAGACAGGTCAAAGAAAAAATATCCTTTCTGATACATCATACAGCAGCATCCCCATAATGCCATTTCCAAGCAACACTCACACGGAAGTAAACTTGAATTGCCCAGGGGAATGTATTGATTGTGGATTTCAATAAGGGACAAAAATACGTGGTGGCATGACTCATGTTTCACTTCACGGGTTGGCTTCAAAAAGGAGATGCGAAAATTTGGAATTGTGACAAATCTGACTGCCTCTGGGCACGTCATCCCCAAGAAGAACGTTTTCAGATCTGTGTGAAACCTGTAGTGAAACGTTTTCATTCATTCAACCTGTTTATTTTGGTCCACGTTTTCAATTTCCGTAAGAGGCTGGTTATAAAGCAACAGGCGACACAAAAAAAACACATGTATGTAAACCAGGAGGCTCACACAATAACTCATTACACTTCCCCTTTATACACAGTTCTTTTGTTGGCGGGTGTTACACATACATTTTACAATTGTCACTAATTTCACTCACTTGAGTCCGATTGAGTTTGAATTATACCAACATTCTGCATACTCTGTTTTATATTGCGATGTGTAATTGTGTGCCTTTAGAATGTGTGTTTGTTTTTGTGGCCATTCTCTCCTTTGTCACTGGCACCACAGATTCCATTTATACTCTTTGACTTGATTTGGTATCTGCTGTGTTCACGTCAGCATCACGCTGGTGTGAGTTTGCCCTCTGCTGGAGGCACAAAGTCACACACTCACTAGAGATCAGCCCCCCCCCCCCTTCTCTCTTCTGTGTGTGTGTGTGTGTGTGTGTGTGTGTGTGTGTGTGTGTGTGTGTGTGTGTGTGAGTGATTTCTGACCATACCAGATACTGGACTGCTGGATATTGGAAACAGTTGATGGGAGTGTCTGAGGACAAACTCTGACTCTCTAAGGACTCCCACACACAGCCTATTGAATTCTACCATAATCTCTGGTAATTTGCATATGAAATCAAAGAATATCTGAGCTGCCTATAGTCATCCATGAGATAAGAGCAAATATTCAATCACAAAACAAGAGGAAAATCAGACATGTCTTCACTAAAACTCCTGAGAGAGAGAGCTTTTCACAGACCGGTGTCAAAAGTCTCTGGTCTCTGCTGCGATTCAAGGTTTTTAAATCCCTTTTGATCTTTTATTTTATTTCTTTAAATATCACTTGTAATTCAACCTTTTCAATAAGGATATCAGAAGTTTTAATTTCAAGGTTTAAAAGTTGTTGTCATATTTCGCTGAAAGACGGGGTAGCTGTGAGCGGGGAATGGACAAAGCAGAATATAATAATATATTGATTTAATTGAATGAATAATGGCTGTTCCTTTAGGTTAAAGAGTAAGGGTGTGTTTGTTGTATAGCCGACTCATTCATTTGAAACGCTCGCTGTTTACAATTTAGCGCTCCTCTGTTGACATATTTATAACTAGACTGAAGACTTTTGTTGTCACATCCTTTTGTGTATCCATCATAGCATTCTTTTTACATTTAATGTTTATCGTATTATTTTCTTGTATTCCGATTATTTCCTCTATTGTTATACAAAACTTTGATTAACGGCAGTGGTTTTTAAATGTGCTATATCAATGAACTTTGACGATCACATTACTGTTGTTTATAAACAACATGGCATTCATCTTTGTGCAGTGTTTGTCACTGGCTTGTAAGCTGCCTCTGCAGCTGCTGCGGTGTTGAAGTGTTTGTGATGTTGTCTGTGGAGATGTCCATGACTGCCTTCATAATGAAAAGCCTCCCACAAGGACACACACATCGAAACCCCCCCCCCCCCTAAAAAGGAAAACGCTCTGTGGAAACTGGGCTGTCACTTGAACCTGTGTATCGGCGGATTCTTGCACCTTGTATTATTTTAAGAACACAAAACACATTGTTGTAAGGCCAACAACCTGTCACTCGCAATTTTCACACAGAATTCTAAGTGAATCTCGGAGACAAATGTATTTAAATCAATTACTCAGAATCATTTAATCATATTTAACTGTGGCCCTGATGGAATCATTGCCATTCGTTTGTTCTTCAGATGCCACACAGCTGAGATTACGCTTCATATTTTGCGTTACGGTGTCTTGTCTGATCTGTGGTGGCGGCTGCCCCTGGTGCTCCCTGATGCCTGACGCTTTCGAGGCCACACTCTCCCTCCAAACACTTCCATCATCCCCGCTTTGCTGAGAGGGAGTCAGCTGACAGCGCTCTCTCTCTTCAACATGGTGATGTTTCAGAAGCATCCAAGGTGCAGTGCAGGCTCAAACATTCCAGCACAGCGGATGATTTTTGAGAAGCTTATTTGCATGGTCCTGTCGCATGTTGTTCCTCATCCGTATTTGGTTTGTTGGCAGAGAAACATGATCGCAACTCGAATCTGTTTGATCCGATTTGTTTTGAGCGAACTTTTATCAGAGCTGTTTGGAAGTGCGCGTCAAAGATTGGCTGGCACCTCGAGCTGAATTTTAAGGTTCCCCGGAGTGGGAATCATACAGGCAAACTTTCCCTGGCACAATTTGTATGCAGCAGGAATATGTACAGATGAAATGCCTTTCAAAAAGCATTCTGTATTCATCGAGTGAGCCCTCTGTATTTCTGCATTGAACCATTGCGCTTTGAATTGCCTGCTTAAAATGTTTGTGTTGCGGCCCACAGCCACTATTAGCTCTTACAAAACGACTTTTTTATTATCCGCACATACACACTCAGGCTACGTGCAAGTTTGGATGCTATCTGTTTACTTTACCCAATGACCGAATTGAGAGCGATAATGCAGTGGCAGACAATAGCATATTGTTTGACGAAATGAAATTCGGAGATGGGGAAGCAACCGGGGACGCCCGGCATCCGGGGACAACACCATTCAACAGCAGTCATTTGTCACCGCTAACTGCTGTGCTGCGGTTTGGCTCTCCGGGGAGGGTTTGTTGTAAATGAAAGCCGTGTTTATGAAAGCTGCACAGGTTTTTGCGGCTCCTCAGCCACCATTGAGCACCTAAAGCTTCCTCATCCAGGACCCAATCATGCTCTTGCATTGGTCCCGGGGGTGCAGGCTTCATTTGTACCTGTCTCCTGTAACAGATGACCTGATGGAGCTCCGTCCGCTGCAAACTGGCGTGCATGGCGCTGATAAAGACGCTCCGTCGGCCCGATACGCACGTATTCCTCGACTCATTCCTATTCTGACAAACAGCGTTGTGTTCTCTATTCATATGCTTGCACCACTGCCCTTCCCTGAGCTCAAAGAAGAGCTGGTCTGAGGAGCATACCAAATACCGTCGTACGTATCTATGGGATCCACAGGGAGGCGTGCTGCTGGAGGATTCTGTGGGCCTTTGAGTCACTCAGCCAGGGATAGGTAGTGTGGTCTTGGTCAAGGTCAGGATCAGTGCGGGGATAAGGACATAAAAGTTTGGCAGCAGTCGTGGGACACAAAGTTGTGAATACATCCCTGTGTAGCACAGAAGCAGCTACACACTAATGCACGTATGCACATTAGTCACACAACCAAAAATCACAAGAGTACATGAAATACATAAATACACATAATGAACATGCAGTGATTATTGAAACCAGATATTTAAAAGAGATTAAAAACAGCACAAATAGTCCATTAATCCTTTGTTAAAATGTGTGTGTGCAATTTCACTAAGGCCTACATGTTGTTTAAGACTCCAACAGCTGAGGGGACAATTGATCTGAATGTTCGGCCTTCCCAGGGTGAGTGTTCCTCCTTCCTGATGGCAGAAGGCGAGATTCAGCATGAAGAGGGTGTTGAGGATCGCTCTGGTGACCTTTGCCCCCGCTGAGTGACCCTAACTTCTTCAACATGGCAGAGATCATTCAAGTTAGTGCCAATAATCTGTCCAATCTTATCTATAAAAAGTTTAACAGGGTTTCTCAGGCGGTTTTTCTTGACCATGCTAAGGTTCCCAAACCAACAGATCATTGCAAAAGTTATATCCGACTCAATATAAGATGAATAAAACTGGGCAATTATTTCAACTGCACGTTGTCACATCTGAACCCGAGTTTCAAACCTCGGTTCTTCAAGGTTTCATCTTTGTTCATCTTTGTAGCAGCGCTGCTCTCGGTGGAAAAAGCAATAGGAACACGCTATTAAGGATGATTTGCTCCTTGCAATTCACATTGAGTTGTTTGAAATGTACGAGCATTATTACTGATCAGTTTATGATTGATCAATTTAATTTAGCAGATGCGGACCCCATGTAGGGACACTCTTACATAGGCCAAACCTAAACTGATGCTTTCATTATCCCCACAGTATTGAATAATAAATCCAGCTTTCTCTCTGAACATAGACATCCATGTGCTGTAGGCCTTTAGTGCTATGTCTGAGTTAAAAAGACCAAAGTGTACCCTGTCATTTCTGATAGAAGCTAAAACGTCTCCTTCAATTTGCCCGTGCTCTGTCACAGACTTTATTACAGGTTTGGTTTTGACGGCGGCTCACGTTCGGCCAAACCAGCGGGTGACAGGTGACAAATGGAGGGAATTAGCAAATGAGTGGAAATGTTGCAGGACAGGAAAGTGAAGAAACTCCAGCGGTGCATTGTTAATCTGCTGTCGGCGTGATGAAGCCCCGCATCACCTCTGTGCTCCACGGCCATAACTGCTCCGACCTTTTACACTAATTGCAATTACATTGAATTACTGCGAGCCACAATGTCCATAATCAAAGGAGTGTATGTCATGGCTGTAAATGTGACAAGTACGTGGAAGATGACCAATCATGGACCTGTTTAACGGACCCCTGGGAAATGTCATGGCACAAAATCAGCTTGTTAACAGAGGCGGCTATAACCCCAACCAGCAGGTCTCGCCATAGCTCAAAAGACTTTATTATTCCTGGGTATCTCACCGGCGCAATTACTCTGTCGGATGAGACCTTATCTCCTGTGGTGCATGCAAATATGAGCTTTACTTTCATCCTTCATCCTCGCATGTATTTTACATGTTGAACACAAAAGAGCCCGACATGTGCAGCTTTTCTTTTTTCTCTTCTTGTGTTGCTCAATTGGATCTTATTTTCTTCACCACCTCATGTTTTGTGATTATATTACCCAGCTTTAACAAAGTGTTGTTATCAGTGCAGTTTCAAATCGAACATGTGAAATATGAGCTGGAGCCCGGTGACGACCTGCTGCAGCTGCGAGGAGGTGGTGAAGACTCTGGCTTCAAATGGGTCCATAAGTCACGGCTGAAAAGGAAATTCAGCTGACTTTAAATATAAGTATTTATGAAGTGCTGTGAAACCTGAAACCAGCTCCTACCACGGGGTATAAAACACACCGCTCTCCATGAAATAAGGGGTATAGGCACCTCAACTCTATTTTATCCACTTTCCCCATGAATAATTGGCAAGGTCGTATTGAAATAGTGCACGTTTTTTCCTCATGAATGTTAAATTAAATCCCAGCTTCCAGAGCTGTGAAGTGTAAAACTTGAGGCACTGTTCTGCAATATGATATGATATCATGTGTCTTCCTCACTCACACCTTGCGCACGATCTGGATTTCACACACACGAAAGCAAAGTTCAGAACAGCGGCTTCTACACCAGCAGTGATTCAGCCCCTGAGTCCATATCTGACTGCGAGGAATCTCTGTGCACCACTTTTAATGATGGAGATTTGAATGCTTGCGTTTCCGTGTTGGTCTTTTTAAGTTGTGGTGCTTCATTTGTCGTGTTCACTAGAGCAGATTAGATTAAGCGATGAGGAATGTCACATCTCTGAGTTTTCTAAAAGTCATTTAATTTCCCCCTTTTCCCGTGACTCTCTGTTTTTGCTTTGGTTTAACAAACCGTTTACTCAGTCGTAGCCTTGGGATTCAATACACAAGGCACAAACTCCATAAATATACCAGCAGTGTTTGCCTGTGCCAGGATTCTGTCCCATTAGCCCGGCTTGACATGTGTGTGTGTGTGTGTGTGGGAGTGTGAGGATGGTGGCGGTTGTATTTTATGATTTGGACGACAGGCAGAATAAATATTACTTGTGCTTAATCACGACCGAGCTGCACAGCCGACTTGAGCTGATCAATTTCTCTGTAAGATGCAGGGAAAACAGACATCTTCTTACACACACACACACTCGAAGGATGGGAAAAAATGCCTAACCGGCAGTATTGGTGCTGATATGCTGAGGAGCAATTTGTTTGTTTGCATTCTTGAACTCCTGTTGAAGAGTTTTAAGAGTGTGTGTGTGTGTGTGTGTGTGTGTGTTCGAGAGGGAGGATGTGAGCGAGGAAGCGAGCCAGGGAGGGAGGTGGTGCGGACAGGAGAGATAAGTAGTGTTTGGAGCAGCCCGAGTGGAGGAGAGCCCCCCCCGTCCCTCCCATCCATCCCACCCTGGCTCCCCCCCCTGTGGAGGCAATGCCAGTGTCTGTGTGATTGATTCACCCTGCGAGGAGGAGAGAGAGAGGGAGGGAGGCTCCTGGAGCCCTGGGTCATCCTCTCCCTCAGCCGTAGGAGGTGGAGGGAGGAAGAGGAGGAGAAACAGGGCTGGGGGGAGAACTTCTTCAGACACCTCCGTTCGCCTCAACTTCCCACGCACAAAGGGAGAAAAGACGAGAGTTGATTTTTCAACCATGTCTGTCCTCATAGCCACCCAGCTGAAGATAGACACCAGCACGCCTTCCAGAAGGGTAAGGGGGCCCCCTGTTTAGCATGCGTGGCACACTTTGGTGTGGGTGTGTGTGTGTGTGTGTCTGTGTTTATGGGTGAGTCTCCTGCTCCTGACAGAAAAGGCTGCTGGCTGTGTCCGATAGCAGCTGGACAGGCAGGAAGGGAGCGGCGGGTCCCGATGTCCCCTCCGAGGATCTTGATGGACAAACGCTTTTCCGTTTAATTTCCTCTCTCAAGTGCTGACTTCCGATGCATGGATGGTAACATATGCTGCGGAGAATGCTCAGTGGCTCATTGTAATTCTTTGTAGTATGTGCCGTCTAACGACTTGGCCGTTTCGGGGGGGAAAAAGTTGGAAGGGCGTGTGTGTCCTTGCGTGCAGATATGAGAGGATTCTTTTGGAATTCTTGGTTTATTTTGTAGTTGACTCAGATGTAAAGAATCATTATGTGTCTTTGAGGTCAGCTCATTGCTCTGGTTGGACTAAACGCTGACTTTGCGCTGATTGCACGCCCACCATCAAAGGGAGAGAGTCGACTAGCAGAAGTTGAGGATAACTTTTTCTTGTTCACGAGCAATTAAAGTGATGAAAAATATATCCACAGGGTAATTATTGGAGATTTGTGGTTTTATAAAAGAATGACTGAATCCACTTTACAGAAGGAAAACACAAGGTATGCAAACTATTTGACATTTCTGTAGGACTGGGATGGTCGATGCTGCATTTGACTTCACTGTGTATGCAGAGCAGTCAGGAATATCAAATTCCAAAAGGGTGGAATAGTTCATATTCTGTCTACAATAATAAAAGAGCGGGAGAGGCATAGTTGGTTTAGAATACTGTGATAAACTCCCTCATTTCATTTACTGCAACCACTTTTACAGCCCTCATTTCTCCACACACACACTTTCCATTTCCACACATCCGACACTAC
The DNA here is from genome assembly GCF_947347685.1 of Pleuronectes platessa. Lineage (NCBI taxonomy): Eukaryota > Metazoa > Chordata > Actinopteri > Pleuronectiformes > Pleuronectidae > Pleuronectes > Pleuronectes platessa. The sequence goes on from NC_070638.1 coordinate 10,563,222, forward strand.
ATTTTTGGGGACATGCTCCCCTGTTCGGTATCTCCCCTCCTTCCTTCCCTCCTTCTCCTCGTCATCTGCTGCAACCGCAATTGTATTGTGCAGCCCACAGTCTTTTCTTCCACATCAGCCTGCATTAAACTCCATTTCCTCAGTGACTTATCCGCTGCCATTTCAATTTCAGCTCACCACATAACTTGCCGTCATCCGTCATGTAGTAGAAGATTCTGCATTTACTCTCTGTAGAAGAAGCTGGCTTCAATCAAGGGGGGCAGTTAAAACACTTGGATTTTACTTTTATTTCAAAGTGAGATACAATAGGGGGATTTTGTTTATACAACAATAATGCACAGAATGGTTCATCTACAGGAGACATGGTGTGTTTATGCGTTTTGCATTAGCATATTATCATTTCAATAGGACCTGAACTGAATGCGTCTGCCTTGGTGATTTGTGCATCGGGCTACAATTGTAATAAAGCTGCACACGGTAATTGAATTCACCTCTGTTACAGGGCTTCAAAAGGAGCCAAGTGTTGTAAGGCAGTGGAGGTGTAAGTCCGTGATAAGGAAGGTATTCCTCTGCAGACTCCTATTGACTCGGGGCCACAGTGAAGAATAATTAAATTTAGATTTTACACTGACTGAAGAACATATTTCCTCTCTCTGCGAGCAGCTAGTGGTTTATCTAGATGTGTTCAGCCTACTACTGTGTTCCCCTGATGGAGAGGAGTCGGGTAACACACACAATCACACAGCCTGTCTGTCTATCTGTCTGTCACATTATGGGGACAAAGATCTAGTCCCTATAATGTCAATCATTAAATATGTTTCAAGGTTATGGTTAGGTAATTAGATTATGGTCAGGTTATGGTTTGGTTTGGTTATGTTTAAGTAAGTAGCAACCATGATTGTAATGTTTGCTGAACTCATGAAGACTCTTTCTCAGTCACTTTTTGGGTTACATGCAAAGAGCCTATTTTTCTTCTATGATTGTTAAGCACATTTCTTCGCACAGTGGGAGATGTCACATTGCCAGACAGTGGGAGTCACGCCGAATGTGAAGTGTGTGTGTATCATTATCGTGCTTTCAGATTTGACCGAGCTACGACAGAGAGGAAGTAAGAGTTTGACACAAAGCGTGGGGAGTCAGACGCTGGTGCTTTGAACCAACGCCTCCATGAGGTGTGTGTCACAGCCGCTGCCGCTGGTGATTGAACTGGTATATGGGACAAATCCAACTAAACCAGCCAACTTCCTGCTGTGCATCGCTTTCCCATCATGCAGTATCCTTGCCTCACAACTCTCCCTCCATGTCCCCAGCTCAACCCCTTCAACCTCTGTCCTCTGGGGAGCAGAACTTCACAGTTTGAAAACCTTCTGATCTACATTGAGTAATTATGTTATTCCTGCTGAAAGACCAGATCTCATAATTGGACAAATTTAATGTAAACAGCAAATTCTAAGGGGATTTACGACGATTTTTATTCAATATGAGAGGAAACTACTTACAGCCCGGCAATGAACCGTCTTGAGCTCTGAGATAAAATACACGTGTCCAGTCGGCAGCAAAGCCGGGCGCGTAATCCGACACAGGCAGCGGGTTGATAAAGAAACTTGTTGCCGTGGTCGGCTTGGCACAGCATCAGGGGAAATCATTAGTGCCGGGCTAATACCAAATAGAAAATGGTGCGGAAATGGGATTATGATGGTCTGTAACTAAACCCTTTCAGTTACATGCATGTAGAGAGGCGCAGTCATCGCCTTGTTCTGCTGACTGATGTTTGGAGGAGATCTCTGTGCTCCCACTACACATTGATTGATCTGTTTGCTCTTCCATCCAATTAATTTGTGTGTCCTTTGGTTGTGGTGTGTGTAGCGTGTTAATGGAAACAAATTGGCCCGTGGTGGAGTTTGACATATTTTCGGCATTTGCACTATACATCTAAGTTCATGAATCATGCACAGGTACGCATGTGGCGTGACACTGATCTGCACCTCAAGCTATTCACCCCACTTAACCCTTTTACATACTTTTAAACAACAATAAAAACCTCAATATGTGTTGTTGCTAAAAAAATATATATTAACATTAAGCTGCCTAATCTTTCTACACAGTGACGGGATCTTATCTGCAGGCATTCTCAGCGCGCCTCACACTCATTTCCGTTTTCAGCATGGCGAAGGAAATGTTTATGTGGTCCCACTGGCCTTTATATAATGAAAACACATCTGTGCATTGTTGGGTTGTAACTCTTCCAGCAACTTGTGTGTGCAAACCTAAAGTAAACTCACCCGAGGGGATCACGTCATTCAGATTAAAATGCATATGTTATTATGGCAGTGTCCAATATTACACCTGAGGTACGTTTTAGCTTGTATTTGCTCCAGCTCTTCCATTAGCCACCCGCAGAGTTATTATGTATGCTCCAAGTACCATCATCAGTATAGCTGCTATTACAGCCTTCAATTTCTTACCACCTATAATGCGGAGCTCGACTGCTGCGGCGTCTGAGAGAGGCGTAGCTCCACTCGCCTGGTGTGTCTGTTAGGAGGCGATATGGGGAGTCGAGCTGAGCCCAGGCTCCCCGGCACGGTCCTGAGGGGAGCGTTAAAGCAGCCAGGCAGTTCACAATGGCTCCCCAACAAGGTGAGGGAGATTGCAAGACATATATCAGGGACACCGGGATGGATGTCAAGAGACTCAGACCTATTTCCCCAAGGGTAGGCAGACCCAGGAAGAGTTACATGAATTACAGAAACAAATGATGACAGGGACCGGAGTGAACCACTGTGGAAGAGGAGGACGCTGGAAGCCCAGATGTTCAGCCCCGAACATCAATCTCTGCTGAGACTCCAATTAAAAAACATGCGAAGGCATCAAACTAAGTTGTGATTCAATTCATTTATGAGTGATATTCGCAGTCAAAGGAAAATTGATTTTAAAATGAAGAGGAAGGGAGGAATGGGGGAATAACTTTAATTAATGGCAGTAATGTCCTATCTCCTTGTTTTTGAATAGAAGGCCAAACCTTTGATATCAATGTTCTGTATTCCAGATACATATCCCATTATAAAGCTTACATTCATAATTCAAGCCGTAAATCAATGAGCCTTTAGGGGTTCTTTCAGATTTGGAGACGACTAACTCTATTTGAATCAAAAAATAAATGAAACTTGCTCTTTGCTCAGAATTGCATTAAGAAATATTTTTCATTTATTTCGTGGTGGTCTTTGTGTTGTGATTACTCGTTGCAGCTCATTGTGAAATGGACTTGATTTCACTAAATGGGCGGTGCAGAGCGGCAGCACTCAGAAAATCTCGGGGCTGATCTGAGCCGAGCTTTGGCGCCGCTGCTTTGAAGTTGTTCCCCTGTGAAGATGACCTATTTCCCAGAAATACTGCTCGGGCCCGCTGGAGTGATAGTTTGAGCTGACACGGTGTGAGGCTGAGGGCTGTTCGCCTGTGGCAGTCGTGACAGGGGGATGGCAGAAATTTGAACACTTTGACTCAAGACCCTTACCCCCACTCTCCACCCCACATAAGCCTATATTCTGCATTTACCAGGGAGCTGCATGGCACTGGCCTTTATGAGCACTTCAACCATGAAATCACTTGCAATGTAGTGCATGAGCTGAATGCCAACTGAAAGTATAAGGTGAGGGATAGTGCCCGAATTTAGGAGAGTAACAGACACAGGGTTGGCTTGAATTATAACTGTTAGATGAGGTTTAAAGAAAAAGTATTTATAAGTCATGGTTTATGCAGGAGAGAGGTTTGCACGAACATTAAAAAAAAGTTTTTTATCCTGCTGCAGGGGCGGATCCAGGGGGGCGGGGGGGGGGGGGGGGGGGGGGCGGTACTTGCCCCAGCCGAAAACTGATGGGCATCGGAGGTGCTGCTGTCCTGTCCAGAAAAAAAAGAAAAAAGCCATTTTCAGACATGAACTCTGGAGACAATTGGGTCGGACTTCATTTGGAGTTTTCCTAGAGAAAGTCTCTCACTGTCATATTCAGCCCCTCTGGCATGAGGTATGAGGAGATTATAAGGAGTTCAGTAGGGTCTGAAAGCAGCTTAACTAAAAATACTAACACATTTGTGACAATTTGTTGAACATTTTTATTTTCTATATTTGGAAGTACACAATGTGCTTGAACAAGGCACAAAGCCACAGAGTCAACAGTAAAAAAGTTATGACTTAATGTGCACCACACTGAATTAGGAGCTGTGCATGTGTGTTGGACATATAATTGGCACCTATGATTAAATTGCATGTGACCCCTTAAAACGTAGATACTTCGTTTTGCTGTAATTGTCTCTGGGTGTTTACGAAATATAGAAAGAATTGAATATGTACTTTTGTGTTTGAGGTCGTTTATTTGGTTTGTGAAAGATTTGTTTTCCTTGATAAACAATAATGTTTGTTGTTTCACACGATCGAGGGTAGATTTCTCTGGAGACCGTGTGGTCAGCCTGCTCTAATGCAGTGCGCCACAGAGAGGCACTCGAGATCCGTCCTGGGACCATGTGCAATGATTTTTGGAGAAAGAATAATGACTCCATTCATGAAATCATAAAAGGGAGTGACTTCGTGTAATTAGAGGTTTTTAAATGAAGGTGAATCGGGGTGAAACGCGTGTGGTTGAGGCGCGTGAATGTGCGTGAGAGCGGCATAAGACAGCGGTGCTCCAGGAGAAGCTGCTCAGTGCTGGTCACTTCTCATGCACAGCGCGTGTGCGGAGAGCAGCGCCGGGATCTCTGCGTCGTTCACACTCCTCGTGCGTGAGGGCTGTGCGCCCCCCCCCCCCAAAAAAAACAGAGCCGAAAGTGTGGCAACATTATCTTTTTGCTCTTTCTTCTGGTTTGCGGACCAGCAGCGGGAGTCCGGCGGGGGATCGAATATCTGGCCGGAAACTCGGCGCATCCGCCCGCTGTTCTCGCTGTGAGGAGGCATCGGGAAACTGAAGAGGGGGAGGCAACGTGTTGTGAATACAGAAGAGAGCAACTATTGACACCTCCAGCACACCAGCCTGCCGCGCGCCTGGATAAAGCGAAAAGGACATCGGATACAGGATTCGGCTTCACATCCAGCAGTGACTCAGCCACAATCCGCAGATGCGTATTTGACAGCTGAGTATCTTCTCCTTATCTTTTTTATTGGGGGCTCCATCCCTGAGGTTGAAATCTGGCTGTCTGCCATCGGGTCTCCTCGAAGCGCACTGTAAACAAATAGAGCTGCCCAAATAATAAAACAAACTAAGAAAGAAAGAAACCACACAGAGATCCGTCTGTGGCTCTGATATGCTCTAAGTGGTTTTTTTTTTCATATTGGACTGGACCTGTATCATGGCTTCGCTGTACCAGAGATTCACCGGAAAGATCAATACCGCCAATTCCTTCCCGCACCCACCTGAGGCCAGCCGGCTCCTCGGCGGACAGGTCGCAGACGAGGAGAACGCGGTGAAGAGCCCGCAGCAGCAGGTCGTCGACGGCAGGGCTCACGTGCCGTACCGCAAGAAATGCGTGCGGGAGGATGAGGCTGTAAGACACTTCTGTTTTATTTGCCAACATAACCCCCCTCCCATCACACACGAGATGTCTTTAAGATCATTCATTTTCAAAGACACAAGCACACACACTCAACAACCGCAAACCTCTGGCCGCATGTAAGGGCCCACACATGGAGATATAGAAGCTCTCTCAGTGGTTTCACTTTTCACAGGCTGTCCAAGAAAGTTTTAACAGCATAGTTAATATCCTGTAGCGGCTTGTTGTTGGAACTGGTGTCGTGTTGCACTGTTTTGCTTTTCCTCTTCGAATACTTGTGGAAAACCCAAATGTCTGTGTCCCTGGAGCTGTCTGTGGTGCTGAAATGTTCTCGGTCGCACACGGGTGGCAGAAACACTGACAGGGCTTCTGCCACATCTCTTCACAAAGGGGTCTTTGGCAGCACTGACGTGGGTTTGATGCCGGTCACCATCTTGGCTGTTACCATGCCGGAGCCAGACGATTTGGTTGAAAAGCCATTAGTGCAGATTAGATGTGTGAACATCTTTAAGAATAAGTTTAAACTGTTTGTCTAGATACTTACTGCTAGTTGTCTGGTGAGTTTTATTATTGAGAATTATTTAATCAGCTGGATGGTTATGTTTGGCTTTGGTCAGTAGTGTATGAGAACTTGTTGTTACTGTTATTCACAAATTTAGTTGCATGTAGTTATATCCTCATACTGTATGAGGCAAATTAGTCTATTTTATTCTCCAGAGATTTCGATTTCATACAAAGGTGCTACATTGGGATAAAAGACAAAAGCCCTGTAGAAAGCATCAAAGTACAGAGCTGAAGGGTTGGTAATCCTGGAGAAGGTAGCAAGAGCAGGCTACCCACTGCCTTCTGCCTTTTCATCAAAGCTACGCACCCAAAACACATGAACGTGCACTGCCTGACAACTGCTAGAAGCAGACTTTGCCGTTTGCTAATCGTTGACTTCTGGCTCCCGTCTCTGCTTCAGACGTGTATGTCTCTATGGCTGAAGATTCAGTTTAATGCGAAATGAGAGCATGGGCAGGGTGTGCAGACGCATGCAGGTCAGTTAGTAACAGACGGTTACGCCTGCCAATTGGTCATGAGTCCTGGTAGGACCACAGACACGACTTACTGATCGGATTTCAACAAAGAGGATCAAGTTTTACCTACCCTACCTTTAAGTATAGTTCCAAATTAAACAGATCAGAGAACTCTCATCCCTGCATTGCTTTTTTGCTCAACATTTTTGGTTTCCGTCCTCATCATCATAATGAAGTTGTTCCTGGTTTCTTTCCTCTGCTGCAGATTTAATCACCTGATCCAAATAGGCCTGTTCTTAGGCCTGTTTTAAACTAGACCAACAGAAAAAAGAGACTTCTACCTGAAAGACTAAGAGACCAGACTACTCCATGTGCGTCTCACTTCCCTTTCACCTTCTCCAACAAATAACCAACAAGTGAAGTCAGTCTCTTTTGGGGTTTTGGGTTTCACTCTTCAAGCTTCAGCCTCCTGCCACCTTGCTGACTCGCTGCTCAGACTTGTTAATACGTGTGTTGCTTGTTGCAGCCGACAACGGTTCAAACCTACAGCAAACACAAACACACTTTACTGGCCTCTCATCTGTAAATGGCTGCCAACACTGGGATGTTCCCCTGAATTATTGATGCCTGTCACAGTGAGCACCCACGGATAAGGTTGGAAACAGGCTGAACGCTGACAGCGCACTAGCTGTCAACAGCAGCAGCACCAGGGTAAACAGAAGCTTCTCCGTAATCTCTGCTCCCCCTTATTTCATTTAAAAGTCTCTGTGTTGGCTATATGACTTACTTACAGTATATGAAGTACTTCTAAGAGGGCAATTCCAATAAGTGACGATTAAACCTTGGGAGTGTGTTTCAGGAGTGGGACCAGGAGCTGTTTTGTTCACCCGGGTTTCCAACATGTGTATTAGGTTTGCACCGTTAACCTTGAAGTCACCTTTAGTCCTGATGTCCCCCTGAGCCGTGCTGAAGCATGAAATTGCCTTTGCCTCAGAAGAAGGGGCGGACCATTTCAAGGAGCTATTTCCAACCGCGCCGCCTCCAGCGAAAGTTTGAATGAGCTGTTGTTGTTTCCATTTACTTTGCAGAGGGAGAGGGTGAGAACTGACTGAAAATGCTATGAATTTATATCCCTTATCCAGATATTTGCTTATGTTTTGCCTGTTTAAAAAAAATAACAACCCTGCAGGTTGGATTGTGCGAGAAAGCATTTTTTGCTCAAAGCTGGTAGAAAAAATGCAGAAATCCGATTTTAGTTTGTTTACCGCGGCGTTCCTCTAAGTGCCTGAGCTGACACAATGCAGCCCCTGCATCTTTGTAGGAGAGATGTGTGTGTCGTAGGATTGATTAATTGTTGCTGTGCTCTGTGTGCGAGCATCTGTGTTCTGGGCGAGAGTTTGAGTCACCTAGGGAGATATCAGCAGTCGTTCTTTCTCCTCGTTCCAAATAGAAACTCCAGTGTCCTAAATGAATTGTTGTTTTTGTGTAAAGGTGAAATATGGTGACATTTTACCTTCAGCCTGGCGCCTGGGGGCCCCTGCATGACCTCCCCTCCATTGACTGTTTCTTTATTCCATTTTGTTTGTGTTTCTCATTGTAATAATGAAAGATAACACAGCTCTGCAGGGATCACAGTCAACCCACTGTGCCATATGTCGAGTGGCAAAATAACATGACAAACATGGCAGCTTCCTCCTGAATTAATGCCAATTTACCACTGGAGGAGTTTGATTCATTACCTCTACTAATTAAGGAGGTTATGCTATCAGCAGCGTTTGTTAATTGGCTCGACTACCAGAAAACTACTGGGCAGATTTCTACTGAGCTTGGTGGAAGAATACGGTATGGATCCGTGAAGCCTCCATTCAATTCTGGTGCAGATCTGGATTAGGTGTTGAATCCACGAATTTTTGGATGTTGATGAAAAAACTTGGCATGTTCATAGGACTGCTATCTGAGTATTTGGTGCATATCAAATGAAAAAATCGGAATCTAGTGGATTTAAACATGGTTTCACAAGGGGTGTGGGCTTTTCACAGCGGCTGTATGGTAACATATGGTTAGAAAGTGTTACCTACCACCAATGTGTCGCTGAGAAATGTAAAATGGCATTAAGGCTTGTTTTAATTTATGAGGACTGTTGGCTCTTGGCAGAGATAATATGCACTATGGTAATATGAATTTAAGAATATTCCAGTGGCGGAGAACAATAAAGAAAGTCATGTTCAACTACAAATAATATTTCTATAGTCTCAAAGTAAAATTCCTCATTATCTTCCAGTGAGTCCTGTGTTGTTTCCGACTGATAAACAGTGAGTGGCTCATTTCACTAATTATAACTCAGGGAAATCACAGATTTCTCCCTCAAGCCATCGAAGGTTTTTAAAATCTTCTACACTGTTATTAAACAAATGTGACGTGTAGCTGTGAATTCATAATAAACGTATAGTCACCAGTGATAAACTCATTCTCCACAAGCCCCCCCTAATCTAAGACATGCTTGCTATGCTATAATACATTCGTAATTTCCCCCCCCCCTCCCAGGCTAAAGATTTGTGATTAAAGTGCGGTGCAAAAGTGTCCTAATTTCACCTGGGATCAGCTGCTCCTGTATAAAAAAAACAACTGCCTGTACAACAAAGCTCTTATAACATAAAGACAGTTTGATATTCTCCCTGAGGAGGCAGGTGGCAAAGTAGGGGTTTTTCAAATAGCGAGGTTACACTGCAGGCTTTGTCTCTTGGGAGGAACGAGAGCTACGAGCTCTGTGATTTCTTTTTTGAGATAAATGCAGTGTTTTTTTAATACTTCAAAGATTGTATTTCAGGGTTTATGTCCAGCCTGTAAAGTGCCATCTATTGATTACCTTAATATTCGTGTTAGATAACCTGCCCATGTCCTTGTCCCGCTTTGGATCACAGGGAATTGGATTTTAAAAGCAGTAATTCATAATCACCTTGGCAGAAGCGTACAATTCAATTCGTATTGTTCATAGTCTTGCCCAGGGCTGGCACACACACACACACACACACACACACACACACACACACACACACACACACACACACACACACACACACACACACACACACACACACTGCCTGTCCTCATATGCACTTAACTGTGCCTTCAACTTAGAGATACTTCAGATATGAGTGAGACAGTTTGGCCTTTCGTCTTACTTTAGCTCTGAGTTTCCTAGCTCAGATGAATCAGGCACACAGAGCTCCGCCATTAAAGAGGAAGAGAGCAGTGAGATGTGAGAGGCTGTCCTCACTCTCTCTGCTGCTGCGCTAACTGAATGCTTCTGGTGACGACTGCTCACTGAGGACTCTGTCACCTGCTGCATCCACCGTCTTACACAACACAGGTGGTGTTACAAAAAGCCAGATGTGTTTTTTCCATGTGTGTGTGTATGTGTGTGTGTGTGTGTGTGTGTGTGTGTGTGACTGCTCAGTTATCTGGCTGTGTTATTATTAGTATTAGAGTTAGCAGTGGAAAGATTACAGGAAACGAGGGGAGATGGAGAAAGATGAAAAATGAACTTGGTTTGTTTGTAATGATAATGCAAAAACTACTGGACAGATTACCTCAAAACTAAGTAGAAGGATACTTAGTACATGAGGGAAGAACCCAGTACATTTCGGTTTAGATCCTGATGAGGGGCTGGATCCACGATTTATTTTTTCAGTTGGTTTAACTTTGCAAGATGGTGTTTTTTCACTATTTTCACTGATTTGTCAAAATTCAGTCACATCTTTGAAGGTTCAGTGTGTAGACATTAGTGACATCTAGATCAGATAATTACTCTTTTAACTCTGAGAGAAGTATTGGACTCTCTAGCTTCTAAAGGCTGCACCTGTTCATCAGCTCATCACTACCTGTCTGTGTGCTGACACTAGATACATTGGTAGATACCATCCTGTTTCTGTGCAGGCCGCGTGTAGCAGCCTGCTTCAGCTCATGACTTCTGAGACTGGAGCAAAACAGTAAAACTGAGGGATGGCGACATGCTCCATTGAGCCACAGGGGACTGCTGAGTCAAGAGATCATTCTCTGTGGTTTCCACCAGGGATTCATTTCCCATAGTCGTCTGATCCTTAAACAAATTGAACCTGGATCACAAAGCTAATCCTAAAATGTAACGAGTTGGCCCGAAATACAAGACACAATCGATCCAGGTGCTTAACACAAGGCAAAGCAACAAAAAAAACCACATAATAAAAGCTATTTAAAGTCATATAAAAGACAACTGGATTACACTGAGCAAAGAATCAGCTCAAAACAAAGTATGATACAATTTGTTAAACAAGAAATGCAGGCAGTTTAACGTTGCTGACCATTCAGACCAGTCTGCAGCAAAAGGCACACAAGGCAAATGTGCTGTCACCAAGTGCCCCCCCCCCCCCCCCCCCCCCCCCCCTCAGGACAGCACAGCATCCTCAGCAGGACCTCTTGCTCAGCGTTGCCATGGTTGCAAAGGTGGAGAGGGTGAGGCTGCAAGCTCTGGAAACACACACACACACACAGACACACACACACACACACACACACACACACACACACACACACACACACACACACACACACACACACACACACTGTTGCTCGTTGGGGGCTCTGACAGCCATCTGGAGATGACGCAGGCCTCACATTGACCACTGTGTGTCCCTCCCCTTGTGTCATGAAACACGTTCCGTCCACCATAACCATTTTGTTTCGTTTTTCAATCTTCAACCTGAAAGCAGTCGTTCCCTCTCTGAACCCTAATGGACACGAGTCTCTCCTCCTGATGCAGCGTCTTGGTCTCTGCTGACTGACGTGTTCACTATCGACAAGTGTTTTTTTTCCAATTTGTTCCTCTGTTCCCGGCGGGCATCTCAACAGGTCATTCACCCACCCGGCATCTCCCTCCTCTGTTCCACGCCATCGATCATCCAGCCTCTCACCACCTCCCCGCCCCCGACAGACCTGTCAACAGCACGTCTGCAGGCCGCCCTGCCTCCGCCGCCTCGCTGTGAGACTGTCCCTCTTCCTCTCGGTGATTTACTGTATTATTACACAAGCTGACAGGGCTATCAGTCAGCGTTTAAATACAGACGGCCCTTATTACTCCGTGATGAGACAAGACCAGGATCCTGACCAACGGTTGATTCTTGGCCTCGGCCGCTTACGGTAGATTCTAGATCACGAGAAGAAATAAACCCATTATCAGCTGTCATTAAAACTTCCTTTTTGGTATTTTTCGATATCGGTTATTTTTTGGGCTGGGCAATTATTATCATTATTATTAAATCAATAGCAATATAACAAAGGTTAAATACATATCGATGTATTGCTTATGCATTTTGCAAGCACAGTGAGAAGGTAAAAAAAAAAAATCTACGACCTTCAGTCTTGAGCAAAAATCTGTCTTTGCACTTAAAAGAAATGATAATGTGACAGAAAAGATAATTGTGGATATCGACTGATATAATGATCTGTATCTTGATATAATTGTTTACCTTACCATCCAGTCCTGCTTTTAGTCAAATTGATCTTTTAATCCTTTTCATTTTTCAGTTTAACAAATTCATCAAAATGAAGTCAATAACATGCAGCATAAAAAGGAAAATCCACTCAGTCATCAGCCTTATTGTTGATCTACTACTAACTTCACTGTCGATATATAAAAGGTTTCTGCTGCTTTTAAGCGTGAGCAGCTAAATATAACTGTCTTTGAACGCGGCTCGTCCCCATTTCCTTTTCTCCTCTTGTTCTCGTCTCGTGTTTTTTCACTCCGGGTATTGTTTTCAGTGTTTTCCTCTTCCGAGGATTAGCTTCTGTAGTCGGGTGGTTAATAATGAGTGCCGCTCCTTTTAAGAGTGGAGGAAAAAGCAAAGAGTTGACTTCACTGTCTTCTCTTTGTCAAAATGGCAGTTTTTATTTATTACACGGTGCCATCCCATTGAAATAACAAACAAACAGGAAGATCTTTTTTTAATAGCTTTTCCATGCACTGTGTCTATTTAGCCACTAGAGACTGATGTCTAACAATCATTGCATCAACTCTGTACACTGTACTGTACAGATGGATATGCAGTTCTGTAGGTGAGGCTTTGGTTCTTGTGAACACAGACTAAGACACAGTATTTTCAATCAAACAATAAATCAAACAATCACTCAAACAAACAAACAAACTAGCAAACAAACAAACTAACACATTTTATTTGTGCAGCCCATATTCACGAATTTTTCTCATGCAACTCACTGAAAACGCTCGAAAAACTCCAAAACTAACTTTTAGAAGGGGAAAAAACATAGAAACCTCAAGAGACTGAGAGATGCCTCTCCCAGGCAGACAGAAGAGCCACAGATGTCATGTGTAGCAGAGCACATGAACAGAATAATGATATTTACAACATACATGAGTAAAGACGGTGTCTAATATATTTGAAGAGGCGTATCGATGCTTAAAGTATTTATTCAAAAGAAATTGTCTGACAGAGATGAAGGGCAATCTAGTTACTGCAATACCTTTATAACATCAGATCATATTATGTTAATATTGCAGTAACTAATAAGGTCAAAAATGCATCAAATATACAGAGAAATCAAGATTCTTTCCTTCACTGCTTCGAGCCAATCAGCTCGCTCGGCTAATGTCTCTTCCAGGTCGAAGAAGAGGATAATGTCACCTCTCATTAGGACTGGAAAGGTTACACGGTCACTAAGCAACCTCAGCTACACCGAGACACCGCTCTGACACAAAGACCTTTCACTGACAGAGACGTCGCTTGATTGTGATTTTGCTCAAGAAGGGTGACAGATCAAATTCTCATTGGAGGATGCATTACAGCTGTTTGCATCTGCAGCCTGTCCCTTATAAGCGTCTGTGGGTTAAGGCGCTGCTGGATCTTTAAGCTCTCATCTATGCAGCAACACCTCATGCTCACAAATGTTAGTTTTTCTTATCAAATAAGATAAGTACTCGAAATAGATCATCAATAATGGAGACAGAGCTTTAAAGGCAGTATTGGATATTTCTCCTACAACGTTTCTGTCTGCTGGAGTTAGAGCAGCCGAGTGAAGATCTGTTTCTCCCGAGTCCTCTCACCGTCGATTCCCGGGCTGAGATCAGGCAGCAGTAATCTGTTGTGTCACGCGGGCAGATTCTCTTATCGACCCCGCCATGATACAGCAGCGACACACGCACGCAGACACACAAGTGCACCATTTAAAAGGGTACACAAACACATGCACACATGCAGAATTAGGCAAAAAAGTTGGCACGGCACAGTCAACAGGGTGATTTTACAGCGGAGCAAATCCTGTAGGAAACAGAAAGTTCACCTTTGTTCAGTTGTTGCGACAGAGTCAGCGCAGAGACAAAGAGTGATGATCCTCCTGATGCTGAAATCAAAAGTCTTGAGGCTGTGACTCAGCTTATCGCTCATATCACATTGTGTTTTTCTAACAGTCCCCAGATGTGGCCCTTTTTTATCAGATGACGAGAACAACTCAGAATATTCGTCACCTCACAGCAAGAAGGTTTTATTGACTGTAGTTGTGAATATAAGAGTGAAGGGTTGTTTGTCTCTATATGTTGACCCTGTGTTATGCTGGCAACTTGAAAGTAAAAAATACATTCCTGGGTCCGTCCATTTATCGTGCGCGATAAGTAGTGTTGGTGCCGCAGCTCTGAGGTCCTGGAGATACATGTGCTCGACCAATCAATCAAGCTCAGTTGTCAATCATGATGATTCACCCTGTTTTTATAGCATCAAATAATTAACCCAAAAATGGCAGAAACCATCTTTGAGAAACAATTATTTAATTTGTATTGTTACTTTTTATTTCGTCCCATTTCCCATTCACGAACCTGGAGGATGTTACAACCTTTACTGAAGCCAGACACCAGGTGGAGATGAAGATACTTTCAGGGAGCAGTCATGTCGGCCGTATACATCTATGACACTCTGACTTTACACTGGATGAAGAGCAGAGGTGGAGCTTAAAGGTTCAGTGTGTACACATGCTGACCCCCCCCAGATGTAAATATAAAGTTTTTAAATATAAAGGACCCTTTCTTGGGTAAAGAAAACAACAATTCGTACAATTTAGATTAAACACAGTAGTGAAAACATCACTAGAACTATTTTATATTCAATTACAGCCAATAGATCCCTTCCACCTGAATCCTGCACACTGGACCTTTAATAACATCTGGGAGGGCCACGTTACATTCGATTGTGGCTGTCATCTGTGCCATTAAGACAATAAAACCAAAGGCAGCCATTGCAAATTGAGTTTGTTGCACCTGCGTTGAAAAAGCCAAAGGGTCTGTGCTGTATCAAAGCTCTGCTGGCGTTGGTTCACTCCCAAAATGATGCCAGGGCTAAGCAGGCCCAGTCCTGCCTCTGGGCTCTGGTGTAGTCTTCAGATGAATAACACATGAGGAAGGTTTTCATGTTGCATCCTCTCCAGAGCTCTTGTGTGCATTCCGGTCTGCACACCTGTGACAGGAGAGAAAAGTTTGGTCCCTGCAGCCATGAAGGTGGGATTGAAGCTTGTTACTTCTCGTATAGGAATAAGCTCAGCATGAGTAATAAGAGTAATAAGCTGTTTCGCTGCATCGTATCTCTGGATTTGTGGTGTGTTGTGTGCGCTAGTGTGTATATCTGCTAACTCACCTCTTGTGTGCAGGTGCATGTGGGTCATTGTCACTGTAGAGGGCTTTTTTCTGTCGGGCACATTCGATTTGTATGTACTCTACCATCTCCAGTCGATATTTCTCTCCTCTTCCTCCGAGTCTGAATGAGACCCAGAGCTCTGGAGATGGGGGAGGACGAAGAGGTATAGTCTGCGTTTCCCTGAGCTGGGAGTCGAGCGCCGACTTTTGAGATGATGTTTAGTGTGGCACTCGCATGGAGCATGGGGGGGGGGGGTAATGATTGTGTGGTGTAGCAGAGTTGGAGAGAACCGGGAGCGCTATTGAGTGATTCGCTATTCTGGAGCTGGCAGCCTGTCGAATCGTACCCCCACCAAAGATAGGAAAGCCAAACAGTGATGATTGATGTTGCTCTGCTCACTGCATTGGCTGATGCATCATGGGAATACAGGGGCTTTACGGCTGGTGGTGAATGGGAAGGCATCTTGCTGTGCTTATAATTATGGTTTATTTGCTGAGACAAACATACAAACGTTGTTAGTTTCAACCTGACGCTTTTCCATCCAGAACTGATTCGGTCCCGGATGTGAAAATGCCGTTATATGTCTCTTCTAAGAATTTTTTAACTAACATGGGGGCTTTCTTCCATGCAGGTCTTACAGGTATCTTTTTTACAGTTAAGCGATTTGTTGTCTAAATGATTGAGAACTGAGCTTTTGTCCACCTGGTGGCAGCAGCAAAGGTTATGAATACAAGTGTTTCTGGCCACCTAACGACTGTGAGTTCATCCATTTAGCTCAATTTTGGTCTCCACCAGATCCTGGGGGTAATTGGCAATCATTCCTATAAGGTCTTGAATCTTGTTTTCTTCGAGATATCATTTTGATAAATGTATTTTTTTTTTGTGTCCATTGCATGAAAGAAATGTCGTCACATTTCCCTGCTGTATTCTTTACCAGTGATCTGTCCAGAAAAGTTTGAGAATTGCATTTTCACAAACAGCCTCTCCAGATGCTCTCTGAAGGCATCTTATGAGTGACATCTTTCACGTTACACAAATTAAATATTTCTACTATATATGACAATACTTAAGTGCTGCTTTAAGTTATAACCCTGACATCTGTAAGTATTTGTTTATCGAGAGTCTCCTGCATTGCTTTTCTGAGCCTTCACCAGTGAAAGAAGCTCAGCACGGTGGTGAATGCAGCAGCTGTCACACCTGACACTTCATTCAGTATTCCTGCAAAGCCTCGAGGGCACAGATACAATGTGCACTTACCGACGCCCTTACAGGTATTAGCTTCACTGGGTCACCGCCTTTGTCCACCCGACCTCCCGAGACTTAAAAGAAAAAATTCCAGCCTGTGTCGGCCAGTAGCTTCGTGAGCAGCACTTTTATCAGCCCAGAAACTCAGTGTTGTGTGGGTAAATTGCTCCGGGGAGAGAAAAAGTAGAGGAGAGACAGGATAAACAACCCTGGTTAAAAAGCACCATAAAGTGGGCCAGCTCTGCGTGTGGTGTGTAATGCTGATCTGTGCTGAACAGCCAGACGCAGCTAATGGCCCAGGTAAGTGGTTCAGTGCTGATTGTTGTGTGAGGGGCCCGATCGCTCCGGCCTCATCCCTCCTCAATCTCCTCCAGGCTTGTTGTGTTTCAGAGATAAGCTGAAGTCAGACCCCGAGTTCTGCATGATTCTCTCTCAAGGTGAACACTGGTGTGATGTAATCATTTACTTGCTTAAGTTTATTTATTTTCAGGTACTTTTCACTTTTACTCTACTGCATAAAAAAGCCAATATCTGTACTTTCTACTCCAAACTCCAAACTCAAGTACTTACTTACTTTTACTCAAATAGAAAAGTTAATCTGGTACTTTAACTTTTGATACTTTATTTATATTTAAAGGCAAGCACTTATTTACTTTTAAACTAACAGAAAAGTTGATGTAGTACCTATACTAAAGTGTACTTTAAGTATACTAAAATGCATACTTTTATTGAATTGAATGTGGTAGTTTTACATTCTTACATTTTTGTCTATTTATTTGTACCTTTACTCTGACCTCCTTCAGTTTATCCACAGTGGATATTCTCGCGTCTCCTTGCTGACCTGTTTTTTTCCTGAGACAAAAACAGACACACACATACACACACACGCACACACACACGCACCACAGACCCACACTTTGTCTTAATGCTTAGAACTTAGTGCTGAGATGCTGACAACGGGATTATTCTTACTGAGAGCTGAGGTGTGTCTCTGTGTATATGACAGGGTCATCATTCTCTCCGTCTCTCTCTCTCTCTCTCTCTGAGTCCACATCACTCCTCGCTCACTCTCCAACACGGACACTCACGAGCAGTTGCTCCGTCCGTCACAATGAGAACACACAAGTTGTCCCGGCTGGAGAGACTGTGGAGGGTGAGTATGTGAGATCTTCTCAGGGGGACACGTGCGGCTCTTCTTTATTAAATGTGCCACATGAAGCATGTTGGCCTCTCTCTCTCTCCTCTGTCTTAATTATGACTTTTAATCAGCAGGTTACTGAGCTCTTGAAAACAAGCTTATTTAGTCTTGAGGAAGTGTCAGCGTCGGTTTTTTATTTATTTAGCTCTCAAACTGTCAGATGAGTGTTTCAGCTGACAGCCACCGTTGTAAATTGTTTTTTAGTTCACTGCAAAACTAACAGTCGTTGTATATATAAAGTTCACATCTTGTAAACTTCATCACCAGGTCTAGGGACACACGCTGAAGGGCAGTTTGGTGTCATCAACGTATATTACACAGCTCTGTGTCACAATTTTATAGAGTGAATAGAGGGATTCAGTATAACCATCTTTTACTCCACCTGCACCTCAACCTACATATGAATAAAATGTCACATGTTTTTGATATGACATGTTTAAATCTAAAAGCAGACAAGCAGGATCCAGCAGAGAAAAACTTGAATGCACTCGACTCGGAGGCATTAACTGTGGTTAAGCAAAGGTTGCAGTTTAATGCACAGAGTGCTTCCTCATCCCTATCATGCATTATCAGCTCTTTTTTTTATATTAAGATACATATTTAATATACGGCCCATTAGACAAAGGTGGAGCTCCACAGTACAAACATTTAGTCTGGACCCAACCGCTGATAGGATTCCATAATTAGTCTCTTCGTAGTTTCTATTAATAAATTAACTTTCCTCACTCATTTTGTTGAGTATTAAAGCATCTGTTTTTTACTCTGTCCTTTGCTGCTTGTTTAAAGACATTTAGTGAATCCTGCTTTACATGAAGTTAACTATAGCTAGTTAGCAGAGGGACGCCTTAACCACACCTCCGAATGCCCTGTCAACCAATCGGCTCTGTTTGCTCCAGACTTCTCAACCCGACCTTTCCCTTCATCCATTCACCCATCTACCTCATCCCTCGCTCTGCTAGTCCATATCTGCATCCGTTCATCCTCCTTCCCTCATCCCTTCATTCTTCTTTTCCTTATCTCATCTCCCCTCTTCCTCCTTCCCTCATTCCCACCTGCATCCCTTTATCTTCCTTTCCTCATCCCTACCCACGTCCATTCAACCTTCTACCCTCATCCCTTCCCCGCCCGCCTCTCATCCTATCCTCATCCCTTCATCCTTCTTTCATCCCTACCCGCATCTCTTTATCCTCTTTCTCTCACCTCACCCTGTAATCCTCATTTCCTCTTCCCTACCTATATCCCTTCATCCTCTCTTTCCTCCCTCCCTCATTCCTTCTTATTCAGTTTGGTTCATACCCTTTGCCCATCTCATTATTAGCTCAGAGGGGATGATGCCTGAGTTGAAACCCCCCACACGGAGTCTTCTTTCGCCGGGTTACCAGTTCATCCTCTGTGACCAGCACACGAGACGCATATGTGACTCAGCATTCATTCATTTTAACTCAACATCCAACATATCAATTTCCATTCAAACCTTTAATCACATATTGTAGGTTTGGCCCTTGGCTGTGACGCTGATCTGTATTCACAATGATGCTGGTTTGGACATTTGTTCCTCTTTCTTGTCGTTTACTGACACCACTATTCCCTCACCACCGCCACTAAAAGCAACTCGATAAAAAATGTCAACTTACTTTAAGCTGTTTCTTACGCAGTGTATTTGTGCATTTGTGGAGCATTGAGCAATCTCATCGAGGACATCGTAATTCGTTTTTCCTCGGTGTGTGTACACACACTCAGGAGCTCAGCAGGGCAAGATGTTTTCACTTGATGCTATCGGCGTCACACGCGGAGCGGGAGGCGATGAAACAGTGTCTGGCTTCGATGGACTCGGGCAACAGCTTAGCGGCTGACACTGATCTCGCTCGGTGTCCTGGGATTTTGTCCTTGTGGCTGCCGTGATGCCTGAAATATGCATTTGCTTTGACGTGACGCAAGTTTGACACGAGCGTCTCAAAACCGGATCCTGGAGAAGCTGTGGCAGAGACCTGACAGTGTACAAGCTGTCACAATGTTTTCATATTTTATGTTTCAATGTTTCACATAGAAGTGTATTTAAAAAAAACAGCGTCTTTAGCAACTTTCAGGTATAAACTCCACTCCGGACATTTTACGTTAATTATCCAGAGGGGCTGTTTGTGAGAACATAAATATTCGAGTCAGTTGCTCTGAGTATTTTGTGGAAATGTTCCTGCCGGCCCTCTGTGAGATGTCCGTAAAATGTCATAGTGACCTGGACTAACAAGATAATTTCAAAACTATCTGGATGGGTAGAATCCTTCAGAGATAAAAGAGAGTGTGTTTATTTTTTAGCCCCTTCAAGCAGAGCTGATGACAGTTGAATGACAGTAACAACAATAGAGAACCTTGTTTATTGCTTATTCTGAGTGGGAAGCTTATTACATTTCTGTCTTTGTCTCTGTACTTACATGTGTTTGCGTGGGAGAGCGATACAGGTTTGTGTGTGTGTGTGTGTGTGTGTGTGTGTGTGTTTGTTTGTGTAAAATGCCTCATTTAAAGCCTGAAGTCATAATAAAGACAGACAGAGATAAATAATTAAATGTAACGTTGATTGGAAATGTTGGTCCTTGGGGAAAAGGCTGCACCCTGATGATGAAACCTTTTCTAAACGTGCAGTGAATGATGCACTTTTCACTCCGATGCTTCTAATTTGCCTTTAATTACTCCCCTCAGTATATCTACTGCATTTTTAAATAGAAAATATGAACTGCAGTGAGTTATGAATGATCCTGGTGAGAGTCAGTGAATGACCCTGTTTTTTAACGTTGTGATGATTAATATCTCCCTGATCTGAATGTGCAGCACGCGTCGCTGTTAATTCCTCATTTATTGCCCTTGCGACCGAGCTTTATTCTCCAACAAATATTACAGAACTACTGTACTTGCCAAACAGCAGTGTTGACTTTTTTCCATTTTATAACCCTCTTGTAATTCCTCGATGAGCACACATAAAGTTCATGAGGCTCGTAAGTCTGCTTTACGGGGACTGGATCAGCAGATGGGTTAATGCCCTGTGAATGCACTGCTGACTCACCCCGCTCAAGTCTCCGTCTACACGCCAGCTGCCCATGTGCCGCACTTAATGAACAACTTCACCGTCTCCTTGTTGACATAAACTTTTGCCGCTGTTATGTTTTTATCGTCTGATTTCGAAAAGCTGCTCTGAATTTCTGTTTGCTCGCTTCTCTTTCAGCTCAGATTCCATAAAGGTGCCCTCTGGGTGTTTTTGGTAAATTACTGCGATCTTCAAAGTTTGCTTTGATGAAATGAACTCGTGAAAAACACTGAGAGTGTTGTGTGGAGTGTTGTTAACTCTCCACACATTGCTTTTATGATTTGCAGATTAGGATGCTGGAGGGCTGTTGTTTTACATCCATTTGCTGAAGTTTGTCTCTGCTAATCTTAAATCTAACACCTACATAAGATCAGGATTATACGACATCAAAATCAGTCATGGTCTGATATACAAACTAGAATTGCATTCACTACGTAGAGTTCATACCTTCACCAAGGCCAAATATTATCCTGATGAAACCACATTAATATTCACCAGATCCATTTTTTTTGGATCTTCACCAAATTTCATGCAATCATAAATATCAGCCTCTTAAATTTGCCAAGGGAATTAACGGGAATTAACGGGAATTAACTGGAAATTGTGGGGGTAATTTATACTAACTGTATTTACATTTTGTTTTGTCATAGGCTGATTTGAGCCCTGAGGAAACTTTGGGCACTTGACTATATGCTTCTGCATCTTTGTGTCTTAGTTCTTAGCATATGTCTTTGCACAGTATTTGCAAATGTACACAGCCTTTCCTTCTACATTGGCTGGGGTGAAATATCTAGTGCACATGGCAATGTTCTGTAGAATAAGATGAGAAAAAAGCTTGTAAAAAAAACACTAAAGCAATGCCAGAGATATAAATAGTTGGCCAATTGGAATCGTCTTTAAAAATATTTTACAATTGATGGATAAATGAATAGAAATAGGCTAGATGAACAGATGAACAATCCTCAATCAGCATGCTTATATATTTTCCCCAGTAATATCATTGAAACTTACCTGACTAGTCCTACACACTACAGCAGGCCTATAGACAATAGCCCTGCTGTAGTGTGCAGGATGCTGGGAATTATCTGTGCATGTGATGGAGAAATGCACAGTGGAGGGTTTAAATTCAACGTGCAGCGTGTGCTGCATTCCATACATCTTTAAAATAGAGTTTTGAATGATGCTTTTAGTGTTCAGCGTTTAATTTGTGTAATTTTTTTATTTTCAAAATTCCCCAAATACCCGAGCTGAATATTCCCATGGAAAGTTTCCGGAAAGATTCAGAAAATTTTCCGGAAATTTTCCGACCCTTTGCAACCCTACTTAGAAATCAAGGAAAACATTTTAAAATGCCCTAATGTTATAAAAACAAACGAAAATCTTTGAGAAAAATATCCTTCCTCTGCCCTGGTACTGATCTGCACCAAAATGTGTTGTTTTCTCTCCTGACACATATCACAAGTTTCATGGTAATCACTGTAATATTTTTGCATAATTATGCTAAATAATGGACAGAATTGCACCTGTGTGGTGTGGAATTGTTTAAATTTATTCATGTCATTCCAGCCATATTTGTAAAACACACAGTAGAACAAAATTGGGTGTCTTAGGCCTTGTCTGCACGCACAATCAAGCCAAAGCAGCAGTTTCAGACACAGTGCAATACTCATTAGATGCAGTCAATTGCCTGACTTAAAATTATGCTTAAATGATTTAAAAAACATAATAATAAGCATAATAAATACAATGGTTTATAAGTATTCAAGATACTTCAGAGTTTGTAATGAATCCAAATATTTTCGTGTGTGGAAAACACGAAAAAAAAATTGTCTTCAGAGCATTATGGATAATGAATACAAGCAAGATCAGATGTGTGAAAGCAGTGATGATGTGTGAGCACTGGCTTCTTTGAGAACATCATCAAAAGTGTGGCTCTAGTAAAAAATCTATATATATTTCAAAAAGAGTATTTCACGAGCTTTCCCCTCTGAGCCCAAAGACAAATAATTGGTTACCGCACGCGTCCCCGTGGTCTCTCGCTCTGAGCTCAGAGGCTCCTTCAGTCCTCGTCTGTCTTCTTTGTTTGATGTTCCTGAGCAGACTCTTATTCCCCGGAGATATCGAAGTCTGCAGTTTGAAAGGAGCCTGCTTTTGTGTCTGGTAAATTAAAATTGGAGCAGATGAGCTTTAAGTGCGCAGGAACCTAATCTTGCAGTAAATGAAAGGTTTGTAGATCTGGTCGGGACTGCTGAGATCTACGAGGCCCAACTGGGATCACAGTGTAAGCTCCCATTATCTGCAGCTGTTATACTGTTTCCCACTTATTTTCTCCAGGGGTATATATATTCCCCCTGCTGCTTTTGTCAGTCACTGACCTGTGTGGGTCTTTTATTTCTGCTTGAGTGCAGTGGCAGTCACTGAAAAGCTGCCGAGGCGCTCGATGGCGTGCCGTGGAGACGAGCTGCATCTCAGTGACATTTTGTTCAGGTGATAGAGACTGGTGCGATCTGATGTTTAGGGATCACAGGAGAAAAATAGATTAGGTGACTTTATATAGATTATGGAAAATAATCAAAAACAGGAATCCCCTCACCTGCCATGTACAGTAACTCCCTGTAGCCTTACAAGAGTTGGATGTTAACTTTAGTTTGATTAATCAGGGAGGTGGTGGGAGGATGAAATTCAAACTAAATAGAATTCAGTATAAATGTCGGTAATGAACTGGGGAAGAGGAACATGTGTAAGCCTGTGGAGGAAAACAAGAGTTGGAGGCGAAAAACAAATAAACAACAAAGGGAAATAAATCTCATTAACACATTTAACAGGGCAATTCATGGCAGGATTCAAGCATTTTCAGTGCCAATAAAAATATCGATTTGGTGCTTGTGAACTTGAAATTTGACTAAACGGATTTACAGTAATGTAATATAAACACCCACATTGACTAATGTGAACCAACTGGTGCTGTTGGTATTACTTAACGAGTAGGTCGACGAGCCTTCCCAGAAAAACAGTTAAGTATTGATGAGGGTCAAGGAGGCAGGCTCAGAGGTCAAGCAGTGATAGAAAGTTAATTACATTTTTTATCGCGTGTGTGTTTGTGTGTTTCTGTACTTGTATCATAGTTGGGACCATATTAGGCACAGACCCTACAGAATGAAGACATTGCTTCAAATGGCTGTTTGAGGGTTAAACCTGGTTTTCGGGTTAGGGTTAGGGTTAGGCATTTAGTTTGGATGGTTAGGGTGAGGGGCTAGGGAATGCATTATACCAACGAGTGTCCTCACTAAGACACTAGTACAAACGTGTGTGTGTGTACGTGTGTCAATCGAGAGAATGGTTGATTAATTGTTTCCCCTGAAAAGTCCTCTCTCGGTAAAAGACCAATAATGAGTCTGATTAAAGTTTGGTGGACTTGTTAATTACCGCTGTGTAACCTCCAGACAGTGAAGAAGTGCCTCCGCCTGCTGCAGTCTGGAAAACGTCTCTGCCGCTCATCAGGCCGATTCTTTTCCTCCGGGCCACATTGATGACCTTTAAGTACAGTAATGATCGGTGAGGAACCGTGGAGTGCGCGGCAGCCTCCATACTTCGACCCTTCGTGGGATTTACGGCTGCAGCTCAGCCCGGGGAGTGGAGCTGCAAACAACAGTATTTACAGTGGGCGAGGAAGGTGTGCTTTCCAAGTGGGGGGTGTGAAGGAGCCGCGGCAGGGCGGAGGGCGAAGGGGACATGACTGATGATGGAGTTGGCCCCCGACTGACAGCTGGTAGCACGGCCGAGTGGAAACAGCTTGTTCCTAAATCAGCAGCTTTTGTTGATTGATGGGATTGTATTGGCATTGGAGAACAGTTTGAATTTACAGCCATTCTTCTCTCCTTTGTTGATTCGAACTAATGACGAGGGTCACCCTGCTTGTGTCAGAGAGCCGGTGACCCTCAAAAGAGAGTCATTACTTCATTGGTCCAAACAGGTCTAGAGTATATTACCTTGATTTCTCCTCTAACGTGTTTGTGTTACACTCCTCGCTCCGACCTCAGCCACAAGTCAACTGCTGCAGCTCGGCTTTTAACAAACTCAGATTCTTGCACCTTTACACCGACTCCCTGTGAGTTTTAGATCTTTTCATCGTCCGGCTCCTTGTTATATTCCTGATTTGTCTATAAATAATCAAGCAGAGTTCAATCTGATCCCCGGGCAGGGGTCTACTGGCTTCGTTAACTGAGATAAACTGGCCATGTGCCTCCCTTTCTGTGTCTCTTAGGCCCAAACCTCTGTTGACCTTTTACGTCACTTGTTGACAGTTGACATTTTTCTCCTAAAATGCAGTGTTTTATTTTTGTATCCTCCTCATTGTTTTACTGTTTTATTAGCTCAGCCAAGGAGGTTATGTTTTGTGGGCAATTTGTTGTGGATTCAAATAAAAATCTAGATCTAGTAAATTTAAATGTAGTTTCATAAAGGGACTTTTATGGGCCTTGTGTGTCATTGTAGTTCTGTTTTACTAATTAATTCTTCATTTAATCGAATTATCTTGACATTTTTACTGTTTAATCAGTTTGTTTTACCATACATACATATACATACGTAGGTGTTGATATTCTTATATGAATGCCCTATTCACCATAGCAGTATTGTGCTGTATGTTTGTCAGAAACCATAAATAGCCTTTCATTAATGCTGTAGAAAGAAAAACTTGGTGGATCAGGGTTTGCTGCCTGGCATTGTTTGTTTTAAGTGGTTGAGGCTGTTTGAGGCTTTCTGCTTTCGGCTGATAATGATCGGTCATCAAACAAACATCTCTCCTGGCCTTTGTCAGGTGTTCTCTTCTTCCTCCCTCTCTCTTTCCTTCGGCTTTCTCCTCTGTCTGAAATGAGTGATGAACATGAGCGCAGGCTGTGAGCATCAACCTCTTATAATTTGCTTCTATAGCCCTGTCAATCTGTAAGTCAATGTCTTTATATTAAAACCTTCTTTATATTTCTGTATATTTATTTATTCCTGACCAACAAACAGAAGTCTGACAACTAGTGATCACTGGGGGGAGCTAGCATTCAGTTCAAGACTTCCACACTGTTTATTGACAGATAAATAAATGGCTAAATAAATAAGTTTGTTGGTCCCCTAGACACACAGAAAACAAGGAAAAAAACTCTTCCAATAACTTCAACATCACTCCACGTTTATTGCTCGGTGCAAAGTACTTGTTCAAGAACTCTGGAAGCCGGGATTTATTTGACAGCTGCCGTCTAGAGATGCTGTCTCAGGCAGCACATAAACCATTGAATGATTAAACGGCATATAAATGAAAATTACTGTCAATTAGCTGATAAAAGTGGGGTTTGAAGGAGAGCCTGTGTTGTAAACACGAAGCCCCTGCTGGCACGCTCTGACACACCGCTTCGTTTTCTTGTGCTTCTCCAATTAAGCCAGATTGTTCTGCGGAAGGTGTCCGTTGCCAGAACCTACGTGTAATGTGTAGCGATAATCAGCCGTTGTGCTCCTCGCTGTGTTTGGGCCTCTCTATGTTTGCTTTCTGTTTGATGCAGTTTTCATCTTGTAAATCCTATCCTGTTGGCTTTCCCCTCTCTTAGGAAACTCATAGTTCTCTGCAGCTCATTGTCAGGAGCTTTCATCCTCAAATCTTTTGTGAGCATCAGTGGAAAGCACACGAGTACGAGTGAAAACAGTTAAAAAGATGAGGAGAGAGAGGCAGTCACACATTCTGTGTGACTGCCTTTCTGACCTGAAGCTGAGTCAAGCATTTAAAAAATCTTCACTTGTGAAAATGCAGATTTCTGACACAGTTACACTCGCTTCATGTCTGAATGAGAGGATGTGAATGTGAGTTTTTTGGGCTGTGAGGTAACAAAGGTTCTTTGTTCCCGTCTTAGTGGAGCTGTCCACAGTCGTGGTGCTGAAATCAGTCCTGGCAGTGAGCTGGACATGCTGCTCCCTCAGGCCACATGTGGAACTGCACCCTGACGGCAAATGCTATGTTTACAATGCTACGTTTGGTTTGACGCGTGACCTTTTACACTTGACAGCCTGAATCGAGCTGCCGACATCGACATTTGATATTTATGAAACTTTGTCCAAGTTCAGTCTGACTGCTTAATATTTATTCTCTACTACTGAGATTTTGCTCATCTGCTGGCCTGTATGCTTCGGTTTTTGTTATTGCAGACTTTTTTCATAATTTGTGAATCACATACATTTAGTAATACAATGATCTGACTTTATTTTTCCTAATTCTGATTTTGATATCTGGACTCTGACTACAGATCCCAGAGACCCCCACTCCCTTTTCCATAAACTCTACATATGTACACCTCACTGCAGTGACAGCTGACTGGTATGAGTTTCATGCAACATACCTTATTGTTGGATCAAGTTTGCAGCGATTTTTTCTTCCAATTCAGTGCTTTATTGTTTTCCACAATTTTGTTGTATTTTTTACAATAAGGTAAAAATAGAGGCATAATTTCTCATCTATTCTGATAACATGAGGACAGAGGTTGTTAATGTTTAAACATTTATACAGGAAGCTGATAGTGGAAACTAAATTTTATTTAAAACATGAGGCAGAAACTTTATTTATCTTAGATCATCCACAGTAATTCCAGATTAATTTAATGAGACAGAACTGGTCCGATAAATGTAGCCAAGGTCACATAAGTCTCTGTAGTTGTGTTTCACAAATATGAATTTCATTGGAAATCGGAACACTTTACTTTATGTAAGATTTAAGAGTTATACAGCCAGAGGATTATTAATCCTCACGCGAGGTTCACAGTATGACCCTTACTTTGAGGATGATGATGATGATGAACCTTTGACGATTTTCACTTTCTCACAGTCATTGTCCAAACAAAAAACTTTAATAAACATTTAAGTGTGAACTCAGGTGATGACAGTTACTGGCAGGGCCTCGTATCCTCATGTTGAAAGTAATGAACAATGATGTAATCGCAGGAAAAGCTAGATTGCACTGTTTAATTTCCTGGAGCAATCAAAACATGTCATGACTCAGTCTACCGTAACCCTACCATACATTAGTATTGCTGGGCACACAATTTCCTTTTACCTTTATAATTTGCTCTATTTATTTCCATAAATTGATATAATTCCACAAACCCCACATTTCTGTCTGTAATAAACAATAATCACCTACTAAAGATGATAATATAGACACTGAAGACATTATTGCAACAAGACCATCCTCCCTTCACCTTTGCATACCAATCATATCCTCCTCTCTGCCTGTGACTCACATCACTGGCTCTCTGTCTTTCTATCTTTACTCGAGATTCTTCTTTTGCTTTCCCTCTAACAGATGATCGGTTCAAAAGGCCAGAAGTTGTGAAGAAACTGTGCACGGCATGTGCGTGTGTTGTGTGTGTGTGTGTGTGTGTGTGTGTGTGTGTGTGTGTGTGTGTGTGTGTGTGTGTGTGTGTGTGTGTGTGTGTGTGTGCGTGCGTGCGTGCGTGCGTGCGTGCGCGCGCGCGCGCGCGTGTGTGTGTGTGTGTGTCTGTGTGTGTGTGTGTGTGTGTGTGTGTGCAGCACAAATAGGCAGACAAGCTGTGCTAACAAGAATGTGGATCGTGAGCGCACAGAGATGTGACACGCGGCAAGAGAGGAGCAGCACAAACAATGTTTTGTTTGGAGCTGGAACTATTTCTGCTCCATGTGGGAGGACGGTAGCGCTGCCTCTCAACAGCCAGGCCAGCAGAAAGCTTTTGTTGTGTTGGCAGACAATGCAGCCATACTGGCAGACGAGTGCAATGAATGTGATTTTTATGGATATAGACACACCATGCAATATTTTTCTTCCCCATACTGCTTACCTGCGGTGCACAGAACATTGTCAGTCGTGATATTTTACATTGATTCCTGTTTCCATTTCCTGTTTAATGGACTTGCCAGTAATGAGCACCCACAGTGATCTGATCTGAGCTGACAGGTCTCCATATTATCAGCTGCTGCTGCTGCTGCTGCTGTGAGTTGAGTGGTGATGTTAACTAAATATGGGTCGAGGTGGAAGGACAAAAGCTTGAGCTGTCGTTATGGGGAAAAGGGGAAACGTGTGGAAATGAAATAATGAAGCCTTGCAGTTTCAGACTGGACTGAAAGACTTAAAGACTAAATGGAGTGGCTGATTTGTGTTGCCCCTGCTAAGGAGGTTATGTTTTCTGTCTGTATGTTAGTGAGCAAGATATCACAAAAACAACTTAACATATGGAGTATGGGTCAGGGAGGAACTACTTCATTTTTTGTGTGGACCAGGATCAGGGTGTGTACCTATAGGACAATTTGCTGAGGCTTGATTGAATATAGGGGGACTGTCGGGCCTTGACAGCGGAATGAGGTCTCCTGCGTGCCATTCTAATTTATTTAGATTATAATTTTTTTTTGGGAGACATAATTTTAAAGCAGCCTGATACACTTGCCTCTGACTTAAATTGTTCCATCTTAAGGATATTTCCATTACTCCAATTCCCAATTTCTCTGAATAATTGTGTCTGGGTCAGAAATGATGTAGGGGCTGATCCGGGGGTGGGGGAAGGGGGCACTGGCCCCAGTCTTAATGTGTTCTGGCTTTGAAGTAACCCTTTCCTGTCAGTCAATTAATAACAATAAATATGACTGAATAAAATGACTCTATCAGGAATTGTACATTGATGTCGTATATATAATTGGCCCCTCTGTGCAAATTGGGATCCCTTAATGGCCCACTATGCAAAACAATCCTAGATCAGCCTCTGGTGTGCATGGAGTCACTGATGCTGAGAAAAATAACTTAATAGCAGCCTGACAGTTATGCTACAGTTTCCTCTGACATTTATTTTTTTCCGCTCAAAAGATATCTCCATTACTCTAAAACACAACTTCTCTGAATAAATGTGCATAAATAATGCAAATTGAGACTAAATCCTGAGAAGGAATCAGTTCAGGTACAGAGTTGAGGAGTGGGAGCTGGGAGGACTGTGTCCGCATGTGAAAGATGATCTGAACTTCCCACATCTCTCCTGCGCGGCAGCTGCTGAACTGAACTCTGCGCTGTCTGGTCTGACTGCGCCCACGGTCTCTTCTTCATTTCTGCAAATAACCGGATACTCTTCAACACTCTGTATCTCTCTCTCTCTCTCTCTCTCTCTCTCTCTTTCCCTCTCTGTGCACCTCTCTCTCTCCCTCTCCCTCTCCCTCTCTCTGTCCCTCTCTGTCTCTCTCTCTCCCTCTCTCTCTCTCTCACTCACTCCCTCTCCCTCTCTCTGTGCACTTCTTTCGCTCTCTATCTCCCTCCGCCTCGCTATTATTGTGCACCTGTCAGCAGCAGCGAACACCCGGTGCATGCTCTATCTCTCTCTCCCTCTCTCCTCTCTTCTTCCTCCTCTCCTCTTCCTCCTCCTCATCATTCACCATCATGACTTCTGCTAAAGACGTAAATGGGCCGGGGAAAACGGCACAGCAGCAGGAGCAGGTAGGAACTCAACGTTACGTTGTCTCTCATAGTAACAGTGACTGTGCCAGGATGCTCGGCTGCTGTACAGCCGGTACCGGGTGGATCATCCAGATGCATAGTGTTTTCCAGAATGTTTCACTTTAGGGGCCACAGGGTGCAGGAGGATGAGCTATACAAATCAACAGGCTGGTAACTAATGAAAAGAAGTCATGTTATATCATGTTCTATTAAGCATGCATGCAATGACGCTACTTGTATTTTTCCTGCAGCCCAAAGCTATACCAATCTTTATTTTTAACTCTGCCAAAGACCCCCAACATAGAAAAATATTCTAGGGATCCTCTCATGTATGTCCCTTGAAATAATTTAACCAAATCACTTTTACTAAATTATATGAAAGAACAAAACAAGACAAGTCTCTTGTAAACTTTCATTTTATGTTGTGTTGTTTGGTTAGAGTATAAATGTCTATGTTACATGTCAACACAGATATTAACATGACTCTTTTCAACGGATGAATCTGGAAACTTTCCAAGGAAACCCATGTGAGAAGCACTGGGCTATAGCAGGAATTATTAGCAATGTAATAAACACTTAAAGCTAATTAAAGCAGCAGTAAACAGAAGCAATCTATCCACAGTTTAACAGAAGCAGAGTCGATAGTCCACCCTGTTGACTGTATAGACTCCCTCTCTCTATAGAGCCTATAGTGGATATACAGACTGGCTCTGAGACACAGAGGAGTCCAGCCCTGAAGCTCCCTGTCGCTCTCATTGGCACAGCTCAGCATACAGACCTTCAGGTCCTGTGTGTGCACAGTGGACGTGTTGTGTGAAGTGAGTGTGTATCTGCTGGTATCAGCTGAGTCCAGGTTGAAAGGGTTTGGAGAATGGAGACTTTCAGCAGCTACGTTAAACCTCGAGGGGAGAACGTGTCAGTCAACACCTGCGCTGCTTACAGGAAGCTCCAACATGTCTCACAGCACTGAGCTGTCAGTTCAACACGGCTTGAGGTCGTAATTCTTTCGTTTATACAGGGGGCTGTTTGGTGACATATAGAAGTGGAGAAGGCGAGAGTTGGTGGTCAGTGTGTGACTGTATATAAAGGTGGACGACCTGATAGCTGCCCCAAAAAAAGTTGTGAATGTGTTACTATTCCCAATATTGGAAATGATCAGGTACTATTTAGCTGCGTGTCCAACATCTCCCACACGTCACAGAGACGGAGCTCAACATGTGATTGGTCCACTTGGTAACATTTCAAATCCATGTCTCCCAGGGCTGAACACCCTCCTTCTGCCTCCAACCAGTTCCCTGGGCATTCACATCATACTCAGCTGCTCATTCTTGGCCAGAACTTATCTCTCATAAACAACCCTGTGTAGGAGCAGTGGCATAAACAGTTGATTTAATGTAATAAACCAAAATACTGGCCTCAACTGTTTTTTTTCTTTCTATTTGAGCATTTAATTGCTTTCTAATGGCTTTTGAATCTTTCTGGCTGGAAATGGTGTTGAGTGCTGCTGATGTGAATGTGTGCACAACAACAAACAACAGGGCATCAACTTCGACGCCTCCGCCTTAATGTTTAATGAGCTCCCACTGTAACCTCAGCCCACAGGTGAAGCCTCTATGCTGTAACAGCTGCTGCGGTGTCCTGTTTTCATCAACAACTCCACTTGACTCTTGGTTGGGAACCAAAGTCAGAAGTTGGCAGAGACGTGGGCTCTAATAAGTTGTACTGTCCCGATAAAAGATATTTTAAATTGTGAAAAGGACTGGGTGGGTCACAGTCAGGGGCATGAGGTACACAAATGCAGTCATAAGGTCAACTGCAAGGAAATAATTGTAATGTAATATATTGTGGTCTACCTTTCAAATAATAAAAAAAGGATCATAGACATAAGCTACCAAACACAAACACATTAACACAGAAACAATAGTACTGCTAATTATCAAGTAGTCTATGTCATGCACTGTAAACTGCAAACACTTCTTATAAAAGCAGCTCCATCCATCCATCCATCCATCCATCCATCCATCCATCCATCCATCCATCATGTATATCCATTAACCTCTGATATGATGCAAGAGTCCAGGCTCAGCCCATTCCATCACAGGGACATACAGACACAAACAACCTGACCTATTTCACCTTTGGTAAATTTAGAGTCAGCTCTTCCTCTAACCCCAGCAATAGAGCTTTAAGAGGCTGTAAAATCACTTTTTGATGAAAGGTTAATGTGTGTGTGTGTGTGTGCGTGCGTGTGTGTGTGCGTCTGTGCGTGTGTAGAGTGGATGTTAATTGCTCTGCACTTTTCTGCCATTGTGCTCAGTATGAGGCCGCAGCGAACACTGTCAGGTGATGTAACGACAGAGAAACCCAGTCCACTCCTGCGTATACGTAACTGGGCTCCATGGCACTGATATCATCATGTGAATTGAAATGTGCTCCAAGGAAATAAACTCCTGTCGAAAGGACATTTAGTTCCATAACAACTGTTGTTTGTTGAGCACTTGGCTCTTGAGCCTTTTCAGAGGCTGTGCTGTACATGTTAGCAGACAAAAAAGGTTCCAGTAGTCGAGGTGAAGGCCGTCTGCTGAACATAATCGATGCACTGGTAGGAAAATGATTAACTTTTAATATTTATCAAAGTTGGAGAGTTTTAGCTGTAAAACCTGAAGAACCTCTTTTGCATTTTTACTGATTCTCATCGGCCCTGTGAAGATCTCTTTCTCAGGTCTTGAAAGCAGCCAGAACCTTTGAATATTTTAAGTGTTAAGTGTTTATTATTTGGGTCCTGTTCATAGATTCATGAAAGCAGGAGTGCAGCGCCGACAGCAGCACAGCGGATCTTTAACCGAGTTCAGATCAAGAAGAAGGGGGGGGGGGGGGGGGGCTGTTGAGCTCTTGGGAGGAAATGGGATGTCAGACTTGAGACAGGGGGGGGGGATCTGCGCTTCGGTGCGACACAACACACATTTGTCATTATGAACATGCACCTTTCGTTTCATCTCTGTCGATGAACAACAAGCTACATTTTTTATTTTTCGCTCCGAGGGATTTTCAGTCTCGAACGACCTCGACTTCCTTTTCGCTCAGTTTGCACAGACAACACAGTTTCCTGCCGGATGAGGAGCGAGGGAAATATATGCGACCCCGTCTCCGACACTGTAGCTTCGGCGATGACCTCGCTCGCTTCTAATATCAGTTTCGGATGCATACGCAGGCCCGTGCTTTCATTCTCTACTGATGCAGAGAGAGAGAGAGAGAGAAATGAAGATATCATAGCAACGGAAAACATTGTGTGGCTGAGAAGCACATCTGAGATTTGAACTCCAGCAGCATCACCACTGCTGCTGCTGCTGCTGGAGGCTTTTAATGCGCTCGGCCGCAGTCATGCAGTTTCAGTATCGAGCTTTAATCTCAACCGAAAGTAAATAAGTGGGTGGAAAATTCCAGCTGTCTTATCTTCTTTTCCATTTGGAACGCGGTTGTCTTCATTAGTGAAGTCGTTACAGGCTCAGGAAATGCATCTCCATAGTCTTTATCTGCTTCGCCGTGTCAAGCAGCCCTCGCACTGTTTACTGATCGCGATGCTTTCACGCACCACACGGTGCTGTGTTGATCTCAGTTTGCTGTTTGTCATCGGAACTTCAACATCGCTGCACCCGCTGCTTTTCTGCTTCTTGTTTGAAATCCAGTTTGTTTTTACTTTATCCCGTTTCCAGCAGCAGGTCGGCTGCAGCGCTGTCGTTAGAAATGAAATCCAGATGGAGGCAAACAAAGGTGACTAATGCAGTAAAGTTAGAAAATGGGATGAGTCCACCTACAGCTGTGATTAAACTCAGTGTAAATGTTTTGGGGGATTTTTTCTTGCAGTGAACTTTCATCATGCTGGATCTGTTTGGTCTGTATGTCATTATTCTGTTAGGATAATAGCTCTCTTATCTTTTCTCTCAGAATGGATTTCATTTTCAGGGCCATTTTGATGGAGACAAAAAGAAAGCAGAGAGTGCTACTTTGAAACTAATTCATTCTTCAGAGATTCAACTTCAGTCCCGTTGTTGTTGCGCTTCGGTTCCTCCGATGATTAAAAGATAGTTTTCATGCCAGTTTTGTCCCAAGGCAGCCGGTGATACATGTCCTCCGAGAAAACGGTCTGTTCCACAGTTCTTTCCCTTTTCCTGTCAATAGTCAGCAGGAGTTAACACCAACTCGTTTCTTCTTCTCCTCATTTTCCATCCCAGCTTCACACGCTCAGTACGATGTCTAATTTTCACCAAGATGAATGAAAAGCCAAACCCAGAGAATATCTGCTCACATTATTTTTCCCCGTCACAAAAACTCACATTTCTCACTTTCATGGATCTCCTCCTGGATCTTCTCGTCTCTAATCTCTGAAGCCTTTGTGCCAATATTTATTCCCCTTTTATTGGGTTTGGCTTCTCTCCCCGTCTGTTGGGTGGATTCTCTCTAACAATTAACTTCACGAAGGGTCACAGAGGAAATCTACACACTTTCAATTATAGCAAAACCGCTTAGCCTCTGTATAGTTACTCTTCAGCAAATACACTTTGTCATGGTTTTCTTCGTTTAACACAGATGGAGAATGTGAAGAATGTGTGTGTGCGTGTGTGTGTGTGTGTGTGTTAAGGGATAATATTTTGAACAGATATAATTCAAGAGAAAGGCTAACATTACAACCCTTCCACATAATATCTTTTGTTAGGAGTTAAAAAATAAAGATTTAGGAACTCATTTTCCAACGTACGTACACCAGTTCTTAGATCACCGCCTTTTAAGGTTTTAAAACTGGAAAAACAATGTGCTGCAGGTTTACGAAATATAAACTAAAATAGCAAATAAAATTTGCAAAGATTTTAAATGTTTTCTTCAGCCTTTTAAAACATTATGCAAGGCTTCAAAACTTCATTTCAATCATGCAAAAACTTTTTTAATTGGATTTTAAGCTTTCAAACGCCTACTCTCAACCACTCACCATATTTTCAGTTTAAGAACATGCCACGATATATATATCCTGATAATAATGACTTTCTCACTGCTGCTTGCTCTGTATGTTTCACTGTACATTGTTATACACACACGCACATACACAGATAGAGACACTACATAGATCCCCGGAGTGCCACCCACTCCGGGTTATCGGGTGCTGCACTTATGCTATTTTTAAATGAGACACAGTGACGGGGTGTAATTTAATGTAAGATTGTCATTATAGAGAATGCTGAAGCTGACTGGAAGAATGTAAGTGTCCGAGCCAAGGAAGAGACGAAAGCACCTCATGAGATGTTGAATAATTTATTCCCAGGTGAAATCGGATAACGGCATAAAAGGCAGAGGTCTAAATCATTTAAAATTATTTTTGGACTCGTTATGAATGAACAACACAAT